>NC_089581.1:116327324-116661709 GCF_019320115.1 Miscanthus floridulus
TCAGATGCCTCCATGCAGACATGATGCAGAGGCCAGGCAATTCCTAGCTCAGCTCCACTAGCACCATAGACAGACCCCACCTTGATTGCTATTCTTGAGCGGATGCAGCAGGATCAGGCACGACAGGCACTAGGAGACCGCTGCTAACTTTGCACAGTTTCAGGCTTGTCAGGACGAGTTCCAGCGACAGCAGCAGCTCCTCCAGCAGCAGGCAACAGTAGATGCATCACCAGCAGTTACTCATGTAGCAGCAGCTTATAGGGATTTATGCAGCATGTAGTGACAGCACTTGGGGCCCCACTACCACTAGCCTTCACCCTAGCTTACTCAGCCTGCCACCACTTTCGATGACTCCTAGCTGTATAGCCCAGTGGGCTTCAGAGTCAGGGACAGCCTCCAGCTCAGTTTGCTTCACCTACAGTTCAGGTGTCCCAGTGGTTGTCCTCACCTAGTGGTAGCCCCGCAGTTCACTCCATATCACACGGGCTTCTCACCTAGAGCAGTCACCCTCGCTTTTTGTGCCTGACACGTTCAGTCTCTAGGAGTCTTGGAGCATCCTTCAGCGAGTTGACCGGCATGCCTACACCGCCTCATATGCATACCACCGGTCCCTTCTACAGTAGCCCCAGTTGTAGTGACTACTCAGAAGCTCCCCTCATTTGTTGCCTCTTCAGATCCTATGACAGACGTACTAGCAGCTTCACAGGCAGCACCTACCCCTAGCTCAGACCCAGACCGCTTTAGCAACACTTCCTGCTACAGAGGGTCGGTCCATATAGAGCTCAGGGTTAGATGATGATGGCACCCAGTTCCAGCTTGCTCCACGTACTTCAGCGCCCAGGCTCGTCCGCTGCAGCCCCTGCCGACCTGACCCTTAGGTTTTGGTGTTTGACGCCAAAGGGGGAGAGGGTTCGAGTATGTAGACTTAGGGGGAGCTAGTTATCTAGTATTAGCTTATTATATACATTTGGAGTTTTTTATCTGTGTGATACACTATTACTATTATGCATTCGTGTGTTACTTTCATGCATATTATTATATCTATGTGATAGTGATATCTACGTGATTGTGATATATGACATGTGTGCTCTCTACTTTACATTATTTATATGTCATATCACTTGTGTTATGCTCATTTGCCTTTGTTTCCGCGTTTATACTCCGATGCAAATGAGCTTTGTTACTCGTACTCATGCTTAATTCATATCCTTTGAGTACATTGTGTTGGCTTGGGTCATATAAGCTTGACTAACACTTTTGTTCTTATCGACAAAAGCTTATATGAACCAAGCCTGTAAAAAACCTCACTCTTTCACATACTCGAGGTGGTATTGTCATCAATCACCAAAAAGGGGGAGATTGAAAGCATCTAGGTCCCTAGTAGGGTTTTGGTAATTAATGACAATACAAGATTACTATGACTAACATGTGTTTTGTAGAGACAAATTAAGTTAGGTCATGGTAATAGGAGATCAATTGGGCAATCAAGGTTGTCATGCCCCTACGATGGAAATCGTTTCGGTTTTCAAAGGATGGACGATAAGGTTAAGGATGACTAGTTCTAAGTGTCGATTGGAGTTGGAGAGACACTTAGAGTAGTTTAGGACTTTGTTTTTCCTTTGGCCATACTATTTAGGGGGGGTATGGACGGGTAGCTTGACCTAGGTGAGTCTAGTGAGTTAGGTGTGGTGCACACTTGTTAAAACTAGCTCTAGATAGCTCCTATAAATGCCTAAGATCCTTTGAAGCAAACTTCATTCACATATAATCGAGAGTTGGAAGTGAATGGAGGGTCAAATGCTGACCGGACGCTGGCCCTGGTACGACCGGACGCTGGCCCTGGTACGACCGGACGCTGGCCGCAGGGTTCGGTCAGTTCATTTGATCAACAGTCTACGTTCAGTGCGACCGGACGCTAGAGAGGTCAAGTGACCGGACGCTGAGAGGCAGCATCCGGTCGACTCCAGTAAGGTTCCAGAGAAGGGAATCTGCGACCAGACGCGTTCGGTCAGTACTGACCGGACCCTGAGGGTTCAGCGTCCGGTCGAGTACAGTAAGGTTCCAGTAAGGGTTTAATGCGACCGGACGCGTCCGGTCAGTGGTGACCGGACCCTACCAGCGTCCGGTCAACACATTTTCATTGAATTGCGGGTTGAACTAACCGGAGCGTCCGGTCAACCTGACCGGAGCGTCCGGTCACCCCGCAGAAGCTCATAACGGTTCGTTTTTCAGGCTGCCTTATAAATAGAAGCTCCACTCGTATGTGGAGTCACTTTTGCTCATTCCAACAACTGAGAAACACATTTGTGAGTGCCAAGAAGAGCAAGGTCCTAGTGAGGTGATTGAGATTTGAGAATCCAAGAGAGTAGCCTCATTAGTGAATCAAGAGTAGACAAGTGTGCATCCATCTTCTCATTAGGCTTCGCGTGGTCAAGTGAGAGTTCGTGCTTGTTACTCTTGGTGATCGCCATCACCTAGACGGCTTGGTGGTGATTGGGAGCTTGGTGATCATCCGGCAGAACTTGTGGGTGACCCAACTCAAGTTGTGAGCGACTTTAGGTGATTCGCCGCGACGGAGTGTCGAAGAATCAACCCGTAGAGAGCACTTGATCCTTGCGCGGATCAAGGGGGAGCTACACCCTTGCGCGGGTGCTCCAACGAGGACTAGTGGGGATTGGCGACTCTCCGATACCTCGGCAAAACATCGCCGCGTTCCTCTCTCTCTCTCTCTTTACTTTGAGCATTTACTTTGAGCAATTCAATACTTGTCTTTACATTCATAGAATTGCCATGCTAGAGTAAGTTTGGAACATAGGTTGCAAGTCCGTTGTGCGTTAGTTTAATAGAAACACTTTTCTAGGCACAAGGGGTTAATTGGGCTATCCGTAGGATTTGATTATTGCAAGAAAATTTAGAATTAGTCCAATTCACCCCCTCTTGGGCATCTTGATCCTTTCAACCTCCAATAGTTCTTTAGATATATTAGTATTCTTTTCTCTGTAAAGAAAAATACTAGTATTCTTTAGTGATAATATCATATCATGGTTACATCACTCAAGAGCATATCTAGGCAGATCTAGCACCGGCGCGAGGTAGGCTTGAGCTCCTGCTAACGCTACTCCAAGCATGAAATCCCTCCTAAATCCTCCTTTAAATTAGTACCTGGAAGCTAGAAAGGAGTGGCTACAGATAGAAGATAATCGGCTAACTTATTTTTCTAGATCTGCCATTAACCTCGCTAATCAGCTCATGTTACCAATTGACATCAAACAATAAGTCAAATAGACAGACATCTTTCATCCATTTTAAAAAAAAATAGAAAAAAATTGCTTTACATGTTCCGGAGACCTGTGTACCAAGCAAGTCCTAACAAATGCTCTTATGGTATTAATATAGTATTGTAGAGCTTAATGAGATCCAAAACTTTATAGTTAGCCACTTTTTATTTTAGATAGTTTAGATGTTTAGTTATTTAACATAGGTTCTCAGACCTATTAAATAATCTTCATTGACAACAAGATCGACATCAAAGCTGTATAGTACTATATGAGATCTGTAACTTTATAGTTAATAACTTTTCATACGAGGTTGTTTAGAGTGTCAAATATGTACAAGATTCATTTATAATACAACTTTTTTATTTGTAGTCATATGGTTGTAAGTGGTGCATAGTTGAGATGGTTTGGACCTTGTAGAGAACCTTGAGGTTGCAAGAGTTCAAATCTTAGATTGGTAGAAACATACACTCTTTTACGATAACTTTAGAAACGACGGTGATAAATGGTTTTTAGTAGTGTATTAAGTTTAGAATCGATAGTGATAAGTGTTTTTTAGTAGTGTATGAAGATCTAGTATGATCTTATGTTCTCATGTTTTACGGTCAATTTTAGGTAGCTTCAACCCTGCCTTGGATCTCAAATTCAGTAGGTTTTGAAAATATTTGTCTCAAGATTTCAGAAAGGTATAATATAGTGAAAAGAAATGGAAGACGATTCGGTATGGTATGGCATTGAACGCAGCTAGAAAATATGGACATGGTTTTTGTGGTCTTGATGTCTCCCTCTTATTGGCATTGGATTTCTGCCATCTCTAGTTCCAAAATTAAGAAAGCTACAAGAGAGGAAACACAGCACCACACTTCAGGAAGAGGGGCAGAGCGAAGAAAAGAGAATGGGTCAATGATGAACAAAGATCCTAAACGGAAGCACATCGAAGGAATATAGCTTTTATCTTAAAAGCAGGAATATAGCTAACGCTGTTTGGTATAGGATATTTTTTTTTCAATCACATATTTTCTACGAAATTACGTTGATTCCTATAAAATTTCTATACAATTTTGTGAAATTTATGTGCTCCAAACACGCCCTTAGGAGGGGCGGAGGAACTATAGTATCATAACCTCTCCTTTGATTTATGTAAAACAAGAATAATCTCGCTTGGACAACTCCTAGTAGGTGTTATTAGTTTTGGATAAAGTTCAAGTGCTACAGTTTCTTGAGTTGCTATGTAGTCCACCCTTAATTTGGTCTATACACAACTAGACTAAAGAGTATGCCTCGTAGTAGGATTAATTCGCAATCCATGTGCCACGCCTCGATAACCTAACAGGACTAAGACACAAGGTACCTTCGAGGATTTTTTTTAGAATAAAAAGAATCACATGAAATCATTTTGATTCTCTTCTGCTGGCACTTGGCTTTTCATAAGAATAGATAGAAAGCACAAGCGATGGGTACAACAGTTTGTGAAACGGACGGCTACGGACCAGGTTGCTCCAAAAGAGTGGCCCCCATCCTTGCACTGTTGCACATCATGTGTGTCAACAAAAAAGGATCGAAGAAAATGGGCGGCCTGGAGGCCGGGCCCAGAACTCTATGGTCACGTTTGATTTGCTGAAAAATCACGATTGAAAATACTGTTTATTGATTTGTTGGAGAAGAAAAATATTATTTATTTATTAAAATAGTATGGTTAATAAGATAAACGAACATGGCCTCCGTATGAATCGACGATGCTAATCGAGATGATGGTGACATTCTTGACGACCTACAAGTGCTTGGATTATTATGCATTGTGCGATTCTCTATATGAGATGCGTCATGATGAATTCCTTTACTTTTTTCGAAATGGTGTCCTTCGATTGCTGCAGCAACGCAGAGGTAGTCCACATGTCACTCTCTTTGTCCTCCTTTGCCCAGAAATCTAAATCTATTTGCTCTTTTTAATCTTCTTGTAGGTAAGCTTCTGGTGGTATGGCTCGTTGTTTAATCCAGCAAGGTTTTCGAGAACATTCAGAGATCTAGCAGCTAGATCCATGTAAGTCTGTGGTCAAACATACCATTGTTTTTTCATATATATATATATATATATATATATATATATATATATATATATATATATATGAAAAAAATTTCCTAGTCCCTAGGAGTAGTTACTCGCTGCTCTTAATTACACACTGACACACACATACACCCGGGGAACGTTAGCGGGTTTAAAAAATAGACCCGTTAATCTGATATATATAGAAAGATCCACAAGCATCTCAGGCCGGATCCCCACCCGACGTATCTTGCAGTCACCCCCATCCTGTTCCCTTCCTCCTCTCTTCCACGGCCCCGTCGGAGATGTGAGCGCCACCATCGTACAGCGGGCACGCCGGGTTGCGCGAGCCCACCGGTGTCCGAGCTTCGTCCCCGCTGAGCAGTTCCGTGCCGAAGTCTGTGCGCCATCCCGATGCTCTCACCCCACCGAACCGCGATGGCGGCGGCCCCGACCCTCCCGGTTGCGTCGACGGCCCTCCCCGCGTGCACGGCACCACCAACCCGTGCGGTAGGCGTCCCTAGCGGCGGCGGTGGCCCGACCCGCACGGCGCCCCACGACAGCTTCCAGATCCAGGTCAGTTGATCCGGCAGCACTCCCCTGGCCTCGTGGATCCAGCGGCACTCGCTCCACAACCGCGACCGGCGACGGTTGAGGAGCCTGCATCTGGCCGGCGGTGGCGCCCGTCTCCCACGGTGCCTCTCTCGATCCAGATCCAGGCATTGGTTATCCTTTTTCTTTTCTCGCTATGCCTCCTTGAACGGATGCCTCATTTTTTGATTCCTGAGTCCTCGCATCTGATGGATTCAGATTCCATTTGGATTTTTAGCATTGATTTTTTTTCCACCATAGGTTTCAGATCGGACTTCAACCTGAGACTACTGATCATCAGAGTTTCCGCCCGCGTGAAGCTGCTCCAATCGGCATCCGCTGCCCGCCGTCGTAGTGGGATTTGGTTCGTGCAATCCTGCCCGCATGAGTTGTTGCTCCACCGGCGGCTCCATGCGGGATACGGTGCAGGCATAGGCAGTGAAGGCTGATTCAATTATCTCTGAATTTTTAGTACTGACAATTTGATTTTGGTATGTGAGTATTACATTGGTGTAATTTTGTTGAGAAAAGTATATACGCATACTCCCTTCTCACAAAAGTATGCACATATATTTTTTTCTCAAAATAAGTATGAATACATACTCTCGTTGTTTTGTATATCTCCATACGTGAATGTATGCACATACTCCGATCGTGTGATTTAGTATGCACTTGTACTATCTAAATCTTTGCGTATGTTTGCAAGTATGTTTAAATACTCTAATCCAAAAAGTATGTACACATATTCCATTCTTCTAAAAAAGTATGCACAGATACTCCATTCTAAAAAGTATGTATAAATACTCTATCCTAAAAATTATGTACATATACTCCATTTTAAAAAGTACTATGTATAAATACTATAGTTTAAAGGGAGTACACGTACTCCAATCTGCTGTACCGATATTTTCTTCTTGGTGGCATTCAAATGTGCCATGCATGGAGCCGTCTTCCCTATTGGGTTTTTTATGTACCCGCTAGGAGGAGAGAGTAGTTACTCCCGGAAGTATAGAAAACTCACCCAGGCCTTGTTTAGATTGTAAGTTTTTGTAACCCAATTTTTCTAACCATCAGGGGTTAGAAAGTTTTCATCCCAACTCAGAATTCCAACTCTTTGCATTGCAATAAATAAGCTTGGTCAAAGACAGAATTGCCCCTATTTATTCAAAGATTTGCATGTCCCATGCATGGTACTGCATCCTATACATTTGCTACTGCATCCTATACATTGCATGCATATGACACACACACAAAACAGTTTGCAAGCACTAACAGACCCACAGATTATTACAGTCCACAAGCAACATTATTACAACTTCTCAGCAAATAAAGCTAAAATACAAGTCCTCCACAAGCAACATTATTACAAGTTCTCAGCAATTACAAATGAAATACAAGTCCTCACAACCTATTGTACAGGTGCTCCGCAATATAATCACGAAACTCATTCATCTGTGCACGATCTTCGCTGTCAGGGGCATCAACAGTTTCAGGCTGATCAAACGAGGCCTCTGGCGGCACATAGGAAACATTTTCATCTACCAGCCCAAAGTCAACATCATTGAGGCCACTCAATCTTATGAAGTTATGCAAAGCCATACAAGCAACTATAATCTTTGTTTGCGTTCTAGCAGGATAGCAAGGGATTTGCAACAATATGCGCCACTTCATTTTCAAAACTCCAAATGCCCTTTCAATGACATTTCTAAGCGATGAATGGGCATAATTGAATATCTCTTTTTTACCTCGTGGTTCTGCGACGTTTTGGAAGTCTTGAATATGGTACATGGTTCCCTTGTACGGAGCCAGGTATCCTGGACGGTTTGCGTACCCGGAGTCCACGACATAGAACTTTCCTACAGCAGCACGTACCTGTAAGTGTTAAATACTTCAATTAGAAATGTCAAATGTACTAACAGTTAGGTGGCTACCTTCGGGTGGGTGAGGAAAGTCATCCTTCCATGTAGTCATGGCATCATCGAACACTCTCATGTCATGAGCAGAGCCAGGCCATCCCGCAAGGACAAATGTAAAAATCATATCAAAGTCACAAGCAGCCATGACATTCTGTGTTGTCAGGCCCTTGCGACACAAGTGCTGTACAAACTTATCAGCAGGCACTACACAAGGCATGTGACTGCCATCTATAGCTCCTATGCAGTCCTCGAATTCAGGATAGAACCGATGGTTCATCACCCTTCGATGCCTTGTTCTAAATTCTGGGTCCCTAGGTTTAATGATATCGTCCGCATACTTGATCACACACTTGAGCACTCTATAGAACATCGAGTGGACGGTGCCTAGTGATCTCTCAAATCTGTCCTCGGCTTGCCTAACTGACTGTGGAGCACCTAGAATCCAGAGGAACATCCCTAAAGCCTCAATAGAGGTGGACTTCTTTGTGTCTCTCAGGCCATACTCAGTTTTTAACAGATTATGCAAACTATAGAACATATCTGGGGTCATTCTAAACATGTTGTAGCAGGATGTTTCATTGCGTAGCTTCCGTTCTACCCATTCCAACCCACTCATCTTTGGCACCCTATAGTCTGCCCTATTGTAGTACTTGTCAAGGTGCATGGCATACTCAGAATACATACCATATATCAATGCAATTTCGTCGTCATCATCTTCTGCCAACATGGCAAAAAAATCCTCCTCCCACTGCTGCTTCCTATCATCATCATCATCCAGCGCTGCACCAGGTTGTTGAGGTTCCTGGTACAAATGAAGTGTTGTCAGTACATATTCCAATAACCAAACATAATGATGCACCCTAACCTTAGCACATGTAACCAACTCTCACATTCACACAGCACACATCCATTGTACCACATCACTTAAACATTCATCAACCGAGCAACAACACAATAAAGTTCACAACAACAAATGGTTCATGCCACAGGTTAACACACACAAACACACACACAGGTGCATGCATTGATTAGAGGGTCTAGTTGCCGACCCTAGCGAGGTGGTCAAGGAGGACTTTTCTTCCTTCTTCATCTGCGTCCTCAAAGGTGTCCATGTCAGATTCAGAACGGGCTAATTTGAGGACTCCAACCCACAAGTGACGATTTCCCGTAGTTGCCACCAAATCTTTGGCCATCTGTATCACTTGCTTCCTCCTGGCTTTCTTTGCTTCCTCCTTGTCATCCTCTTTTTTCTGCCTGTCGGCCCAGATTTGGGATTGTCGTGCAGCCTTGTTCTCCATCATGATGTTCAAATGCCTCATGTTGCTCTGCATTTGACGAAGTGCTGGGCTCTTGGACTTCTTCCTAGGACTGGTACCAGTGCTGTGAGTGCTCATGCTGCTGAAGCTCCGCTTGCTGCCACTGCTGTGTGGAGTGCTGTGTGGAGTGCCGTTGTCGCCATCTTCGTCTTCGTCACTGCTAATGTACTGTGGCCCATTGCGTCCGCCAGGAACATATGCGCTCTCCCCTGTCACTGCTACGCCTTGGAACATCTTGTCCATTTCTGGGAGGTACTCAGGAAGCCCATCCTTCATCTTCTGGCACTCCTTGTCCTGGAATGTAGCAAAGAGGTTATCAGAAAGCGTACGAAGATAACTTAGGAGTTGTGGACACCTAAGAATAAGGTGTACCTCGCTGTTCTCCTCCCACCATTCATCGGTAGCATCGACAGAACCATCAGCAGAATGGCCCAATCCTGTGCTCTTGTGCTGCAGCTTCTGTATGGCTGACCATTCCCTCTTCAGTTCTCGGACCTTACTGCCAAAGGTTACGTTGTCATGAACCAACTTTGTCGCTTTAAAGTACTCCTCTGTGATATTTTTCCAACCCCACTTGCTCATCTGACCCCTATTGCAGTAGCCGAGGTCAATCTGCTCACAGTACAGCTTACAGAAGACCTTAGTGTGCAAAGGACTCCACTTTGCCCTGTCAAGCCGGCTCTGAAATAATGCATAACCTAATTGCCTTAATAACCAGAGGCAACCATATGGAAACTGATACTGAAATTATCATGATAAGCAGAACATACATATGCATTCAAAGTTGTATTACTAAGTATGTTGTAACATTTTGTAATATGCATTGCATGTGATAAGTAAAAAAACTAGCCATGACAATTTGACAATCGTGTTCTGGGAATCGATCTGTACCGGGACTTGAGGAGGAGGCAAGTCGTCGTCGGCAGGCGGTTCCTGGCGGCGGTGTGCACCGCGGCCCCTAGAACCGCTAGCGCCGCCAGATGCGGAGCCACGTTGACGAGGAGGGACGGCACCGGCACCACCGCTACCAGAGGCCCCGCGAGGCGGGCGAAGGCCCAGTGAACCCCTGCCGCTGAGTGAAGGCACGCGCACAGCAGGGGGGGCAAAACTGCCGCTGCCGCCGTCTTGACCCCCGGACTGTAGGATTCCCTGGTAGGCGTGCATGTCCGCCCAGGACTGCCTGCCGTTGAGGTCGAGCGAATCCAGCCTCAGCTGGCTAGGGGTGGGGTTGCTCGAAGACGGGAAGCCAGGAGGCGGCGCGCCGGCGGAGGTGTGCGCACCGGAGGCGGAGAACGACGGCGGCTGGGACAGGAAGTCCCTGGTGTGGCCGCCGTCGCCGAAGCCGGAGTTCAAGGCGGCGTCGCCGTAGCCGGAGTTCAAGCCGCCAACGCCGTAGCCGGAGTTGAAGCCGCCGCCTAAGCCGGAGGCGTAGCCGTCGTCGTTGAACTGGTGGCCGTCGTTGCCGTCCCCGTTGAACCCCTCCATAGCGCACGACGGGTAGAAGGACGCCGGATCTCGACGAGGATGGGGTGGATCTCGCTCAGGACGACGTGGATCTAGCGTAGGAGAGAGCGGCGGCGACGGTGCTATATGGCGTCTGCTGCGGCTAGGGTTTCGAAGGCGAGAGGAGCTGGTGCTGGTGAAAGGATAAGGGAGAGGGAGATGGTGTGTATTGTGGTGAAGGACGGCAGATCTGGACGAACGGCGGGGGAGGAGAGAACGGCGGCGGCGGAGGGAGACAGCGGCGGCGCGGGGAGAGCGAGCTGGGGGAGAGCTGGGGGAGACAGCGGACAAATGGATAGGGTTGGGGGTGAGCGGCGCGGGGTTCAGGGGTATAGGGCGTCCAGTGTGCGCCACGAGGCTGGGCCGAAAAATTTTCCACCCCAGCCCAAATTTTTTTCAGCCAGCACGTTTAGATTCCAAATTCAAGATGTTACAAAAACTTGCAATTTGGGCCTCATCTAAACAAGGCCCCATTAAAATTATATATAGAGAGAGAACTACTACCCTGTAGCTGGCTACAAAATAACTTATTTTGTAGCCACTTTGAGTTATGATAATTACTATGTTAATTTATGAGATTATAGTAACTCTTTGCTAAGTGGTTTACTATAACGTTATGGTAAATATCCCCATGTGTTATAGTAACCCAACTATCGTAAATATGTATTAACATTATCGTAAATTAGTATATAGAATTATCATAAATGGAGGTGGCTACAAAATAATTTATTTTGTAGCTGGCTACTGAATATACTCTCCACACACACACACACACACACATATATATATATATATATATATATATATATATATATATATATATATATATATATATATATATATATATATATATATATATATATATGGACACACACAGCCACAGCCACGCGCGGACCCAAAAATCTGTTAAGCCCCGAGCTAAATCATGTAATAAGAGACTAATTCAATTTTTTCTTTAACTCTTTTTAACTGATGAAGTAAGTTCATATAGAGTTTTCTAGCCTAGATCCTGGGTCCGCCACTGAACAGCTCATATCCTTGTAATACGAGTCTCCACGTTGGTGTTTTTGCCCTTCACTGATATTTTATACTATAGTGCCACTAGTTTGGAATTTGGGATCGATCCTACCAAGAGAGAATTAGGCTCTAAAAAATGATTTAAAACAAACAACTTCAAACTGAAACACTACTTTTACCTTGCATGGCTAATGGCTACCTCTATGAGCTAAGCTGACACACTAATCGCGTCAGCAGAGCCCCTCCCGAACTTGAAGTGCCCCTTGCTGCCTTGCAGGAGCGCTCAAAATCAATCTCAATTTCAGGCGATATGAATCGTGAAAAGAAAATTGATGTAGCCTACGGCCACTAGAGGACCACCATGTGGCCATTGTTAACTTTTGACGATTTCACTTGGACCACGTAATTTTAGCGGTGGCGTCCCAGGTACTCGTATATATTGTGCCTGCACACAATAAAACTAGCAGGCATCACGGCACGTTGCTTTCAGTGGCAAGATAACATCGGTCACCCTTTTTTGGAGCTTCCATAGCCATACAGTTTGGGTCCATGGCTGCCTAAAAATGTCACTGTAACTTAACCAGCTGAATTGCCTTTTATATCCACATCAATGTATCGATAAGCCGCAGAAGAACTCCATTACTCTTGACTCTAATAGCCGAGATGTCCATTTTCTTCTTTTGGTCATTAATACGGTATGACAAAGCCAAATCCGAAGCTAATGTATCTCCTTTTTAAGAGCCTATATATATAAGAAAGTTTTTTATTGGGTATGGTTAAACAGAAATACCATTTATTGATAGACTACTAAAACGTTTTTTTTGTTAGTAGTACTACAGTATTCCTACTACAGTAGTACTCCCTCCATCTTGTAATAATATGTATTCTATAAAAGATTCGGGGCAAAAAATAATATTTATTAAATAGAAATACATGATTCAGTACGTTTTTTTGAGACAAAAGAAGAAGGGGAAATTGGCTGGCGGACACCCACAGTGGTGGTCGTTTGCTGGCGGACACCCAAAGTGGAGCTGTATGCTAGAAGACACTCTGGTTTGTTGTAATTATGCCAGAGGACACCGCGGGCCGGTTTCCACCGGTTGAGGAGAGAGAAAAATTCAGTTTGGACATCCGGTGCCCCTGAGCCACGTTTGGTCTGGTCCAACCAGACCACGACGAAGCGGTACAGTGGGAACAACCGGCTGTCCGTGATCCGGTTCACCACGGGGGCGGTGCCCTCGGCCACGGCGACGTGGGCGGCCTCCACCTCCCGGGGCAGCACCGCGTGGAGCTCCTCCTCGAACTTGGTGATCTTGGAGAACACGGAGGGCTCCCGCTCCGCGTCGCCGCTGCTGAGGGCGTGGTCCACCAGCACGGCGCGCAGCTTCTGCATCAGCGGCAGGCTGGCGCTGGCCGGATCCTCCGCGTACGTGAACACGCCCTCGCTGTCGATGGTGGTGATGAGCTCCTTCTCGCTGAACCACGCGCTGGAGAGGTCGCCAGAGGGGTTCATGGTCAGCGCCTTCTTCATCACCTAGGTCACCGTGTTCTTCACCGACGTCTTGATGTTCTCCTCGAGGTGGCGCAGGTCGATGGGCCTGGCACAACGCCACGATGTAGGTGGACGACATGAGCTTCAGGATGTCGATGGCCTCCGCGGTCTTCCTGGCGGAGACGAGGCCCAGGGAGTTGACGTCCTGGTTGTGCTGCTCCGCGCTCTGGACGTGGTTGGTGATAGGGTTGCCCAGGTACTGGAGCTCAGAGCAGTAGGAGGCCATGGCGATCTCCGTGCCCTTAAAGCCGTAGTCCAGGCTGGGGTTGCGGCTGCCGACTAGGCTGGAGGTGAGCCCGTTGTTGTAGAACTCGTTGACGAGCTCAGAGAACTGCGCGAACATGAGCTTGCCGATGTTGGCGATGGCGAGGCGGGTGTTGTCCATGGACACAGCCGATGGGCGTGCCCTAGAAGTTGCCGCCGTGCAGCGCCTTGCCGCGGTGGACGTCGATGACCGGGTTGTCGTTGACGGAGTTGACCTCGCGCTCGATGGACTTGGTGGCGGCGTGGATGACCTCGATCTGGGGGCCCAGCCATTGCGGCGACGTGCGGAGCGCGTACCTGTCCTGCTTGGGCTTGAGCAGCGGGTCCAGCTCGTTCACCTTCAAGGCGCTGCCGTCCAGGATGTGCTCCATGATGGCGGCGGCCTCGATGGACCCCGGATGGTGCTTGAGCTTGTGGGTGAGGTGGTCGGTGTACTCGGGCTTGCCGTTCATGACCTCGCAGAAGACGGCGGACAGGACCTCGGACAGGACGGCGAGGACTTTGGCATCGTACATCACGGTGGTCGCGAGCGCGGAGCCCACAGAGGTGCCGTTGACGATGTCTTGAACACCTCGGTGGCGTCCACCTTCCTCCCGTCGACGGTGGTGGCCTGTGCGTTGGGGCGGCCCATGATGAGGCCAGCGATGTAGGAGAGCGGGACCAGGTCGCCCGACACAGTGATGGTGCCCCGGAGTGGCAGGCACGGGCTGACCCCGGCGTTGAGCAGCTTGGTGATGGCCTCCAGGATCTCGAAGCGGATGCCGGAGTTGCCCTAAAGGAGGGTGTTGATGCGCACCAGCATCGCCGCGCGGATGACCTCCGACGGCAGCGTGTGGCCATCGTTGCCGGTGCCAAAGATTTCGGCGTTGAGATGCCTGCAGGGGAGCGCACATGGGTCAGTCTGACAGCACCGATAGATGGCGAATTGGATCACAGACAGTCGGTCGTTCCCGCTATACCGCTTCATCGTGGTCTGGTTGGACCAGACCAAACGTGGCTCAGGGGCACCGGATGTCCAAACTGAATTTCTCTCTCTCCTCAACCGGTGGAAATCGGCCCGCGGTGTCCTCTGGCATAATTACAACAAACCAGAGTGTCTTCTAGCATATAGCTCCACTTTGGGTGTCCGCCAGCAAACGACCACCACTGTGGGTGTCCGCCAGCCAATTTCCCCAAAGAAGAATTATGTTAGATTATAGTTGAGTACGTCATCACGTTAAAGCACTCTGGAATACACTAGGTATATCTAGAAAATGAACTTCATCTATATTATACCCACGCTTTGTATAACTCAAAATCTCAAATCCAAACATGTATGATGATTCGTATGAATGACCACACAGGCAAACACTCGGTAAAAGGCCTGAGAACAGATGTCCAACGAACGACGGCCAACATTCCGGCAGGCAGAGTTAAGAAACTTCTTCTTTCTTGTGTCTTTTTTTTTGCCACCAAAGAATAAGGAAGACTGATCTGAAAGTTATTCTCCCTAGTGCTTCATCGTGGTCAGATTTAACCACAACAAAACGGAGAAGAGTCCGGAGAAAATTATTCCATGGAAGTAACATCATCTCCGCCTTGATGTCGCCGTTCGAAAAACTAAGTCTCCATGTCGTCATGCCGAGGAAGTTGTTGGCGCCGTAGTTGTCGCCCTCATCTTCAACAGAGCTGCAATGAAGAAAATGAATCCACATTGGCCTCTCGTCATCACCGGGAAGGAAGAGGAAGGGATAAATCCCCAATACCAAGAAACTTGGCATAGAAAAACCCTAACACTAAAGGACTAGATCTACTAGAAAACTTATTAAAACGATGGATCACACTCCCTCCTGCCTTCGGCGAGATGCCAGAGGGGGACTGGCGGTTGGGGGGGGGGGGGGGGGGGGGGGGGCTGCTCTCGCTAGGGCAAGGAGGGGAGGACTATTGGTCTACCGCTTGAGAAAGGTTGCGTCACGGTAGGGAAGCTAGACACGGTCATACATGATTCAGTACTTGATATATTTTTGTATGATAAAACTGAGAGTCACTCTTTAATCGTGTGGAATAGAATCGGATTTCAATAGATTAGGAGGTTAAGTGCAAGATACATACGACCTTATGTTGTCTAAGAATAACTAGAATACGCTATATTACATGACCGATGGAGTAGTCCTCTGTTTATTATGAGAGAGTAGTAATAATAATAATAATAATAATAATAATAATAATAATAATAATAATAAATACAAAAATTTCATGGCGGGTCTGGGCTCTGGCCTCTGGGCCTCGCGTCGCCTGTGCTGACCGCGGAGGCTGAGGGAAGAATGGGCGCGGCACAGGTGTCAGCGAGGGCCCTCGGTTTGGGTGTCTCGCCGATGAGTCACCGGCGGTGGCTGCCCACGTGTGCGTGCGTCCGGTGCGTGCGGTGGCCCGTGTGGGATTGGCCGGTTGAGACGCTTGAGTGATTGATGGGCGGTCGGCGCTGGACCTGTGCCGCAACGCCACGGGCCACGGCGTCGTGCAGGGTTTGTCTCGGCTCTGGAGACATCTGGTCGAGCTGGGTGGAGGTGGAGGTGGCCGTGGCTCGTCGCTCGCTGATCGCGGACCTGCTCTTCTCTGCACGCAGATCTGGAGGAAATCTTCAGATTGCCGTTTTCTCAGGAGGGCAAGATTGTCGGCGATAGAGGAGACGAAAGTTTGTGTCAACTGCTATTGAGCATTCATTCATGTGCGCACGGGCGTTCATGATCATATATACATCCACGAAGCTGATATCTGCGAAAGTTTGGATGCATGATATTCTGGCTGCACTGTAAAGCTCTTTTCTTGAGCTGCCACCTCTGTTTCCTGCTCTGAAAACAGCGTGAGCACAGCATCAGTATTCAGTGCACCGAAGTGACTGTGACTGTCCCGACAAAAAGAAGGAAATTGCGCAACAGTGACATGGCTCCGGCATCACCCGGCGCGCACTGATTCATGCCGTGTTTTCGTTTTCCGGGGAAAGTACCGTGCTGTACTGCTACGACATGCGAGGGAGTCCATGGGCATTGCAGCATTACTGGGCTTCAGAGGTGAGCAATTCCTTCGTCCTTGGGCTTTGAGGCCCAGTTCAACCACAGTCAAGATAGAGAGCGTGAACAAATTCTAAACCCTTTTCAGAATCTGGATTACTCTACTCCGTCCGTTCAATTTAAAGTGTTTTTTTAATATAATAACTTTGAACAAGTTTATAATATGATATCTATAATATAATTTTTTTCTTATTCGTCATAAAATAATTCTTTATAGTGCACCGGTTTTTTTTTTTTTTTTTGTATCGTAGACTAGCATATTTAGGTGTTGATTGATCCAAGCATAGCAACATGAAGGAACACTTATAAAATAAAAATGTAAATTTGTAACACTAACACTACCATACCATACAAACTGCAATTCCACACCACTAATTTTACTCATCATCATCATGGAATCTATAAGCTCGATGCGCTCATGCACTCATTCTGCAGATGACCTCATGTGCCGCCGCTTCCACCGCCGCAAATCCTCACGTCCGGGTTCCGCACCGTCTTAAGCCACATCCCGGCGAGCACCCGCGACGACAGGCTCCACACGACGTCGGGCCGCTGCACTACTCTCGCCCTCGCCTGCGCCGTCAGCGTCGTCGTCGCCCTCTTGCCGGCGCGGGCCGGCCCGTGCGCGAGCATCCACTGCATTGCCGTCAGCTTCTGCCTCTCCGCGCCCCAGCTCGCGCTCCCGCCGCCTCCGGACGGCGGGCACCTCATCTTCACGCCGCCGACGTGCAGGCTCCGGACCTTGAACCTCCCGGCGCTGTAGCCCGCCGCGCCCAGCAGCCTCGCCGACTGCACCACGGCGACCATCGGCGCGCCCACCGCCTCGTACCGCCGAGACGGGTCGCGCACCTGGATGGCCGCCACCAGCGTGACGCGCCCGTCCGAGCCACCAGCAGCAGACTCGGACCACTCGTCCGAGGGCACCAGCGAGTCGAACACGTTCGTCATGTCCCCCGCGGCCGCTGACACTTCGAACGGCGCGTCCTCGTCGGCCATCTCGGCCTGGACCACCAGCGCGTCCACGGCCATGGTCTCCAGCTTCTGCAGGGAGAAGGCAAGAACTTCCTCCAGCGTCTCCGGGTCGTCACCCGCGGTCCAGATGCCCGTGGAGACGCGCTCGCTCCGGCCCTCGGACAAGGCCGTGGCGAGCTTCCGGACCAGCCGCACGGACCGCGCGGCGCTCGAGCTCGCGCCCTCGGTGCGTCGCCCGCCGATGACAGCCGCCGCGATGCCCTCAAAGCCCACCTGCTCGGGCGTCTTCCCCGTAATATTATCCATGCCACCGAGCGACGCCACCATGTTGCGCACCTCGTCGGCGCCGCCTGCCGCCGCCATCTTTTGGAGCACGTCGAACCCTGTCGCCGCCATGGCACCCGGCAGCACGAACGGCCTGGACACCTGCATGGCGAGCTTCGGGGGGGCATCTCGGCTAGCCAGCGGCAAGTCGAACGGGTTCATGGACACCAGGAACCCGCCGTCACGCGTTTGCACGGCAGGGCCGATGCCCCGCCCCAAGTCCGACACCACGGGCGGAGTCGCCGCCTTCCTTGGCGACGCCGACGCGCTTCTTGGCGTCACGGGCAGCTTGAGCTTCTTCTTGTCACCGACACCGTCCACCTCGAGCTTCCTAAGAAACTCCACCGTCACCATCTCTTCATCAGCGTCAAGGCGCTGCTGCTCATCCGCCGCCTTAGGCGACTTCTTCCCGGCGTTGGTCATCAGCGCCTCGATGGCCTCGATCTGCTCGGCAATGGAGTCAAGCTCCCGCAGCACGTCGCGTTGGGCCTGGTAATGGACGACTTCTTTGACCGTTTCAACGCCCTTCTCCACGACCTCGTACTCGGGGTCGGGGAGGCTGAACACGTCCCCGGCGTCGCTGGTGGATGCCGACGGCTCGTCGTCGCCGGGCTTCCGAGGTATCAGAGACCTTACTGCAGGATGATGATCAGGATCTCCATTCTCGTCGACGCGAAGCCTATCGACAAGCTGCTTGTAGGCCCTCATGGAAGGTGAGATGGAAGCGTCAGATGACGAAAGCTTGGGCGTGCTTGAAATGCTGAACGAGTTCCTGTTGTGAGCCCTGGCGCGAGAGGAGGCCGGAGAGTACTGCTCGTCCCTCTCACCGGCTTGCTTGTAGAGGCTGAGCCCTGTGTCTCCCATGAGCTGAAACCCCAGCTTGAGCTGCAGCTCTCCGCCGGCGGAGAGCGCGAACGTCTTGTGGAACCACCTGACGCGGCGCCCCTCGGAGCTGATCTTGCTGAGAGACTGGAGCACGAGCGAGCTGACGTCAACGGTGTGCGTGCCTAGGAGCGCGCCCCGTCCCTCGACGGCGACGACAGACACGACGAACCGCCGAGGCTGGAGCCTGAGCGGCTTCCCCGTGCCGGCGCCGCCGGTGAAGTAGAGGTTGCACCTGACGAAGAGCGTCTCGTCGAACTCCGCGGCGCCGTCGCGCAACCGGCACGGCATGGTCTGCACCACGCCGTCCCTGGTCTCCGCCTTGCGCACGGCGACGGCGAGGCGGAACCCCTCCATGGACGCCGGCACGCCGCGGACGGCGTCGACCTCGACCGAGAACAGGCACCCCGCGCGGCACTTCCCGAGGCGCGCGAGCGCGCGCACCGGCCTCCAGCTCCTCCACGTCGACCCTCCTTTATCCTTGACACCCCCCGTCGTCCCGGCGGCCCCGGCGCCCGAAACGGGGGTTGTTCTCGAATCAACGGCCGCCGGCGCCCTAGAGCGCCATAACGACAGCGAGGGTCGGCGAGACGACTGCGCCCTCCGGTCCTCCCGCCCGGGCCCGTCGACGACGCGCGGGCCGTCGTCCCCGGCCGCCGCCCCCGCGCCGGAGCGCACGATGGCGAGCGACGCGGCGCGCCGGTGGATGGCGTTCGGGCGGTCGAGGTAGTCGCTCATCAGGCTGGCGCTGGTGCTCGCTGGAGCCTGCCCCTCGCCTCCCGATCCGGCCATGACAACACCCCCCAGACGGTCAGTCACTTGTACGTACTCTGTCTGTTGGGCTTCCGGCTCTTGAGCTGTTCGGAACAGGAACATCGGTCGAGTACCTTTTTAGCGCTGCCGTGTTGGCGCCAACACGCAGGTTGAAAACGGGAAGCCTACCTACCAACTGCTCCGGTCTACAGTAGATGTCCATCCGACGGCTCCGGCTCCTCCGGCAGCCGCGTCGTTGGTCCGATGGACGGCTCGCGATGGCGCCATGCGCCTCCGCGCCGTCCGATGGCTGTGGGCTTATCCACGGCGGGCGAGCCGCGAAGCGAAGAGGACGGGACGAGAGGGTGGCCACACGCGCGCGCACGGCGAGCGAGTGACGGAATTGAGGCCACGAGACACTGGTGCCGGCCGGATGGTCAGAGGTAGTCATGGGCATCGTGTGATCGGTCGGTCGATCAGGGCGAAGCAAAGTTGATGTGATCCGGCGTTAATGCGAGAGGAAAACGAGGGCGTCCGCCTTGTTTCTTGCCTGCGTGTAGTCGGTCCTTGCCACGACAAGAACTACTGGGATGGGAACGCTGAGCGTGTCGTCTTGCCCGCGAGCTCCCGGCGCCACGGAAAGCTGGGAACCAACCGGCCGGTCGCCGTCGTCGTTTCGCCGACCGGATCTACGGTATCGTGCAAAGTTGCAAAGGAGACAAACGCGGTTCCGTTTACACGTACTACTACCCAGCCTAGGAGCCTAGGAGAAGGTATCTCCGATCCGTACTCGGTGTGGTGCAGTGCAGGTTCTTAGCACGCGTTTAGTTGGTTGGATTTTGGAATTTAGGTTACTGCAGTACTTTCGTTTTTATTTGGTAAATAATGTTTAATCATCGATTAATTAGGTTCAAAACGTTCGTCTCGTAATTTCCAACTAAATTGTACAATTAGTTTTTTTCGTCTATATTTAATGCTCCATGCATGTATCACAAGATTTAATGTGATAGCTACTATAACACTTTTTTTGGAATTTAGGATGCAAACTAAACACGCGCTTATTCCAACAAAGCGATCGAGCAGATGGGAGCACTGATAAATCAACTAGTTTGCTGGTGGAAGGCGTCATCAAATCCACCATTTTCTTCGCTGCTACAGCAGCTTTAGTTAGCAAGATTGTTGGAACGCGAGATCCGATCATGATACATGTTAGACTATGCAACCTTTGGTTGACTTTTGGTTTTAGTGCCTGTTTAGTTCCTAAAAAGTGCTATAGTATCTATCATATCGAATCTTGCGATACGTGCATAGAGCATTAAATGTAGACGAAAAAAACTAATTGCATAGTTTGATTGGAAATCGCGAGACGGACGTTTTGAGCCTAATTAATTCATGATTGAACACTAATTACCAAATAAAAACGAAAATACTACGGTAGCCAAAATCCCAAAATTCGCGAACTAAACACGCACCTAATATTCGCTCACGAGTCATTTCAACGAGATGTTGTTCCGTGATAACGCGGTGTGATCGCGTTCATCTTGAGCTGACGCCTGACGCTGCAACCAGGGAACAAGGGACGCTCGGCTCTTGTACCGCAGTCGATCGGGAGTACGGCTGAAAAGAGTGGTTAACCATATGAATTGTGATACCTTGACAAAAGAAAAATGCGACAAAAAACGCGCTCAGGCATATGGTCGCGAAAAGAAAAGAAAAGTACGTATCTTCAACCAGAGATAAGGCAGTTCCAAATAGTTTTCCCAAAAAGTGCTACAGTATCCATTACATCAAATCTTGTGATACGTGCATGTAGCATTAAATGTAGACGAAAAAAAAACTAATTGCATAGTTTAGTTGAAAATCACGAGATGAACGTTTTGAGCCTAATTAGTCCATAATTGAATACTAATTGCCAAATAAAAACAAAAATACTACAGTAGTCAAATTCCCAAATTTCATCCAACTAAAGACAGCCTAAACCTATAAAACATGACGTGCCAAGAGGCCCTGAACTTTTCGATCAAGAAAAAAAGAGTCAGTGACAAGCAGGCAGTGCCGTACTGGCACATCTGATCCCTTTCCAGAAGGCTGCGACATTTCCTTCCACTCAGGCTAAAGGGAAAATATTTTCTTTAATCACAAATAGTATAAGTCTACGTATTACGGTATTGATTATTTTACACTTTGTTTAGCAATATATGTAAAAACTTCTTATCTTAAAACTAAAATATTACAAATTATGAAAGACTTTGCATCATAGATATATGTCAATCTTGTTGTATCAATCTATATATAAAAAATATCACAAAAAAATAAAAAAATAGTCCAGGTTAAAAGAAAGATTATACCTAAGTACTCCCTCCATTCTTTTTTACATGTCACATTTGCTATGTTCTAAGTCAAACATTATCATCTTTTACCATTATCCATTTCAAAAAAATCTTATAGTTTCACATCATATAAATTATATGTTATGAAAGTATTTTTCATCATGAATCTAAAAACATATATCTCGTATCATGAGCCTATATATTTTCTTTTTGAAATAGATGGTCAAAGATACACATGTTTAACTTAGGACAAAACTAATGTGATATGTAAAAAACGGAGGGAGTATAAGGGCGACAATAAATCGACTTTTGAGCTAGCTCTAAGCATTTTTTTTATATTTTAATAGAAGAGAGAGAAAAGCTAGCTCTTAATTAAGAGCTAGGCTCTGGCACACATTAAGATCATGTGAGAGTGTTATGTGGGCCTAATCATACTAAGAGCCATTGCTAAAAGTTAACACTGTTGGGGATGTTCGCTTAGAGCTAGTAACTAGTTATTACTGTTGCGAGTGCCCTAATAAATGTACATCTATGACTAAAGGATGTAGCACTAAGGTGCCTAGATCCTCACCGCCATTGATTTTGCATCGAGGTGAGTGCTGATGGTTGAATCGGTGGAAAGAAGAATGGATTAGGGCAGTCATAATAATGGTTTCTATACTTGTCAACTCATCTAGAAACTGCACAAAAGAAATTATATCCGCAATGGATGACTTTTTCAAAATAAATTTTAATCTAATCACATGTGTTGTCTCTCATACCATACACCTATCATATCTCTTCCTATTTTAGTTCTCATATAGACATAGTCTTTTGTATAAGAAAGCATTTCCCTCTCTCTTCCTTAATTCCAATAACACGTCACACTTTTGTTTCATTGATACTCTAATTAATGACTATATAGAATAATAGAAACCATCATAATTTCTGGATTGGACTGGACAGGTAATAAACTTGCTTTTGAGAGCTAATGGCCCCGTTCGGCTGGTAGAATTTTGGCTGAAACTGGCTGAAAAACACTGTTTTGGCTGAATTGTTGAGAGAGAAAAACACTGTTCCGGCTGAAAAAAGAAGCCGAACAAACCGAATATGGGGTAAGCTGAACGGGGCCAATGAACCAGGGGCCAAGGTAGGAGTACATTTTTATTCCGAGATCTTTACTTTTATTAATAAAGTATTTTTGTCAAAGGACATTTTTAGGTAGTAATGATATGGATACTTTTCCAAATGTTTTAAAAAAGAAACCTCATGGAATCCGATACCATGTGGATTTGATACCATGACGAAAGAAAACAAAATGCAAGAGTTCATAAGACGGTATCAATGACGCACCAAAACCTAGGCCTGCACTTATCAAATCAGGCAGACTGATATGGCCGGTTGGTTTTCTCGAATCAAATTTTGCCGCCCTATATGCCTTGCTGATCGAATTGATATGATATTCTGGTATCGGTAATTAATCATTTACTATTCCATTTTCTCAATTTCTCTATCAAATTACGCTATATATGTTCTTCATAAAGCTGATTTTGATTTGCCCTTCATCTTATCGCAACATCCTTCAGCTGTACCGGCCCACTCGATCTCTCCCTCTCTCTATCTCGGGAAGGCCTTCTTCATATCCCACTTGCTCCTAGGCCTAGCAGAAGAGAACCACACCACACACACCACAAAGGAACAACACAAACACTCTGGCGTTGCCGGTTGCCCATGACCGCGTCCGCGTGCGCCGTTGCCCTTGGTCCTCGCCGTGGCGGTGACGCACGCACGCACGGCACGCGATCTCTTTTCTAGTGCTTTGCTCTCGCCCACAAACCAGCATTCGATTCCGATTTTTTTAATTTTAACACTTCTTAAAAACTAATTTTAAATCTAACACGGTCCATTTTTTTTAAACTAACACTTTTGCCCGCGCCTATTGCCCTGGCGCGGCCAAATACCTGTGCCGCGCCATGCATGGTGACGCGGTAGAGGGCTGACGTGGCAGCGACTGGAATCGCTGACCGCTGACGGGGCAGGGCCTGCCGTTGCCACCGGTCTTGGCGCGGCACTACCGCGCCACGGCACATGGCGTGGCGATACCTGGACGGTTACCGCCTCCACCGTGCCTCGTGCTTGAAACTCCGCCACTCGCCATGGCCACGCGCCCATCCACCTATTGCGGTCACTACCGAGGCCTGTGCCACCAATGAACTTCGCACCGGTGACCACCCCGTCACTCCATGGCATCGAACTCTCCGCCGGCGTCGAGCTCCGTGTTGACGAGCCTTTTGCAACCGGATGTTTCACGCGTTTAAGATGTTTGTTTCATGTGTTTTCCCTTTCAACGAACAACCATATTAACCACCGTAATGACTAGTCTTCAGTTCCTCCTTACACGCCTCTCACATTAATTATAGGTGAATCAATTGATCACAAGCACTCGTAGACTCGTGGTGTTGCTCCTTAACAACTCATAGGATATATACATACGCACTCATCGTAAAAGTTCATCAAATGCTTTCGACTTCTGGCCTCTTCCTCCCTGTCTATCTTTTTAGCTCCATAGAATAGATAGAAATGCAACTATAAAGCTACGATCCTCAATTGTTATTCGGTGCTCATCTGTTGTGTAGTATCTTGGGACGCCAGGAAGCTAATCATGACGGCAGTGCTGACGCGACGCATAGAAATGAATATGAAGCAAATAAATAAAGTCCTTGCGCAAGTTGACCACATAACATTTTTATTGTTTGACATAACATAACTAAATAACCCCGTAAGTTTCCGATGCCAATATTCGTTTGACCTAACAACTTAAGACCCAGGAGTGTAAGGATCCCTCGGACGCCTCTGTCTCTTCGGATTTGTTGGCAACACATTGGGAGTGTAGCCAACGTTGGTATGGTCATGTCGACGGTGCGTACGGCTCGTACCCTGCAAGTATATGATACGCATGATTACTTATGATTCTTTATGATCGTTAGTTCATGGAGCATACGTATTTAAAGAAACTACCTTTATTAGTACCTGTGAGACTCCTTGGGTACTAAGCGGGGCACCACCTAGCTGAGACATGCTGATCTCATCCTACGCCCAATCGTCCCACTAGTCGTGCTATCTACGGAAGCCCGAGGGGTCGTCATCGTCGTCATCGTTGTCCTCGTCATCCTCGGTTGTAGGGTCCTTCCCAGCGCTATGATGTAGTGGTGTACGCACCGTGGAAGTGGCACCTATCATCTGCTGAGAAGAGCTAGCTGGTGTCCTCAAAGAGGCTGAAGACGTGCCGCCCGACCACACCGGGAGTGGCGGTTCCTTATCACGCTGGGAGTGGCGGTTCCTCATAAGGAGTGTCCATGCAGCTCAGCTTCTAAGCTAGCTTCCTACAGCTCTTCTTCACCTTCTGCATAAATAGACGTTAAAGTTAGTGCATTTCCCAAATACATATACACTGAACAAACATTTTTGGAACAGACAAGTTTATGTTTACCTCCACAAAAGCCGCAAGAATGCCTGGCCCTAGCCCTCTAGACTCGTGAAGCTAAAACACTGCTTCGTTGGACAGCCTTGACAATTGTGTCGCCTGGGTATAGAAACACGGTTGGACAGTTTTAGTACACATACTAAATACCAAAAGGATAACAAATTGTACCATTTAAGTATCTTACCACGTATCTTTGAAGTGGGGCGCTCTGTAACTGTGTGTCCTCCCTAGTGGTAACGTCGTACACATCTTCGATGACATCTTCCTTCGAGTCCTCGTCAATCGCCTCCTCAGTGTACGAGGGCTTGATATGTGTCCTCGTAGACCTATGAAGCCACCACAGGTACTTGTCGAAGGTGTGCTGGTCATGTGGAGGACCCGCATGGACCGGATGTTGTACCCTATTCTGCCACAAATGGATGTGCGCGCTGTGTGTCACGTGCCAATCCTTGGTCTTGTACCTCTTCCTGTGGTCATACCTGCAACAAAACAATGTTAGTTGTACCACACACCTCTGAATAGTAGCTTTGTTATTAATCGATAACACACCCGTACAATGCTTGGTTGGTGGAGTAAAGCGGTGGTGGGCAGCCTATCATTCTTCCAAACTGTCCGCAGACCCTGATGGGCAAGTGAATCTCGACCACATGGAAGAAAATAAGAGGGACGTCGCAGCCATACTCGTCCGACTCGTCCCTAGTGATAGGACTGATATAGTACTGGAGCTCTAGAGCATTCCAAGGACACCAATACACCTAAAATTTTGTAATTGAGTTAGGTTGTGATATAGTGTACATAGAATAAGACACATGTATGATAGTAAAGAGAGCATAACCTGATGCTGTGTCAGGACGTCGAGACCGTCCGTGTACTCCCTATACTTGCGCCTCACATTCCCTCTAACAAACTCTGCTTTCGTCCAGATATACAGAGCTGTAGGGAGTGTATCCTGCCCATTCCATCGCTGTATTGAACACGATAATGAATTAGCCATTAATAATCTCATCATATGTAACTGCCTCGAAGAATATAGTGAACTGAAGTACTTACTGGTAAACCATTATTAAGGAGCCTCCCAATAGGCCATCGTTCCCAACACCAAACCTGGAGTAGGTAGGAGCAACCTCCAAGGTTCGCATATCCTGAGGTGCGACGGCAGGCAATGCATAGCTATCGATACGTCAATGCTAGGACTACGTTGCCCTAGCAGTACGTCGCTATGTTCTTCTATGGCTGGCGTAGTATGTTAAGGAAGATCTAGCTGATGGTGTTGCCCAAGGCATCTGAGAAGAGGAAAGCACCAAGAAAAGTGCTAGAGCCACACTCGAGCGAACCTGTCGATCAGAGCCTCCTCAGCCTGTTGAAAGGTCCTTGTTTGGTTTTGGTAATTGAGTGACAACTTAGGTGGACTAATTGTGTTTATGTGAGATACACAAGTGATTAGTCCATAGGTACATGTGTGTGAGCAACATATGCCATGAAGGTGAAAATGGCTTGGAGATGTTGCAAAGCTCACACATGTGATGATGAAGGAGCTTATTGCACATGAGACATGACATTGAGTCATGTGATCAAGGTGGAGAAGATCAAGACAAGACTTGGCTTGATGGACCGGTTGCAAGTGTGAAGGGCAAGTCGAAGGCTTTAGAGTGATGGACCACGTGGCGGTGAAGCTTGAGCAAGACTTGGCGCCGATGGACGATGGCAACGGCGAAGAGCAAGTAGAGTCAAGATCGATGAACCAATATAATCATATGATGATATGAAGTGGATCATATCATTGTTGATCGTGTTGGTGCATGTGTTGCATCAACATTGGAGGAGATGGAATGGAATGCGCAAGGCAAAGGTATAACCTAGGGCATTTCATTTCACCGGTCATAGGTGTGTAGAGAAGTTTATGACCAGGTTTAGGATAGATGGCCGTACTATCAAGAGGGGCAAACTTGTTTGCATATCGGTCATCTAGTGCCACTCGAGTGATCTAACTTTGCATTGTCACTAGGATCGAGTGGCGTAGCAAGTTGAGTGGCTAACATCCTTTGGGAAATGATTGTGAAAATGCTAACACACATACACATGGTGGTGTACACTTGGTGGTGTTGGCATATTTACAAAGGCGGTGGCGTTTTCGAGAAAATGGAATGTCTATTTTCTATTGCACTGGATGCAAATTCTTGTGGTTAGCACACTTGAGCAAGGGTGAAGAAAATGGAGGAGATGCCAGCGTCGGTCAAGTGACCGGACGCTGGATCCAAAAGCACCGGACGCTGACTGCCTACGTCCGGTCGCGCTGACGTGGAGTGTAGCAGTAGCTGGAGAGTGACCGGACGCTGGCTGCGTCCGATCACGTTCGACCGGACGTGTCCGGTCATGCTTGGGAGCTTACTGGAAACGACCGAACGTTGAGGGTCCAGCGTCCGGTCAGTTGAGTGCTGCTGTGTCTGGTCAAGTCAAATGACCATTGAAACGGGGACACGTGGTCGTCTGCGAGCGACCGGACGCTGAGGTCCAGCGTCCGGTCAACACGACCGGAGCGTCCGGTTGGCCCGACCGTTGCCCAGTGAAGGGGTAACGGCTAGTTTAGCCCTTGGGGCTATAAATAGAAGTGGCCTTTGGCCATGGCTGGTGCTGAGCACCTCAAGGGACTTAGTGTCCATGCTTGTGAGTGCTTGGGAGCCCTCCATCACACATATACTTGATAGTGATCATTCGATTGTGTGAGTGAGCGATTCTAGTGCGATTACATCATGAGGTTGCATCGAGTGGCACTAGGTGATCGAGTTGTAAGCCGGTGGTGCTTGTTACTCTTGGAGGTTGCCACCTCCTAGATGGCTTGGTGGTGGTCTCCGTCGAAGCCCGCAAGAAGCTTGTGCGGTGCTCCAGAGAAGTGCTTATGAGGGGCATTGTGCTCGCCCCGCGGGAGCCGCGAAGAGCAACTCTAGTAAAGCGTGTCATTGAGCTACCCTCACTCAAGGGGTAGGTTCTTGCGGCGCCCGACGTGCGGGCTTAGCGGGTGATGCTAATTAGCCGCCGAACCACCAAGTGAGCGGTCGACACAACGGGGACTAGCGTGTTGGCAAACACGTGAACCTCGGGAGAAAAATCATCGTGTCAACCTTATTCTTCCTGTTGGTTTGCATCCCCATTACACAAGCTTGCAATTACTTTTATACATATTAAGCTTGTGTAGTTGCTCTTGTAATTAAATAGCTTGTGTAGCTTGCTAATTACCTTCTTGCTTGTGTAGCATAGAAGTAGCTCCCTTGCGTGGCTAATTTGGTTTTAGTAACCTTGTTAGTCACATTGCTTAGTTTGTGTAACTAAGTATTTGCGCTCTCTAATTAGGCATTGGTTGCCTTGTTATTGAGCATTGCTAGTGAGCATCGTTAGCTTTGTGCTTTTACTTACTAGCATGTGTAGGAGGTCCCTTGTTGCTTAAAGTACTAGTGGCATAGGTTTGTGTAACCTTGCTCCTAGAATTGTTTAGGAGAGCTCTAACTAGCCCGGCACCTTGTTGCATAATTGTTATCTTTGCAAGGTACTAGTGAACATATATAGTGGGGTATAGTCTTGGCTAGACCGATAGTTTTAATTTCGTATTTGTATCGGTTAGCCGACGCGATTAAGTTTTAGAAAAGACTATTCACCTCCCCTCTAGTCGCCATCTCGACCCTTCACCTGTGGGTCTAAGTAATCAAAGCGCTCTGTGATCCTGGACGACGAAACACTAGAACTTTTTCTAAAATTGACCAAAGAAAATGAGACCCGATGGCTGCAGGAAAACAATGCAAGTATTAAATTGGCTTGAATTACTCACTTATTTTTCTTGGAAGCCTCGTCGTCCGGTAGAAGAAAGCCAGTAAACTGAGCCACCAGCTCCCTCCAGTGATCGTTGTCAACTATCTCTGTCACTGAAAGTCCCCCCCCAACCAAAGGCCAAAAATAGCCTTCACATCCTGCATGGTCAAGGTCATCTCATCACAAGGTAGATGGAACGTGTGGGTCTCAGGCCTCCACCTGTTATAAGAATAGAACGATTGTTAATTGCCTCAAATTTGTTACAAGAAAGTTTACGTACAAAGAATGCACTCGCACCTGTCTACAGCTGCAGTAAGTAGTGCTAGGTCAAGGGGCGAAGACCATGGTTGACAACACGGACAAGTTCGAGGAAGCTGGCACGCCGTATGTACGGTGCGTAACGCTCGTCCCACTGGTGCGCTTTGGTGTGCGTGCGGGGCCTCAAAGAAGGCAAGGCCACCTCTGCGTCATTGTCACTCAAGATGTGTGCTCGGTGCTGGTCGTCGTACTCCACCTCAAGAATGGGATACAACGGGTGCTGCGTGGGGGGGCATCCTGTTACAAATTGATAAACAAAGTGTTAGAGTATTCAAATTAATATTATGTAGCATTGCAAAATTTGAACTACTTGTTATGCAATATGAAAGCACATGTATATATTCAAAGTAAAATTAACAGACATATCACACACTAGTAATGCAAACAACTTCACTAGGAATATAAGCATTTAACGAAACTTCATGAAGTCATCAAAATCGACATATCACGCACTAGTAAGTACTGACATTTGTAAACTAGTATCTATACCCAAAATCCCTAACTAAATAACTAACTATAAACTAAATAATAAATACCTAATCAATCCCTAAACCTAAAATCCTAACCTCAAACCTAAAAACTACCTATGTAAATCACAAACAAATTCACTAACCTAACTATCCTAAATCACTAACTATCCTAAATCACTATCATAAATCAATAACAATCCTATATTACTAATTATCCTATATTCACTAACCTAACTATCCAAAAACCCTAACTATCCTATATTACTAATTATCCTAAATCACTAATTATTCTAAAACAATAATAATCAAAATAACATGAAATCGTACCTTAGGAGCGGGCGGCCTTGACGCACTGGCGTTCATGGCGCGGCTGGCGCGGGCGCTGTGCGGCGGGAGTGGCCAGGCGCGGCCGGCGTGTTCGCGGGTGGGCGCGGCGTGGGCGGGTGCGTGTGGGCGCTGGCGGCGGGCGAGCGGGCAGGTGCGGGCAGGGCGCTCGCTCGCGATATTTATTCGGCTCTGCCGCGCCAAGATCGGTGGCGCGGCAGGCCCTGCCTTATCAGCGGTCAGCGATTCCGGTCGCCGCCACGTCAGCCCTCTGCCGTGCCACCATGCATGGCGCGGCACAGACATTTAGTTGCGCCAGGGCAATAGACGCGGCCAAATGTGTTAGTTTTAAAAAAACCGACCTTGTTAGATTTAAAATTAGTTTTCAAAAAGTGTTAAAATTTAAAAAACACAACGCCTGCCCAGCCACAAGACAAGAGGGCCTGTTTGATTTCGGCTCCGGACGCCTGCCTGAGCCCGTGGGCTGCAAGTTCACGTGTTCTATTTGCTTTTACTGTTCACTAGCCTGGCCCGCACGCTCCCAGGAAACGAAATCAGGATACGTTTTTTCAGAGCCTGGCCCGATGGAGCGAGCTGGGCCGTGCCGACCGCAACGGCACGGCCTTCCAGGTTTGCCAAACGCCACGGTCCCACGCCCCGCCGTCCCTCGCTTCGCCGCTCTGAGTTCGACCTCGGCAGCCCGCTCGAGCTCGGGCTCGGCTTTGGTTTCGCGCCTTCCTGACCAGGAGTTGGACCCTGCCGTGTACATACATACAGAAACCATCAAGTCAGAGCAGTCCACTCGGACCAGATCGCCAAACTAGCTAGACACCTGCCCTCCAACCACTTGAACCTCACCACCGTTGGTTAACCTGTTCCCTTCTGCTTCTGTATAAAGATGGCTTCCTCCAGAATGGCTTGCAGATTACATCAGTCATCAGGTTGGGGACTTCAGGCATGGCTGAAGAGATGTAAACTTTGCTGTTGCTGATTACTTCCTCCCAACAATAAGTACTCTGTTGACAGTTGATCAGAGCAGTCTATTAGACTGCAAGGTAGCAACCAACAAACCAGTCACTGATACATACTCCCTCCGTATCCTAATTAGAAGTCGTTTAGGACATGAGTTCGGTTACCAAGGGATGATTAATTGGGGGGTAATTTTTCTGTCTTGCCCCTATTAAATAGAGCTGCGGGTGCTACTTGTACAGCAATCTACCATAGCTCGGTTGGCCAAGGCTGCGCGGCCTGAGGCCGGAGCTCCACCGTTCGAGTGCTGCGCGGTATTTTTTTTGTATTTGCATGGAAAAGTGCTCGTTTGCATGGATTTGCATGGTACTGTGCTTGTGCGCGTTTTGGCCCTCCGCTTTGCCCTCTGAGCTGCTCACGCGCGCGCGTGTTTTGGCCGTCCGCGGGATTTCGCCGCGCGCGTTTTTTTTTCGATTTTTCGCACAGTGCACGCTCGTTCTGTTCGGCCGGCTGTCCAGCTACCCCTTCCTATTTAACCGGCGCTTGGACTGCTAGCTCCAGTGCTCTTTCTACCTCATTTCTTTCCACTTAACCGTGCGATGAGTGATTACATCCCTGCCTTTGATCTCAACGTGCCATTAGAAGAAGATGACGACGGCAATCTGCCCTTTGATCTCAACGCGCCATTACCGGAGGACGACAACAACAATGGTAAGCAACAATGTTTTTTTCAAACTTCTCTGTTTGTTGCATGTGACGCTGAATGGACTGTTCTTTTTTTTAGAAAAATCAATGGCTATGTGTTTGCCTTTCCTAATATAATCCATGACATGAATATGCTTCTTTTTTTCCCGTTTAATTAGATCTTGCTGTGAGTGAACACGCCGACGCCGACGACGTGTTTCAATTCGGCGAGCTAGAAGATGACGACGGCAACGACGTCCTTGATGTTGACGACGAGCAAGAAGACCACGACGTCGGCAACGACTTCCTTGATGTTGACGAACAAGAAGATCACCACGGCGGTAACGTACCATGTCATTGTTTCCTTTTATACTATGAGCCTTCAATCTTCTCGTTCTAAGAACACAGTTTTTTTAAGGTTTCGATTTGAACTTACCACTAGATGAATTTGGTGCCGTCGACTTCGATTATGAAGAGAACCTTGCTGGTAACTTTTTTATTCTTGCCATGAAGTAGTACTATGAACTTGCTTGTTCCATTAGCTCCAACTTGATGTGAAGGAGTAGTATTATGAACTTGCCGTGAACAAGTGTTACTATGAATGAACCTTGCTGGTATTTTTTGTTCCCTATAAATAGAAAATGCCATGGCTAAGCTCTGCCGAGAAGAAGTATTTTTTTCATGCATTTGTAGAACTTGCCGTGAACAAGTGTTACTATGAGTAAGCATTGTTTTCTTTAACAGAACATGCAGTGGACAACCCAACCGTGGAAGTACAGGTTGGACAACCCCACCGAAGACCAGAAATGTCTGAACAACTCCGTAAACGAGTTTATCAAGTTTTGGTGACTAGAAGCAACAATGGCAAACTACGCAAGGACACTGCAATTGTTGCCGAGCAATTTGGGCTTCATATACGGATAGTTCAGAGGTTATGGAGGAGAGGTAAAATACAACTTGCAAACTCAGTTCCGGTTGTGGTTTCTAGTCTAAAGAAGGGTAGAGTAGGCCGTAAGGTAACCCCTGTTGATTTAGAAGCTTTGCGAAACATTCCTCTAAAACAAAGAATGACTATAGAGGATGTGTGCACCGCACTAGGAATGAGCAAATGGACGATTCAAATGTATTTGAAAAAAGGTTACCTTAGACGCCACTCTAGTAGCATCAAGCCATATCTCACTGAAGCTAACAAGAGGTCTAGGTTACAATGGTGTGTTGACATGGTTAACAGGGAGTTGCTTGATGATCCAAGGTTTAAGGAGTTGTATGACTTTGTGTTCATTGATGAGAAATGGTTCTACCTACATCAAAAAAATGAAAGATACTATTTGTTACCCGAAGAAGATGAGCCCCATTGGACTTGTAAGAATAAGAACTACATCCCTAGGCTTATGTTCTTGTGTGTTTGCAGCGGGTCGACGGAGTCCAGTGCCTCGAAGACGTCCTCGGTGGTGACCTCCTGCGAGTCCAGCCCGACATCCACCGCGGCGACCTCCTCCGACTCCGGCCAGACGTCATCCGCGGCAAGCAGCACCTGCGCGCCGCCGGGCTCCATGGCGAGCGTGCTGATGGCGAGCGTGCTGTGGGCGGCGGGGTCAAAGAAGACGGGTCGCGCAGGCGAGGCGCCCCACGACGCCGCGACCGGGCGTGGTAGGCGTAGGCGCGGTGGATTCGTGTGGTTTCGTCGGTCGGCGTCGCCACGGCTTTCGCGGGTATCTGCAAACCGAATGCTTGTTAGCTTTTGTGTAGTAGAGACATCCAGTCGTTTGGAATCGCTTGGACTCGTCCATGCGGCCGGCGCGAGTTCGTGTCGATTAATGGAGGCCAGTCCAGGAGTCCCGAGGGGGCGTGCATGCGGACCGGCGGCGCGCGTGGGAGGCGAGTCGAGGAGACGCGAGGGAGGCGCGTGCGGACGTGCGGCCGGGCGGCGCCGCGTGGCCCCAGGGGCAATCGCGTCCAAAACAGGCTTCGTGGACGCGGACGACATCATTTGCCGCGAACGCGCTCGGCTCCAGAACGACTGCTAATTAGGATACGGAGGGAGTATATGATGACCAGGGCTTTGTTCGTTCTTATAGATCATACAGCACACCTATACTACCTGCATGCTATAAGGTAGCCAGCCTTCTACTAGCTTTCGACTATTTAGACTACATTCTCTTCTCCTCGATTCACAAGCTTAATTTGCCCAATGGTTGTGACTTGAGAGGAACCAAACCACACAAGGAGCCACAGAGAACAGTATCTTTGCACCGACAGAGACATCAGTAAACTTCAGGTGCCTCCCTCAGGGGTACATTCATGCTGCTTTCCATCATTTGCCACCCAAGCGCAGAATTATCGCTTTGCATCATTGTGACAAACTCACCATAGCTGGCCTCGCCATCCTGAAAATTTACAGAATAAGAAGTTTACACACCAGATTGTCAGCATGGATTTTTTTTTTCTACATGCTGTGTTTTTCCCTATATACATATTGTTCTGAGTCTTCACGAAACCATGCCTTAAATTAGTAGTATCGCTTCTAGTTCGTCCATTAGTACTCTGAAACGTCATCAAGTTTTTAAAAGATCCATCATATGCACCACTATGATTGCTAGTGCTTCACATAGTAGTTACTTACCGCTTCCATGATATCACTAATCTCAATATTTTTAAGAGTAAAATGCACCGGAGGTACATTAACTTTCGTAGGGTATCATTTAGCTCCATCAACTTTGAAACTGTATTTTTGGGTCCATGAACTTTTAAAATGGTTCACTGCAAGTCCATACCTATTTATTTAACTTTAAATACAAAGTACATTTACAGAAAACCTCCTACCTTTCTTTATCTTCTACGCGCTCACCCTTTCTGCTCAACGCACCCAAAAAAAAAACACAACCCGCAAATTTGCCGCCGCCGACCCCAGTCCTGACGCTGACGCCACGGCGCCTGCTGCCGCCGCGGCTGGAGCGGAACACGACTAGGCTCGTGGTGCGCTGGAGCTTCCCCACCGCGGCGAGGTCCCGGAGCACGTGGTCGGGCAGACGCAGCGTGAACCTCTCGGTGCCGGCGGCGGTGCCGGTGCCAGTGGTGGCAGACGCTGCGACTGCGAGCGAGTGCCCTGTGGAGTGCGAGCGCGGAAACCGACTTAGGAGCGCAGCGCGCGCTTCACGCCGCCGATGCGCATCAGCTCGTCGGTCTCCTCTCTGATGATCGTCTCCTCCTGTGTCTCCTCCACGTCAATGACCACCGCAGCAGCAGCCGCTGGCGGCGCGGCTGTGGGCGACGGCAGCTCCTGCGCGGGAGCCGCCGGCGGCAGCTGCAGCTCACCCACCTCGTGTACAAGCTGGAGCTCCCCACCCGCGGCGCCAGGGAACCGCAGGAGGTGATGAACGTGGAGCCGGAGGCGTCGTTCCTCGTGCAGGTCAAGAACCCCGACCCGCCCTCCGGCGGCCGCGACGGCGGCGGGTTCCGCGGGCTGCAGAGCAAGCGCCGGGCGGCGTTCCCCGCGCACCTGCAGGGCGCGTTCGGCAGCCGGCGGTACGCGCCGGCGGACCCGCCGGACCTGCTCAATTACGAGGGCTGCGAGCTGCCGCTGATCGAGGCGTCGGACGACGTGGAGGACGAGCTCGGGCTCCAGCTGGAGGGGGGAGTGGAGGTGGAGGACGGCGAGGGTGGAAACCAGCAGGCTGCGGCGAGCTGCTCGGACCTGGTGAAGATGTTCGGCGAGGTGGCCGACGTGAAGCCGCTGCTGAGCGGGAGCTGGGACTAGACCACGACTGATCCGCTGATCTGATGCCATTGTACAGCGTTCGTAGGTCGTAGCTAAGTGTTTTAGTTTTGCTAGTACGCTGCTAATAGGTGTTTGTTCTGTACTGGACCGACTGCTGCTAGTGTGTGTTTATTAGTTTGCTGCATAGTCCGTCCTTGCACAAGCTTCGTGTTGTGATGAGGATCAAATGACTGGCAGAGTGCCGGAGACGAAATTCTCCTGCTCCTGTTTTTCCTCCCATCCTTCTTCTGAATGAAATACTAGTTAAAGCATGGGCCGATGGGTGCGACGTTTTGTTGCTCGGCCCAGTCTGCTCGTGTGGTGCATGATATGATATGATATGATATGGTGCTCGGCCCACTCTACTCGTATACACAACATGAAACCAAACTGCATCTCTTCGTCAGTGAACAAGCGTTGCTTAACCTGAACGCTGATCTCATATCCTCCGAGAGCGGCATGGCGGGCGGAGTGGACCAGAGAACAGGGGCGCCACTCGCTCCAGCGCTACACTGCCGCAGTGCTCCCGCTCCGATCCGGAACAGGAAGCGGCCGGTGGCCGACAGCGGCGCCGTGCGCAACACAATGGGTCGGCGAGTCAGCACGCCCCCGCGAAGGGGTGCGGGGCCGCTGGCGCGAACGTACGCATCTTCTCTTACCAAAAAAAACTCGGCAGCGAGTGACGCGACCGCACGGGAGCGGCAGCCACGCGGTCGCCGCACGCCACGGCGGTGGCCGGTGGGGTTGTGGGAGCCTGGGAGTGTGACGGCGCGCCAAGTCGATGGAGCCGTGCATGCACGGGCCGCCGTTCTACGACTGCAGGGCGAAGCACGGCGCTGATACGGGAAAGCTGGTGCCGCATGTCCAACACTGTCAAGACACGAGCTGGGGGCTCAAACTTGTTCACCTCGAGTGAAACAGCAATAATGAAAAGGATATTTTTTATGACTCGAATTCGTGTGCTATTTCTGTGGATTTGTTCATTTCCACTAATGTACAGATAGATAGTACCATTGCGCAGAAGCAAGCATCTATGCAGGAGCAAAATCAATCGAACAGTTTGAGGCCGCCGCCGGAGTCCACATCTTCGCAGTGTCGCATGAAGGGCAGATGCACCACCGGGTCAAGATCCTGTTCCGCCCGGCAGATGAGCGACGGCGGCGAGTACCCCAGATCTGGATATCATTGCCGGTTCAAAAACCCACTTCACTGTTGGATTTTAAACCGACAGTGGCATACCGGCAGTGATGGAGGGTTAACATCACTGTCGGTCCTTAAAAACTGACACTGATCTATAGGAAATAGTGTCGGTTCCTGGCTCCGCCCGACAGTGTCCAGTTGAACAATATTGTCGGTTTGTAGTGCCAACCGACAGTGACAGTTGCTTTAAAAATGTCGGTTCTTGGCTCAAGCCAGCAGTGTTGAGCAAGCCTACACTGTCGGTTTATGTATCAAACCGGCAGTGTTGTAGTAAATATTAGTGTCGGTTCATGGATCAAACCGACAATGTTCTTGTAACTATCAGTGTCGGTTCATGGTTTAAGCCGGCAGTGTTGAGCAAGACAACACTGTCGGTTTGCTTCTAACCGGCACTGATGGTTACGACAACACTGCCGGTTTGTTGCTAACCGGCGGTGATGGCCCGTTCGTATTTTATTATTTTATAATTTATTTTAATTTATATTTTTTCGTGGAATCGGGTTTCGTTTTATATACGCTACATAGACGATAGGTCCATCAATATTAAACATTACAAATGTTATGATTACAATTCAAATATTCTTATCCACATCTCGATCCCTCAAAATAAAAAAAATATATTTTTGGACTTCACACATGCTTCTCGAACTTCTTACAATAATCTGGCGAGCCGCTCTGGGCCATACTGGTCCTTGTACTTTACGGATTGTGCAATGGAAAATACTCCATCTTTTTTTAATACCTCGGCTAAGATGAATTTTGCCAGCGACGATTGTAGTGCGACGATCTCCATGTCTAAGCAGCCTTTCGTGCTTATATTTCTTGCGCTGTCGTTCAAAAAAGATTATATCCAAAGAGGGATAATAAATCATTTTGTTGAATTATTAACAGACATAAATAAAATGTGGATTATACACACCAACTTATCGACTTCTTCTGATTTTCCACCGATGTAGCGAAGCATTGCCCATATTACATAAAACCCGCATTCATTGTTTCCTGCCGGCTATGATAGGTACTTCCCCTCCATTTTGACAACCTTATGGGACCGACGTCCTACCGATATATCTTCTTCGGACACTGAGCAACATTAAAAGAAGAAATATTAGAAAACGGTATGTGTGATTAAAAAATAATAGTTATTAGGATCGCTTACTAATTCAGCACTGCCACCAGTACATCGAGATGATGAAATGGTTTTTTCTTCAAGTCCCACACCTCAAGCAATTTTTAGCAAGATTAATACAAATGAAGACAAAATAGTTGCTGCAATCATAGAATCCTAATTATCGAATAATCTTAACGAAAAAGAAGCATAAAATTAAAAGCCGAGAACACATACTCGCAGTTGTAGGCTAGAAGTATGTGAGTTTTCTTCTTCATCGTGAATTCGTCGAAAACAACAATCAATCTCTGTTTTAGGTCTTCCACGTCATATTCATAGAGGCCTAGACATGTCCTCTCATTGATTTGCATGGGGTCCAAGAAGCCTATGTAATCCCATTTGCTTTTTAGAACGCAAAATTTTGCTATACACCTACATAAAATCATGGAAATTGCTCAAAAGTTAACAATTTGTGTCTCGAGAGAGTAGTTAATTGTCATATCGTGCGTGTAGGGTACTTACATAGTCCATAGCGTCAATATTTGAACATCGAGAGAGCGTTTCTGGTATAGCTGGAACAAGCACTCCCACTCGACATCGAACTTCTCTTCTTTAGGATATTGGAAAACATGTGGCGAACAGATAATAACCTCAAAATTAAAGTCGTCTGTCTCTGTTGCTTGAGCTATGTAATATTTATGTAACTAGCGCATATATGTTGTCAGATTTTTATACTCATGATCAGGAACCAAAAGATTGCCCCTTTCATACTTCATTGTCGGTGTTCCCGTCCCTTATGCACCATAATAGATGTTCACGACCTATTCCATGGTTAAATCAGGGTTGTCTTCGACTAACTTCATAATGTTCTTTAAATCTTTATTGTGTATTTCTTCATCTCTTGTTGTAGCGTATTTATTCTGTGTTTGTCTTTTGAATTCGGACTTCAACAAAAACAGAGGCAGCGAGGCACATAGATTGAAGAAACTAACACAATCTTCCTTTGAGATGTGTGCTGTAAATTTTTCTTTCATCAAGGTGGTAACGCTGCCACTGAACAACCTTTTTCTTTTCTGTTGGTCCACTTTAGGAGCATTAGCGACCGAATCCAAGGACCTTTTCTGCGACTGCGAGGATGTCCTTGATTTTGTTTTGGGCTGAGGTGGAGGAGGAGGATGACGACGAGAATTATGTTTTCGTGGCGCTGATGAAGATGGAGGAGGAGGAGAAGGAGGGGGAGTCTCTTTTCTCGGGGCTGATGAAGATGGAGTCGGACGAGGAGGAATAGAAGGAGACCTCTGTCTTCTCAGGGATGATGGATCCGGATGAGGAGGGGAGTGATCTTTGTTGGGAGATGGTGAGTGATCATCGTGGGTGGGCGAAGACTCGCAGTCGTCCTCATCATCAGAGGATAATTAATGGTCAAGCTTAATGAAGCGCTTGTGCTAGGCCACTTGAGAGCCCTTGTTTTGACCAAGTTTTGGCCTGTCTTCCGCTACGGGGTACTCAATGGGTATCTTGTTATACTTCTTATCAAGTATTCTATCAATGGTGATGCGAGCGTACCCTAGTGAAATTGGGCGGCCATTAATTGTCCCGTCTCCCATAGGCCAGGCCTGGCCGAGCGCCACCTTGTCCTTTGTCCATTCCTGACGGATGTACAACCTGACATTGATGGGTTCAGTGATGTCGTCCACCGAATGAGGCACATTTGCCTCTTCTTCGTCGAGCAGGGTCGATCCACAGCTGCTGCGACCCCTAAACTATGGGCTAAAGGCACTAGGAGTGGGGTTTTGTGGTACTACTGACCCCTTGGACAACAAAATTTGCTCGACTCGTGCTTCAACGGCCACCTCAATCCATGCTTTCATTCTGTCTTCCATATCTTTTAGTCTCCTCAAATACTCTGCCTCATGTTCCGCTCTACCCCTCGAGCGGCCCTGGTAAGTGTTAGATTCTTGGGGGAATGCTAGTTTCCAAGGAACAACACCGGTTCCTCTAGTGCGACCAGGGTGCTCCTTGGTTCCAAGTGCTTGGGTGAGCATGTCTTTCTCCCTATTAGAAGTGCGAGTCCCTTGCCTCACCTCCTCAGTTAACTGGGAGATCCTCTAGATGAGTTCACTCATGGGTTGATTTGAGGAGCTAAAGCTCCCGTCCTCGGCGTGCCATACATTTCTCCCCATATAGTATAATACCGATCTAGGCTCCCAATCGACGGTCTCAACTTGAACGCCTTCCTCAGCAAGGTGATCCATCTTTTGAAGTTCTGCTTCAAATTCTAGCATCTTTTTGGCGTAGCCACGAGAGCCGAGATGATGAGGATTCATCGCTTTCTGTGAATTCTCCTTATTCTTCCTGCTCAGTTTTAAGTACTCCTCGGATAACCTATATTCCTTGAAAGCCTGCCAGAAGTCCTTCTGCTTGCTAAACTGTCCACCATCAAAATCTGGCTCTTTATTTTGGAGGACAAAATTCTTGTACAATGTCCCCTTGAAATTCTTAAAGCATGTCTCCATGATTTCTTTTGCTTTTTTCTTGACTAACTCCCTATCATACTCGGCTGGGAAAGTGAAATACTCTGGGATCTTGACATCCCATATGTAATCCTTGTCGCTTTCGGGAACCCTCCACTGGTCATCATCTTTTCCAATCCACTTGTTGTACTTAATCGGGATGAAGTCCCTAACAAGTAACCCGAGGATAGTCTTATTTTTGGTCAAAGCTATAGGTGGTGAGAGTGGATCCCCGAATTCATTGAACTCAGTAATGTGCTAGTGTGCATTCCTACCAATAGGAATCTTTGACACGCCTCACTTGGATCTGGCCTTTCTGCTGCCTGAACCCTCTGGCTTCTCGGTCGGCAGAGGCTCCTGCTAGAGACACCAAGTAAGCTATGACCCTCTCAATTGATTAGCGTGTGTGACTATATAGTGATATGATACCAAAGTTACCTGGCCATCTTGGTCATTTCGACCCTGATCGAGTAGGCCAGACGGGGTCCATGGCTGCTCGTTCTCACCGACCTGATTGACACCGTCACCGTTTGTCGGATCATGCAGCTCTCCCGTCCCAGCGATATTAGCCGCTTCTTGTTGCCGATCAGTTCTTCGGCGACGTTGTAATAGGCGACGATGAGTCATGGCTGTGACACGATCATGGTTAGTTTTGGCTGTGGACAACTACTAATAGTATATGTTCATATATATATAATATGTTTAATGCAAAGTCTAATAATAAGTCCACATACAACAAAGTCAAATAATAGCATATGTTCACCTAGAACAAATCCATTGTTTGATTGACCACATATAACAAAGTCCACCTACTGTTCTATGAAACTAAGCCTACATCAACTTCCAAATAAGAAAAGCGATGACCATAGCCATAAATAAAAGGATGACATCTTTCCAAGACCAAGGAGCAATTCTCCTAATCTTCATATCTCCGGTGGGTGGCTTCTCTTGGATCTCCAGTGCCAGCGGATGGCCATGGTTTACATTCATTGGACCATAGTAGGTCGGTTGCCCATGATTTGCAAGGTAGGCTGGATGACTATAGTAGGCCCTCAAAGCTTCAGCTTCTGTGTTGTATTTTTTGTGCAAATTACTAGGGTAGCGATTGACTTGAGCATAGCAATCTTCCCAGGTTCGATAAATCCCAATCATATGACCAACATGCACTACATACCATGCCATGGTTGCCTATATATTTAAGTAAATTAGGCATATGGTAAGTGGTAATGGTAACTCACTGAACAAGAGTTATTATTCAAGTTATATGGCCAAACTAAATTTATTTAATATTCTTTATCCTTGACATGATAAAAAAATAACCTCAATAATTAGACTCTCTATTATTCGGAGATCAATGTGGTTTAGTAATCATACTTGCTGCTGCTGCCGAGCTAATTTTAAAAGTTGTTTTTAACTTTTTTTTTCTAGAACAAACATCTATAGATGCTTTTTTAAGCATGCTATACATTCCATCAAAATCAATTGACACTCTACCTATAGCGATTATACCTGTACACATTTGATAAGAATCCATCAATTGACACTCTACCTATAGCTAAACCAAGGAGTAACATCATGTAACTCAATCGAATAGGAATCGGCTGCTTTTGGGAAGATAACAACCGTGGGGCATTTCATCGAACACTTAGCGGGCAGTGAGCCACGCACTCACCGTGGGGGTGGGAAAGCAGCAGTCTGCGCATGCTCCTGAAGTCCTCGGCGGTGCTCCGACGTCTGGCGATGGACGGCGTGAGGAGTGCTCTAGCGTGGTGCGGTGCACAGGCGTTGGCATCGAAGAAGAGGAGAGTGGGGCTGGGAACGGTGGCGCGGGGGGCGGTGGACGGTTGCTCCAGCATGGGGCGGTGCATGGGCCTCAGCATCGAAGAAGAGGAGAGCGGGGCTGGGAACGGTGGCGTGGGGGCGGTGGATGGGTGCTCCGGCTTGGGGCAGTGCATGGGCGTCGACGTCAAAGAAGAGGAGCACGAGGCTGGGTACGGTTGGCGCGGGGTTGAAATTGTTCAACCCACGGTAGGCTTTTATACGAGACCTCATCACAGCCGGTTCTAGTTAAAAACCGACAGTGATGGGGGTACATCACTGCCGAGTCATTCTTTAAACCGGCAGTGATTGCCATGTAGCGGTTACAGCATAAGTAACTTATCTTTTCCACACTTTTCGAATACCTCATACTGGCTCAATGGTTAAGACCCCACAACTCAGCCCTCGATACCCGTGTTCAAATGTCGGGCGGCCCAATTTTTTTGGTTTAATTTTATAATTTATTAAGCATATGTATTCCTATGTCGAAATGGCTTGAATTTTTTTTGGTTAAGTGTCTGAACTCTGTAGCCCGAGACCCGAGCTCAAACCCGAGGACTGGCATAATTTTTTTTTTAATTTTTTATATACCACTATCGGTTTTCAAAATAAACCAACAGTGATAACAAGCATCACTGTCGGTTTTTTCTCATCACTGCCGGTTTTTTAAAACCGACAATGATGTTTATATATATTAAAAAAAATCTTTTATATACTGAATAAATAGAAGCATATGTATTTCTATGTCGAAATAGCTTGAATTTTTTTGGCAAGCTTGTACACCCAAATTAAGATCCCACACAGGATCTTAGATTTTTCTAATTATTTTTTATTAATTATATTTTTCTATGTGCTGAATGAGACAAAAGAGGGTGAATTTCATCTTGGACCCAATAGATTTTTTCATCCACCTCCATAAAATTCTTATCCCTAGGGCACATTAGAGCCTGCGTAAAAGTTTGGCACTATTTTAGATCTTTTCATGGGTAGACTCAGTTCAACCTATAATTAAATTGTCTCATCGCGCGGAAATTCAATTAAACCTCAGAAAGTAGCAAATCATCTCCGAAAAATCCCAAACTTGGTGTTTCATTCACACGGGGCACGTGCAATCCTAAGAAAAAGTTTGAGACCAATACAACACCGGAATGCCTATGAACCATAGAAACCTTGATAACCTATGTGTATAGTCATGGTTCGATGAAAGGGCACATGTACCTCTATGAAATATGTATACTCCGCCTATGTCGAAATAGCTTGAAATTTTTTTGGCAAGCATGTACACCCAAATTAAGACCCCACACAGGATCTTATGTTTTTCTGATTATTTTTTATTTATTATATTTTTCTCTGTGCCAAATGAGACAAAAGAGGGTGAATTTCATCTTGGAACCAATAGATTTTTTCATCCACCTCCATAAAATTCTTATCCCTAGGGCACATTAGAGCCTATGTAAAAGTTTGACACCATTCCGGATCTTTTCGTGGGTAGACTCAGTTCAACCTATAATTAAACGGTCTCGTCGCGCGGAAATTCAATTAAACCTCAGAAAGTAGCAAACCATCTCCAGAAAATCCCAAACTTGGTGTTTCCTTCACACGTGGCATGTGTAAGTCTAAGAATAATTTTGACACCAATACGACACTAGAATGTATATTTCTAATTACCCAACAAATGTTACACGAATTACATGCATGACAATAATTAAACACACAAAGCCGTACAAATTAAAATTAGAACCCAATTAAACTACGACCTTAAAAACCTTGCTAAATAAACATTAATTACTATCAGAATCACTGTCGGGATCGATTCGGGCCACGCACACTAACATGCCTCTGTAGCCATATATGGTAGTTGATGTCACGGATTATGTATCCGCTTGTATCGATGAAGTCCAATGCCCGTATGAGTGCACTCTCTTGTGCCTCACAATACCGAAAGAATGGTCGGCCATAGATGTAACCTACTGAACAACCATTGCCCCTGTTAGTAATCCTTATGTAGTACTGGCGTCCTTCTATAGTGAGCTGGCCAAGGTTTCCATTGCAGAAGTCCTAATCGTACCCGAGTTGCTCCGTAGCTTGGTCTAGAACGGCCCACAAGCCACATGCAGCATAGGTAAGGTCCTATAGCGCAATCTGTATGTGGAAAAAAAGATAAAAATTAGAGAATGTTGTTACAATAATAAACAATAAATAACCATGACTCAGGTATAAATGACCATTTTACCACATCCGCATGGTTGTAGCTTGCAAACCATTCGCTTGCTTGTGGGATGGGGATATCACCAGCATTCAAAGCAAGTGCCTTAAAGTGTGAGAAATCAGGCACATCATAGCAAATACGTCGAAGTGCCTCTAAACAGATGCGCACGACACTTAATTGGGCGCTTATCATGTCTGGGCTATGTATTCCCATCCCGTGGATATGGTTCCGATGATTTGAACACCTCACAGGGATGAAAAAACTGAGTTCACACGTCCATAGCCGATCACTTGTATTAGATGCCATGTTCTCGATGATGTCCGAGATAAAGAACTAGCTAAGTGCTGTTTGCAGCCAATCTATTGGGGATATAGTCTGCGACATATATGCATGCAACAATGATATTAAACTAATTACACTTATTTGTTAGCATCAAAAAACAAAAGATGTTGGAAAATATTTCATACAATAGCTGAAACAAGGAATCGTGGAATGGCCACATTAGGAGCGAATGACCATCGCTAGGGTGGAAACCTGGTTCTTGTGGTGGGGGAGGTCTGTTGTTCATACCACCTGATCGATAAAATGCAAAAAAATATGAACATAAAATATATGCACAAAAGAATTCTTCCAAGTAAAATGTGGCAACATAATTAAATATAGATCGAATGCAAGGAATAAATATATATATAAATGTAGAATGCAAAGAAACATAAATATAAATATAGATCAAATGAATATAGATACAATATTGGAGAAGACAACATATCAATACCATTGAAAAATGCAGGAGCCATGACCAAATAATGTAGAGAGAGAGTGGATGTCTTGAGAAGTGAGAGTAAAACATGAGAAATGAGACTGAGAGAGTTCGTGGGTGGGTGGGATCGATGTATGTGGCCGGTAGTTTGTTTTATATAGGGGGGCATGGACATCACTACCAGTTTTTAAATAGAACCGAGAGTGAAGGTGGTAATCACTGCCGGTTTCTAAATAGAACTGACAGTGAAGGTGGCTATCACTGTCGGTTTCTAAATAGAACTAACAGTGAAGGTGCATATATGTAAAGGATATATTTATTTAGATACTATAGTGGGAAAGTTTTAACCAGAATGATATATTTATTTAGATAGTAATGAAATACATCACTGTCGGTTTGAGCAACCGACTGTGATAGAAGCTATCACGACTTATTTTAAAACCAAAACTGGCAGTGAAGGGCCCTGCCACCATCTTTTAGTAAAAAAAATATAAAAAAACATTGTTGGTTTGGAGCCTACCATCGCAGCCTTTTTATAAAAAATCTAAAAAAGTTTGGCCCGCCTGAGATTCGAGCGCGGGTCACGGGGTCGAAAGTGCGCGGCCTTAACCGCTGAGTTAGGATAGGGAGTTCGGTTAGAATGGTTTTATTTTTTTCTTTTATCCCATCGTAATGCACTACTAAATAATAATTGTAAAATCAAAAAAGTTTGGCCCTCCTGGGATTCGAGCGTGGGTCTCAGAGTACAGAGTGCGCGACCTTAACCGTTGAGTTAGGATAGTGAGTTCGGTTAGTTTGCTTTTCTTTATATATTTATTAATAGAAATAATGCATTTAGTTTATATTCTAAAATAACACAACAAATTGTGTCTTGATTATTTAATTCTATGATAATTAATTAATGGTCTATAATTATCAAATAATAGTGTTTGTGAACATTATCTTAATATTTGATTACATAGTCAATAATTAAATTGTAGAGATGCGCACAAAATATAAATTAAATATTCAGTGTGAATTACTAATACATCGTCTGCATAATGATTATATAGTTAACAATAATCTAACTATCTTTAGGTGCATCAACAATGAGGGCCTCATTGTGATCAATTCGTACGTAAGCAGGTTCGTCACCCTCTTAAAGGATAGGTAGGGGTACGTTCGCTCCGAATGGATGCATTTCCTGATAGCCCCTGTAGTCTTCTTTGTCCGTCACTCCATCGACACCGACAATCTTCCTTTTTCCTTCTAGGACTACTTTTAGCCTTCCTTTTGTCTTGTTGTCCCTTGAATAGAAGACTTGCATAACATCTCTTGCAAGGATGAAGGGGTCGTCTCTGTATACGGTCTTAGTTAGATCAACGGTTGTGAACCCTTCGCTATCAGTGTTGATTTCCTCGAGCCGGACCCAAAGAGAGTGAAAAAGAGCTACCTTCAATGAACCATAGGCTAGCTCCCATATCTCCTCTATGAAACCAGAGTATGTCGCCTGCATGTTGCCGTTCTCATCGCGAGCATCAAAACAAACACCACAATTTTGGTATGTGCTCTTTTCATCTTGCTTTTTTGTGTAAAATGTGAATACATTGATCTCATACCCTTGGTACTTAAGATATGCACTCAAAGGCCCCTTGGCTAAGGCATCCAGTTGATTACCCAACTTTATTCCAAGCAAGCGACGTCACAACCAGCTGACAAATTCCTCCTTATGTTTTTTATCTAGCCAAGCCTGTGACCTGCTCGGATACAGAGTTTGTAGCGATTGCCTGTGCTTGTTAATGTATGGCATCACACCCTCGGCTTGCTAGAGAACAGTGAACGGTGCATGTCTAAAAGAAACATGGTCGTCTACTATAATAGATTTCTCCCCGATTATTCCTTTGCCACGTAGTCTTCCCTCATGATGAGATTCTAGAACTCTGACCCTTTTGAGGTCCAGATAATATGTGCAGAACTCAATGGCCTCCTCCATTGACCATCCTTCAACCATGCCCCCTTCTGGCTTGAATATGTTCCTAACATACCTCCTGAAAACTTTCATTAATCTTTCGAAAGGAAACATCTGATGCAGGTACATTGGGCCAAGGGCTCTAATTTGGTCAACAAGATGAATGAGCAGATGCAATGAGATATCAAAGTAAGTCAGCGAGACATGCATCTCAAGCCTAACGAGAGTTTCGGCTATGTCCCGCTGCAGCTGCTCTAGCGTGGACACATCAATGACTTTTTTTGAGATCACGTTGAAGAACGAGCAAAGCTTTATGATTGGGGCGCAGACCTTTGGGGGAGGATACCATGCAGGGTAATAGGGAGCAGCTAAGTCATAATGACATGACAGTCATGGGCCTTCATAGGGCCATAGTTGAACTTGAGTTCTCTCATGTTCACTAGCCTCTTTAGGTTCGCACAGTAGCCCGTCGAGACTTTGAGTTCATTGAAGAAAGAAATAAGTGCATGCTTTTCTTCCTTCTTCAATGTCCATGACGCAACTGGAAGTTCGAACTGGCCATTCTCTAGCTCCACGAGATGTAGCTCCTTCCTGATTCCCAAGTGTTGCATGTCTAGGCATGTGGCTAGTGAATCCTTCTATGTCCCCCCGGTGTCCATCAAGGTGTTAAGAGTGTTAGCGCACACGTTTTTAGTGATGTGCATGGGATCAACACAGTGGCGTACACTCAGAAATGGCTAGTAAGGTAGTTTCTAGAAAACTAATTTTTTCTTCCAAATGCTCCCATCGGGCGCTGCTACTGCATTGTCCCCCTTTCCAAAGACAACCTCTAGTTTGTTGAGTTCTCAAAGTATCATAGGCCCATCTCGATATTTTGGAGCTAAGCATTTCTCAATAGCACCGTTGAAATCTTTTCTGTTCCTACGATAAGGGTGATCCTTAGGTAGGAACCTAAGGTGTCCCATATAAACTATCTTTGAGTTATTTGGTAGATTTACCGCATCGGTGTCGTCCAAGCACTCGACACATCTAGTATAGCCTTTTGTCTTCTCTTCGGACAATGAACCTCGACTTAGCAGGTTGGTGATTGTAGCAATAAGTACACCCTTGATCATTACATGTTCCTTTTTGTACTCGTCCCAAACATCTGACACACCCTTTTCAAACATCTCCACTAGTTCATCGATCGCTGGTTCCAGAAACACATCAATGTCATTCCTAGACTGTCTTGGCCCTTGGATCAGTAGTGGCATCTGGATGTACGACCGCTTCATATAGACCCAAGGTGGAAGGTTGTATATACAGAGCATCACTAGCTAGGTGCTATGATTGCTTCTAACCTGGTCGAAAGGATTCACCCCATCTGTGCTCAAAGCAAACCAAAGGTGCCTTACTTCTCCACCGATGTCCTTATAGAACATAGTATTGACAGTCCTCCAGTCATGCCCATCGACGGGGTGCCTCATCATTGTATCTTTCTTACGCTCTTCGCCATGCCAGCGCAACAGCTTGGCTGACTTTGCACATGCAAACAGCCTATGCACCCGGGGAGCTATAGGAAAATACCAAACAACCTTTATGGGACCTTCTCTGGTCTTGGTTCCCTCATCTGACGGCGCTTCCTTATACCATGGAGCTTCACACTTGGGGCACTTGTCCAAGTCTTTGTATTTTTCTCCACGGTACAATATGCAATTATTGGAACACGCATGGATTTTTTCAACCTCGAGGCTGATGGGGCAGATCATTTGCTTGGCCAAGTATGTCTTTTCTGGCAACTCGTTTTTTTCTGGGAGCATTTTCCTTATTATACCTAACAACTGATCGAAGTCTTTATCGCTCAATCTATTTGTCGATTTGAACTCTAACAGCATAATGTTGGCTTCTAGTTTGCTCATTGGACAATCCTATACAATGGTGTTTTGCCATCTTGTCTCATTTTCTCTAGCTTTCTCAGCTGTCTTTCACTAAGACATCCGGTCTCTACATTACGTAGCAGCTAAGAAATACCATTGTTATCCTCGGTGTCGTCAGCTAGCGTGTTCCTAAACACATTATTAACTATGGCCATATGTTCCGTGTTGACACCGGGTTCCTCGTCAGCATCGTGGATGGCTATGTCAGGCGTATCCACATCATCATCGTTTTCCTGCAGAACATTCACACCAACCTCGCCATGCATAGTCCATATCGTATAGTTTGGCATGAACCCCCTGGTAATCAAGTGCGATCATATAGACTCAATTTGACGAAAGTTCCTATGATTCTTGTAATCTTTGCATGGGCAGAAGACAGGGTTCCCTTTCCCAGTATGGGCTTTGGCATCGATGATAAATTGGCTGATGCCTTGCTTGTACCGCTTGTCCGTTCGGGATAGATGCATCCACTCTCGATCCATCTCTGCACAAAAAAATACTAAGACAGTAATTACAAAGAATTAATAAGAAATCGAGCTTCATGAACAACAATTGTAGCTCGAAAGTACCATTTTTGGAAAACATTATTGTACACTAATTATTGAAAAATTGAAATTGGTAGCCCCAGCCATGTAAATTGAAAATCGTAGTAAAAACAATTATTGCACAATATTGAAGAACAACTATTCTACTCTACTTCTAAGAACTAATTATAGCATCACATACTAACAATGATGATTTTGACCACCATGGAATAATTAGCTAGGAATTTAAATGTGTTCATAGACACCAACCTTTTGGATGATGAATTCACCACAATTTGAGCTTGGCACAAATGTCCAATTGGAAAAGTGCTCTCTAGAATGGAGAAAGACCTAGAATGAGAATCAAGCAATGTAGCCATCAAAACGAAGCTAATTAAGCAACAAAATCAAAGGAGTCAATGTTTGTTACTAACCTTAAAGCAAAAAGTTCAAGCCATTCTTCAAAATCCAAGCACTAGCTTCATGGTGAAGAGCAGCCACAACAATGGAGGGAAGGGTCTAAACGCACGCCTCTGTTCTCAGGATGGAAGAGAGGAGGAAGGAGAGAACAACTGCAGCCTTTTTGTGTTGTAGGCTTATCACCGTCGGTTCTTGGCTAGAACCGACAGTGATAGAGCCCAATCACTGTCGTCTCTTGGTTTAAACCGGCAGTGATGAGTGCCCGCCAAAACACTATCGGTTCAAGCCACAAATCGACAGTGATGTGGTCCTTCACTGTCGGTTTTAGCCTAGCCCCAATCATTTTTTCATTTTCAAGCTCATAACCGGCAGTGAAGGTACATCACTGCCGGTTCTCACAAATCTAGCAGTGATGATGCCGACAGTGATGTGCAAATCTGACGTAGTGCCTCTGCGTAGTCCGGTCCGGCAGCATCAGCAGCCAGGGTCGCAGCCCAGCCAGCGAGTGTGCGACATAGCCAAACGTCAAGAACCCTGTGGTCACCAACCTATCGCAGTAGCTGAGCTGGAAGATCTAGGCCAGGGCGCGCTCATTGTGCTCCCGCGCCTCTGAGTGCTGGTCCTGGTCGTGGCTCGGCTGGTACATCGTGACAACCTCGCCGGTCGCCGTCTGACCGTAGCAAACTAGTCTGACCGAAGCACCATCTAGTTGAACTTGTCGAGCACACAGTGGTCCTCCTCGCAGAATGTGTGATTATGTAGCCGGAGCTATATCTGCTCCAGGTGGAAGTAGACGTAGGGTGGCAGCGCGCTGGCGCCACCGCCGCCACCACTATCGTCGTAGCGGACGATGTTGTTCTCAAGCATGTGCAGGTAGCTGTCACTTGAGCTGACCCAGAAGCTGTCCTTGTAGGGGAAGTCCGGCGGCAGGATCCACGAGGTCCCCGGGAACGGCTCGCAGAAGAGCCCCTCCATCTCGGGGGGTTCGTAGATGAGGAGGACGCGGCCGGTGAGCAGCACGTAGAGGAAGGTGGAGACGACGTTGAGCATCCGGTTGGCCATACCCTGGATGGGGAACCACACCACGTACCTGCATTCGGCGTGGTCGCCGTTGCGGCCGGACGTGAGCTGCGCCATGGCCTCGCAGTAGTTCGCGGTGCCCGGTCCGCACCGCCGATGGTTCGACTCGTACTGCCTCAGCTTCTGGAAAAGTAGGGGGGGTTCTGCAAATGTACTTTGAATTTAAGGTTAAATAAATGGGTATGGACCTACAGTGAACCATTTTAAAAGTTTATGGATAAAAAAATACAGTTTTCAAAGTTGATGGACCTAAATGACACCCCCACGAAAGTTAATGGACCTTCGGTGCATTTTACTCTATTTTTAAACACTAAGCCACATTTCCTCGACCCTTCTTTAAGCTCAGCCAAAGTAATCGCACCACTGTTTCTATTGTCTACTGCCTTGAACACTCCTCTTAACCTACCAATCTCCTCTTCTGAAAGATGCTTAGCAATAACCTGGGCCAAAATCAGGAAGATTCACAAATGCAAAATAAGTGAATTATTATGATATGGAATTGCCAGGCTAAGTAGAGTACTTCAGGTTCTTCAAAACAAATGTAGAGTACTTCACATCCCATCTATCCTTGCAAAGCATCCTATGGAAATTATCTAAATCAACCTAGAATGGCAGATCAGACAAATGAAACCAAATAGTAAAAAGGTCTGATCAATTATTCTCTGAGCTTGGAAGCAAAAATGAAACACATAGATGACTGACAATCAGCCTGTTCGTTTCGTCATAAATGATCGTTGATTATTTACTGCTGGCTAGTTTGGTGTGAGAGAAAAATATTGTTTCAGCTTATAATGCACGATCGTATACGAGCAAGCGAACAAGCTAAATATGTGCACTGACAACAATGATGAGTTGATGACAGATATATTAATACCTGAATAATGAAAAGCTTTGCATCAAATTTTAAGACACCCTGTAGAGAATTTCATGATGTTTACCATATTTTGGGGCGTTTTAACCTTTTATAGCAGGTAACAATGCTAGTGAAGTTTAAACTATAACATCACCAAAAGGATCCGTATTGGAAAAAAAAGGTAATAGAAAATATGCATCTCCAATTTCTTTCCCGAAAGCCCTGATAATGCTTTAACATGATGCAAAAATGGAAATAACTTCTCCACTCCATGGCATGTAAGCATACCTGTAGAGCCAATTTCTTTGATTTATTCGCTGCAGATAATTTGTCGATACGAGAAAGGACAGTTGGATCTAGAGTCTGATGAGTAGCCACTCCATTAGAAAGAAAAGATCATTAAATCGTGAACAACTATTATCAATTACTCGATCTTACAATAGTTAATGTGAATTTCCAGGAATAAATATCCGGTCAAAGTCATTCTAGGAAAAGCAAGACATGTGGATATAAGGTATTGAAATGAAAAAAAGTAATGTGCACAAGGGTTAAACAATACTAACTTAGAACTTCATGGGCTTTCAATCTCTCCGATGGACAGGGGCAGAGCATTTTTCTTATAAGATCGTTTGCACTGTCTGAAATCCTGTGCCACTGGTCTGATTCAAAATCAAAATGCCCATCCTGCACTTTGTCAAGTATACCTTTATGTGTATCTGGTACAAAATTAAATGAGTGATGTGAGTACATCCAGAAAACAACAATGTGGCGATGTAATCAACACATAGCAAGCCGGATGATCTTGACGGCGTGAGCTCGAAGATCTGCTTAGCTTCGACACAAGAACGGTTGGTTTTGGGATCAAAGGCGTGCTAGTCAATTTGATCCTGCAATTGACAAGGAGAGAATAATCAATAGTTTAAGGTGGAATATGTCGGTGTTGTACCAGACAGTTCCAATATATGGCCAAATAGCCGATTCAATGGGACTATCGACTAAATAGTCGATATCCAGCGTATTCATGGAATGAAGACCTTTGAATCAAGGATTATGGGCTAATATTAAACGACAATGATACGAATCGAAATAAACGATGCTCATGGAACATCAGAAAACATCATCGGCTAAATAGAACATGATCGATATAAAACGTTAAGCCGATAAGTTTGATGAGAAGAGTATAACACACGAACAAATCAACTGTCTAGTACAAATGAATCTACAAACACTCTGAATCTAATCTGTTACCATCAACAGTGAGGTTCGATCAGATCGATATAACTATGATAATAATAACAAATTAAAGCCAAAGAATCTATAAAACCATCTATATATTGACAGGTTCATAAAAAACATGCTATATGCGTGAAAGCACAGGCGAATCGGCTAAAATAGCCAATGCATGCATAGCAAACAAACGGAGTACATATCTCGATCGTGAACAAAGTCATTAATCGATAATCTCTAATCCAAAGTCTTACCAGTGAGGTTCGACCGGATCGATGCAGCTATAGTTGTGTCGCCGCAAATCACTCGAGCCTCCGCTCCTCCTCCAGCAGCTCCTAACAGTTCATCACCGAAGCAGCCAGCCATGTCGAGCCGTGACAAGGGAGGCAAGGGCCTAGGCAAGGGCGGCGCCAAGCGCCACTAGAAGGTGCTCCGTGACAACATCTAGGGCATCATGAAGCCGGCGATCCAGAGGCTAGCGAGGAGGGGCAGCGTGAAGCGCATCTCCAGGCTGATCTACGAGGACACCCACGGCGTGCTCAAGATCTTCCTCAAGAACATCATCCGTGATGCCATCACCTACACAGAGCACGCCTGCCGCAAGATCGTCACCGCCATGGACGTCGTCTATGCGCTCAAGCGCCAGGGCCGCACCCTCTATGGCTTCGGCGGCTGAGCCTTGGCTCCGTCTGCGTCCTCCGACCATGTGGTGGTTGTGGTGGTCAGGCGCTAGCTAGGGTTCCTGATGGATTTAACTGTTAGATAATTTAGGATCAACTAGGAGTAGATCTAGCGGGTTGACTTCACTAATTTGGCATAAACAACATATAGTTCATCTATGTGAAACCTAGAGAGAGAGGCACATACCTTCGCCTTGGCAGGGGAGGTAGAGGAGGAAGAAGTCGCCATGGCAATGGCGACGCAATGTGGAGCGATGGAATCCAAAGGATGGCGGCACGGCCGACGGTGCTTCCTGTCACTACAACGCCCCTGCAATCGGATGGGGCCTTCTAGGGTTTGTCAGTGGATTAGTGGCGTCAGCCAACCTCGTTCCCCACCTTTCTCTTTTATAGCGTTGTGTGACAGGGGTCCGCCTACCAGGAGTTAGTTGAGCGCCCCCCGATGAGGATGCGGTCAAGGGGTCTAACTCGATCATTGGATCAAGTTAGATGAGATCAATCCTAACATTCTCTCCCTTGATCTCATCTTATACTTTAAGCTTAGTCTTAAACTTAAAATACTTAACTTGGCACCCATTTCATTACAGATTAGTGTATAGAGCATGCCTCATCATAATAGTTAGCACTATCAGATTAACAGGCTACAATACACCTTTCTATTTTGAAATAGATCTTTAACTTATTCTAGTCCCTTAGTATCTAGGAATCATAGGCTTTCCCATAAACCCATATAGACTGTGTGTTCTCTGAACGCACTAGGTGGTAAGCCTTTGGTAAGCGGATCAGCAATTACTTGTTCGGTACTTATATGCTCAATGCTTTTAAAATGATTCTGGATTTAAAATAAGCTACATTAGGGTAAGTTCTTACTTGTACATTCATTAAGCTTCCAACAGCTGAAGCATATGGAACCATGTTCACTTGATCGATCTCATATTGGTTCCTGAAACACTGAAGGTTCCCAAATCTATTACCCTTAACTATAGCAGCAGGCATAGGTTTACTCGCATGCATACTTTATTTCTTTAGAATCTTTTCTAAGTATGCCTTTGCGATAGTCCTAATACCCCTTTTCTTCTATCTCGGTGAATTTCAATTCCTAGAATCAATGATGCTTCACCAAGATCATTCATATTAAAACTTGAGGACAAGAACTTCTTTTCCAATGGAAAATTAACATCACTACTAGTGAGTAGGATGTCATCTATACACAGGATGTGGAAAATGAATTTTCCATTCTTGAACTTTGCATAAACGCTATTGTCCTTCTCATTCTCTTTAAACCCAAACTTTCTTATTGTTTCATCAACTTCAAATACTACTATCTAGAGGCTTGTTTTAACCCATAAATGGATTTCTACAGGCGGCATCCCATACGTTCTTTTTCTTCCATGACAAAACCTTTGGGTTGTGCCATGTAAACCTTTTCATACAAATCTCCGTTGAGGAATGTTGTCTTTACATCCATCTGATGGAACTCTAAATCGTAATGTGCCACTAACACCATTATGATTCTAAAAGAATCCTTGCATGAGACTGGAGATTAAACTCTCATTGTAATCTATTCATTCTCTTTGCGTAAAGCCTTTTGCTACAATCGTGCTTTATATCTTTTCACATTCCCTTTGGAGTCACATTTTGTCTTGTAGACCTATTTACAGCCTACTATTTTAGCTCCATTAAGAATTTCTTCTAAGTCCCAAACATCGTTGGTATTCATCGAATTCATTTCAGCTTCCATAGCTTCTTGTCATTTAGATGAGTGAGCGCTTCTCATGGCTTCTTCAAATGAAGTGAGATCACCCTCTATTTGAATTTCTTCACTAACATAGACTTCATAGTCATTAGAAAAAGCTAATTTTCTAATTCTTTGAGACTTTCTAGAGCCTCAGCTACTAGCACTTTTGTATGGGGCTATTGTTGCTCTTCATTGCCAAGAGACAATTGATTCTATAGGCTCCTGTATTACAAGATCCTTTTTACATTATTCATCTTCTTCGAAGAGCTAACCATAGATGTTGTGTAAGTCATACAACATCAACAGGTATTGAGAAATTTATTGTTTTTGAATCACTGGAGTGGGCACATAGTCTTGCTTCTCTTCAAGTCTTAGGTCTCTACATACCATGCTCTCCTAGATTATCACATCTTCTGTAAAGATAGTTGTCGGTGTTTTCAGACCACCGACGAGTAAATATGTATTTGCGTGTCTGGATCGGATGGTGTGCTCGGAGGACACAAGGGTTTATACTAGTTCGGACAGAACATCCCTACATCTAGTTTGTTGCTGCTTGTGTTACTAACACTTGGTTTGCAGTAGGGGTTACAAACAGGCAAGAGAGGGAAAGGATCCCAAGTCTTTGGTGAAAGGAGTGAACGGGTGCTGAGAGCTCGATTGCTGCTCAGTCATGTGCTCATGTCATGCTCTTGTGTTTTTATCTCGTGGTTCGATCTTGTGCAGATCTAGATCCCCCTTCATGGGATGCCCTACTTTTTATAGGCGAAGGGAAAGCATAGGTTACACTAGAGGAAAAGGAGAAGAGTGAGAGAGAGAAGAAGGCTTCTAGGATCACCATGTCCTTCTCCTTCTTCATGTGGGTCCCACCAATCCTGTAGATGTCAACAGGGATGGCTCCATGTTGTGGCCCTATTCATCACTGGCGCCATGCATAGGCGTCATCTACCGGTCATGGCGTTCCATTCCATCCTAGTGGATATCGTGGTGAACTGACACTTCTGTTAGCATTCATACGAGGGTTAGGTAGAATAGCAGCAGCATGCTCGATGTTGTTCTTGATGTGAATCCTTAGGTACGGCTCATCATGGCCATAGGTTACATCGAGGTGTGCTAGTCTCTTCCCTGGTGTTACAGTTTTCACCCAGGCCCATACGCTTGGACCTGGAGTGGTTGGCGGTGGTATGGACCCTTGTTGGATGAGATGGAACCCATGTCCTTAGGGTTGGGCAAGACAGAGCCCACACCTGAGGGGTCGGGCGAGATGGAGCCTGCACCCAAGGGGTCGGGTGAGATGGAGCATGAACCCAAGGGGTTGGGTGAGACAAAGCCCACGACCTTAAGGCCACGGCCTAGGGGTCAGGTGACACAGAGCCCATGGCCTTGAGGTTGGGTGAGAAGGAGCCCGTAGCCTAGGGATCGGACAAGACAGAGAACATGACCTAAAGGTCAGGTGAGACAGAGCCCGTAGCCTTAGGGCCGGGTGAGGCGAAGCCCATGGCCTTGGGGTCAGGCGAGACTTTTTAATATGTCTTGCCCCATCCAGGGAAGTCAGCGTGGGCGCTAACTTTCTTGCTTTGGGTATCCCTAATATCGATACCCAACAGTAGCCCCTGAGCCTGCAGAGGAGTAGAATACTCCTTTGGAGGCTTTTTCGGATAGAAGGACTCTAAGGGCCTTGGCCTTCTTTTTATAGCCCACAGCGTGTCCTGGTAGGGTGGCGGTTCCCTTTTGTCATGGTCGGTCCACTTGGGGGCATGTAACCATAGGATTCAGGAGGTTAGAAAGATTTTTCTTGATTTCGATCCCTAGGATCCAATTGGTCCGTCATCGTACTACGACCGCGCATTCGGTCTCCTTGCGAGTCCAACTTTCCTTGAGCCCCCATGTGTAGCAGGGGTCCATTCAAGGGTCGGCTCATCTTTGTGATAGACAAAACATGGTGCTTGGTGAGCTATTTAATGGGCTAGTCCAAGTGGGGCCCCGGCTTCCTGTTTGTGGGGGTTCAGCATGGGTCAGCTGGTGACTGACTCTAGACTCTTGGTGGTCAGTCCATATAGTTCTTGGGTCCATTTGGCCGATCCCAAGGGCTTGTTGCCTTTCTTTGAGGAAAAACTATGGACTGAGAACCAACCAAGACTCGAACGTGGGCCAGGATGCCAGCGGCACTCGTGCGCCCGGGTACTGGCCGCTAGTGGGCCCATACCTTTCCACCCCTTGCTCTAAGGGTGCCTCAGAGCAGCTATGAACCCGTTGATGGGCCAGCCTTGGAACTCCTAGTCCTAAATGGGCCGTAGGAGCATTTTCATCTCTGGATCCCTTCTTACCTATGATGGTTCTTGGCCCATTGATCGGGTGAACCATCATCTGGCATATCCTTCGAGGGTGTGGCCAAAGATTGCATGCGCGTGATCTTCGGAGGGAGGTGTCATGACGTGGTGCAGCGGGAGAGTGAATCTAGGTGGATGGTTCATCTTCTCACCCCGCTCCACCCTATAAATAGCGGCCTCCCCCTTTGCTCTCCTACACACCAAAACTATAGCCTTATCTTCTTCGTTTCTCCACCACCGCCGTTTAGATTTGCCATGCTTGATAATCTACCACTAGAGCCCTAGATCTATAGCTTCCGCTCCTCCTCACTGCCTTTGCTTCTCTATAGCCACCTCCATCCTCCATGGATTTGTGGTATCACTCTGATGTTACCCATGCACGTATGGAGGGCCTCGTCAAGCGTGGTATTGTCTATGAGGGGACCGATGTGGCAGAGTGGCTGGTGCCCAGCCATGAGGATGAGCCAGTGCCACCTGATAGCTATGTTGTCTCCTTTGTGCCCTTCCACGAGCGCAGACTCATGGTTCCTCCTCACCCATTCTTCTTGGGTCTGTTGCACCACTATCAGATTGAGCTATAGCACCTGAACCCCAACAAGATCTAGCACATTGTGGCTTTCATGTACAGGATGATGTGCATCCTCCCACTATATGGGATGATGCCCGATGTGTAGCTCATTGGGATGACGCTCACCCAGGGGCTCCTCCACGATAGCGAGCTCACATAGCGCATCAAAGAGGCCATAGGGGAGGTCGACACCATGTTCCTGATCCTAGGGCATCCTATGATGTAGCCAGACATGGGCTTCATTGAGCTACCAGCGGGGTTAGTCTTTTGGGACTCTATCATGTTGCTTCCAGAGCACACGACCATGAGGGTGGCGAACCGTGCCGTGGATGAGCAGCGAAAGAAGAAGAAGGACGACGAAGAGAAGAAACGACGGTCAAAGCAGCGAGGGAAGCGGCATCATGGCTCACTGGAAGAACAGGAGGAGGAAGATGATGGCTCCATGTCGCCCATCCCATGGGATGATCTGGCCACCAGGGAGGAGGACCCACCTTTGCCATAGGCGAGGCCTTTCCCGTGGCATGTCATGGGGAAGGAGGGGGAGGATGCGCCCTCGGAGCCAGCAGAAATGAACCACCCCACCACATCCAGACCTTCGACCACAGCCCTAGAGTCAGTGGAAATAGGTCGCCCTGCTCCATTCGAGCCCTCAGCGGTGCCTCCAGAGTAGGCAGGAGGTGATCGTTTTGATTCATTCGAGCCCTCTGAGCCAAGGGAGGGCTCGAAGCAGCAACATGCCGATGAGAGTAGTTGGGGTCGGGCAAGCCGACCCCAAAACGTCCTCGCATGATGGCATCAAGGTTAGTAAAGAGTTTTTGTCATCCTTTTGTCCTAATGAATTTTTGTCGTGAACTGACTGCCATGTCCCTTGTAGTGTCGGAGGATGTGAGACTCTTCTATGGCTTGCTCCAAAAAAAAGATCATCCTCCAGCAAATGTGCTAGGAGCCAGCTATCGCCATGCCGGTGGAGGGCGTCAGTGGCATCGGGCGGCCATGATGTCGATCGGGGAGGCATAGCCAATGGCTATGTCCACAGGAGAGTAGGTGGAGGAGGGTGTGTCTAGGGCACCTATGGTGGGCGTGGCTAGTCGTGTCCTCAATATCACAGGCAGAGGAGGCACGGCCGGAGCCACCGTCTGTGTAGGTGCCTATGTTTATGGTGGGGTAGATGGAAGGGGGCGCACCTGAGGCATCCTTCACGGATGTGGCGATAGGGCAGGCCTCTGTGTCTACATCACCCACCCCCTCTATCGCTGGAGGAGCCACTCTAGAGGAGCACCATCACCAGAGAGGTCGGCACCACTTAAGGTTGTAACACCCTAGGTGTTTGTCACTAGTTAAGCAATGGGTTTGAGCTCAAACATGACATGTTAAGTGGTGATGAAGGTGTCAAGATCAAATCTACAAGAGTGAGCCCCAATGTAAACTTGGGCAACACACCTTTGCTTGCATATTGGCCCTTTTTAGATATACACCTAAGTAATGTTGAGGGTGCTTCTTTCATGTGCCTCACATCAATTTTCCACCCACATGGATGATTGGAAAAGTTTCGTGAAGTTTGGAATCAAGAAGTCACATGAAATGATAAGTTATAATCTTTCTCGGATTGCTTTATTAGGTGAATGAGAAAATGTGAAACATGACTTGTTATTTTATGTTTTCCCTGTGTGTATGCTTATGATCATGTGTGATTGAGTGCATGCGGTTGATGTTGGTCACTAAAATACCTTAGCTACACTTAGAATGCCTATTGGAGCAATTTTCATGTGGATCACTTCACCTAATTAAGCTCCTTAGTGATGATATGCTTGGTTTGACCTAGGATTTACATGTGATCCAATGTATGAAATGGTTGTGGAACCTTAAGAATGCTTCTAACATGTTTAGAATGTCACTAGGAACTACTTTGGTATTCATGACTAAAGCTAGTTTGGTCTCTAAGTCATACCTATAGTGTGAATTACCAATTTCATGTGGTATGTTTGACTGGAGTTGAATTGCATTTTAGAAACTTTGCATGGATGTGCACCCTAAAACAAAGTTATAGTACTTGAGAAGTGTAACAACTTTTATTTTTGGGTCATAGGCTAGTTCAGCTCCTAACATGCTTGAATTTGGATCACAAAGATCATTGTATTGCTGTCTGAAAACTTGGAAATATTTCTAAGTCTTTCAACGCTTTTCAGTTTTCATGTAGTGTACTTTGGTGCCTCATAGTTTGAAAACCATGGAGTTTTAGACGATGTTGATATTGGCAATGTTGGAGCTTACTTGTAGCTCTACAACATTTGTTACTACCTCTCGTGCCAAAACTAAACGGTTTAGGAGATAGAGAGTCAAGAAAATGGAGGTTCAGTCATGTGTTCAGACATTTTTGAGCTAGCCTAGAATTTTTGAACGTGGCCAACATGTACAGAGGCTTGCCGCCACGTGGTTCCTCTGTGCTGCCCTCGCTTGCCACCTTGCCCCCCCTTTGTGCATGTAAACCAAGCACCCAGCGCCCTCTGCTCCTCACTCACGCTCGCCACCTGATGAGGACATCACTCCTTTGGATATACCAGCTGATCCTCCAACCGTCATGCAAGGTCCAATGACCCGGGCTCGAATGCGTCAACTCAATTTACAAGTGAGCTCGTTCTTAAGCGATCCTTTTCATATTTTTGAGAATAGACTACTACCTAATGATGTTATCTTGCTTAGGAACATTGGAGAGGGTCAAGAGGGACTAAGAGGACGTGGAGGAGGTGATGATGACCAGCAAGGACGTCCAACACAAGCCAGAGGCCTAGTCCAACACGAATTCGAGTCTGCCTCGGCCTCTAGGACCAGTCTGCCTTAAACTAGTCGTCCAGGACACATTTGGACTCTGTTTTCAATGATCCACATATGGATGGAAAGATAATTTGATAAGGAAGCCAATCCAAGTGGTTTCACATCAAAAGCTATTCGGAATCAATGGGAATCGTCAAAAAAAGTCAGCGTCCAGAATCTGCCAGGGTGCTGCGACACCGTCTTTTGGTCCGTTGGACCATGTATCGAGTTTGGGCCCATTAGGGGCGCATCCAGGGGTCTTGCACGACCCTAGAGTCTTCATAAACAGCTGCCGCCCCTCTATTAGGGTTTAGGGTTTGCTTAGATTATTCTGTCAAGAAACAGTTTTGCCGTTTTTCGGTTTATGAGACCCCAACTCGTGAGATTAATCATTCATCTGCAATTTGGTTGCTTTCTTTATCGTTCTTGCTTGTGTTCTTCATTGCGTAGGCAGGGATTAGCCTTCTTGGTGAGGTCAACCTAGTCCATGACTTGGTTGATAACCAGAGGAGCGGTGGTGCTAAGATTGCAGGGTTCGATCTTTCGATCTAAAGCCGGATCGGTGTGTCACTCTCCGCCACAACGATAGTTACCATCACCTGATGGAAGATCGGGATCCCCGTCTCCATTAAGTGGTAATCAGAGCTAAGGTATACCGTTAGGTTCACTTTTATTCCCTAGTTTGAGTGTTTCATATTCGTCCCATAGTCTAGTGCCATACTTGTTTTTCCTATCCTACAACCTTCCGCGCCATAGCCTTTGCATATTTCAGTTTTAGAGTCCATCGTGTTGAGTTTGTATCCTGGTCAAGGTCTTGTTGCTGGTTAGGTCGTGTTAGAGTCCAGTTCGTGTGTTTTCCCCCATCGTTTCCATCAAATCTTGGCTGTTGTGACCAATTTTACACACATTGTTCCCATTTTGTCCTCTAATTCGGAGTCAATTCTTAAAACTGGTCCAGTTTTCGCATACGAACTCCGTTTTCGACGTTCCATATATGCAAATCGATCAGAAAAAATTTTGGATCCATCCATCCCCAGGCTTGCCAGGGTTCAGAATTTTTAGATTGGCCAAAAAGTGGTCACAAGATCCTCGTTTCGTGGTCACAAGGTTTTTGTCGATTTTCATCCAGTTTTTTGAAAATTCCACAGGCCACGTCTTACACTTGTTTGAGCTCATATTTTCTATGGTTACTGCTTTTGTGCTCCTAAGTAAAGGAAAAAAATCAAATAAAAAAGTTAAAATTTCCCAAAAAACAACGACAGCCCAAAAAATAGAAAAAAAGAGAGGGGCAAAAGAGGAACAATATCTAGAGGAGCACATAGAGAAGCCTAAAGTGAGCTGTGTTTGCATGTGCTGTCTGGTTCCTTATTTGTGTTGCTGTTTTCATCCACCATACTTGTTTTTCTCATACCTATCACCTTGCTATCCACCATACTTTTGTCACAACCTGGTACTTGCAACACTTTAGACCAGCAACGAGAACAAGTACTTTGGACTATAATTCAGCATTACTTTCTGTTACTGACTTGTGTGCCAGATATACATATTACTCTTTGTTTGCCTTCCAAGCTCCACAAATTCTTTAGATCAGTACAGACAAAGGGCCTTGCAATCTCGGTACCACTACCTCACAGGTATCACGAACCAGCCGCCGGTTGTACCGCCCACTGCTTGCGTTGGTAAGATGCTTCCACTTGCTGTGAAAAGTGACACCACTACAACCACGTAGTCATTTGGTAGGGATAACTTTCACCTGTTTGTTCCTGTTTTTGTATTTTCAATGGCAGGAGGTGAACAGACTGTAGATAACAATCCTAAGGGTTTCAGTGAGTGTGTCAGCTAAGAGCAACCACAAGCTATTGTAGAGGATGCCCAAAAAAGGATGAATGAGGCCATCAGGAAGGCCGTCACTAATGCACTCATTAAACTCAACATTGGCAATAGCATGGAGAGATTGGACAAGCGAATTTCCACGCTAACCGACAAGGTTACTGAGTTGGAAACCTTTGTGGTGGGCAACAACGACGTTTCCGACAGCAACACCGATGGTCAAGACACGGTGCATGATGCCGCTGGAAACATAGGTCGAGCAGCTATCCGACAAGAGAGATTACGGCAATGTCTTCGCCGCAACACAACAGGTATGGGTGGTGTCCACCACCACCGTCAAGGTAATAATCACCATGTGCCTGATGATCCTTATGCTAAGATTAAGTTCACAATACCATCTTTTTCGGGTCATTATGATGCTGAGGGATATCTTGATGGGGAGATGACGGTAGAACAAAAGTTTAGTGCCCACCTTGTACCTGAGCAGCATAGAGTTAGACAAGCTACTAGTGAGTTTAAGGATTTTGCCATTATTTGGTGGAATGGGCTAGCTGCACAGGATGCTTTACCTGGTACATAGAGACTTGTGTGATCGTTTTGTTCCTCCTTCTTATCATAGAGACTTACGTAAGAAATTGATGCATTTAGAACAAGGAGATAAATCTGTACAGGATTACTATGGTGAGCTCCAAAAGGGATTGATGCGCTGTAGTGTTGTAGAGGGAAACGAAGATGCCATTTGTCGTTTTTATTCTGGTTTGAGGCGTGACATTTAGGACATTGTTGATTATAAAGAATTTAACACTATCAACCAGTTGTTTCAGTTTGCTATGCTTGTAGAAAAGAAATTGCAGGGGCGTGAACAGCAGGGCAAGAGCAAGGTTAGCACCAGCACATATACGCCACGCTCGGCACCATCTTCGGGGCTAACCAAGCCAACCACTTTTTGGACGCCTCTACCAGTGAGCAAGTGACCAACAGCCTCTGGAGTTTCCGCTACACCTAAGACACCTCCCGCATGACCTTCAGATTTAGGTAAAAATTCTTTGTAGGTGCCTACCAAGAGTTCCTCATCCGTTGCATCGATGGGACACACTTCGGGTATTCAGTGCCACCGTTGCCATGGCATTGGCCATGTGTAGAAGGACTGCCCAAGTCAGCGGGCATATGTTGCTACAGAAGATGGTTACATCAGCACCTCTGACATTGAGGATGAAGAAGACCAAGATGCAGATGAGGAGGACGGCGAAGTCCTTGGTGACGAGGCCACGGCGTCCTATAGGAGCATTATTGTACAGCGGGTGCTCAGCTCACAAGTCCAGCAACCTAAGAAGCTACAACGCCATAACTTGTTCCAGATTTTCTTCGTCATTAGCGACCGTCGAGCACATGTCATTATTGATGGAGGTAGCTGCAACAATTTGGTGAGTTCTGATTTGGTCAAGAAGCTTAGCTTGACCACATGCCCACACCCACGTCCATATCATATTCAGTGGCTAAATGATTCTGGTAAAGCAAAGATAACACAAACTTGCAGAGTTTCATTTTCCATTAGTTCTTATGCTGATTCTGTTGATTGTGATGTGGTACCTATGCAAGCTTGTTCACTTTTATTGGGTCATCCTTGGGAACATGATAATAATGCTACACACCATGGTAGAAGTAATAAATACACTTTTGTGCATAAAGGAAAGAAAATTACTTTGGTACCTTTGACCCCTCCTTAAATTGTACAAGCTGATAGAGAACGCGCTGCTAGTTTGAATGATGTTCAATCTAAAAATTAGCAAGTTGCTAATTCTATTTTCCCACCTAAAAAGGATAAGTCTACATCTATTTCTAAGGCTGAGGGGATTAAATTGAAGGGTGGTGTTATGCTTGCAACAAAATGTGACTTTGCTGAAATTTCTGATGATGATATTTGCTATGCTTTGGTATGCAAACAAGTTATGTTTTCACTTGATGATATTGTTAGCTTGGTACCTCCTGCTATCACTAACCTTTTGCAGGAGTATGAGAACATTTTTCCAGCTGAGATACCCCTGGGGCTGCCACCTATGAGAGGGATAGAGCATCAAATTGATTTGATTCCGAGAGCGACCTTGCCCAACCGAGCTGCATATCGAACCAATCCTGAGGAGACTAAAGAAATTCAGCGGCAAGTCCAAGACCTTTTGGACCATGGGTATGTACATGAAAGCCTTAGCCCTTATGCCGTTCCTGTACTTTTGGTTCCTAAGAAAGATGGAAGTTGGTGTATGTGTGTTGATTGTAGAGCCATCAATAATATTACTATTTGGTATCGTCATCCTATTTCTAGGCTAGACGACATGCTTGATGAGTTGTGTGGTTCTATAATTTTCACTAAGATTGACTTGCGAAGTGGCTACCACCAGATTAGAATGAAACTTGGAGATGAATGGAAAACTGCATTTAAAACCAAATTCGGGTTGTATGAGTGGTTAGTTATGCCTTTTGGTTTGACAAATGCACCTAGCACTTTCATGCGCTTAATGAATGAGGTTTTAAGAGTTTTTATTGGTCATTTTGTGGTAGTTTACTTTGATGATATATTGATTTACAGCAAGTCTTTTGATGAACATATGGATCACTTACGTGCTGTTTTTAATGCCTTACGTGATGCACGTTTATTTGGTAACCTTGAGAAGTGCATCTTTTGCATGGATTGAGTTTCTTTTCTTGGCTATGTTGTAACTCCATAGGAAATTGAGGTGGACGAGATGAAAATTGAAGCCATAAAGAGTTGGCTGGTTCCCCAAACCGTCACACAGGTGAGGAGTTTTCTTGGTCTTGCAGGATTCTACCGCCGCTTCGTCAAAGATTTTAGTACCATTGCTACCCCATTGCATGAGTTGATGAAGAAAGGAGTGGTGTTTCATTGGGGAGAGGCACATGAGGAGTCCTTTGACACTTTGAAGGACAAGCTTACACATGCACCATTGCTGCAACTTCCAAATTTTGGTAAGACTTTTGAGCTAGAATGTGATGCTAGTGGACTTGGCATTGGTGGTGTTTTGATGCAAGATGGTAAACTTGTTGCTTACTTTAGTGAAAAAATACATGGTCCTGTTCTTAATTATTCCACGTATGATAAAGAATTATATGCACTTGTCCGTTCTTTAGAGATGTGGCATCATTATTTGTGGCCTAAAGAATTTGTTATTCATTCTGATCATGAATCGCTTAAGTATCTTCGCTCTCAAAATAATCTGAATCATAGGCATGCTAAATGAGTTGAATTTATTGAGTCTTTTCCTTATATTATCAAACACAAGAAAGGGAAGGATAATGTGATTACTGATGCTTTGTCTAGAAGATATACATTGCTGTCTCAACTTGATTGCCAGATTTTTGGTCTTCAATCCATTAAAGAACAATATGCACTTGATCCTGATTTTAAGGATGTGTTGCTTAATTATAGAGAGGGATGCACATGGAATAAGTTTATGATCAGTGATGGGTTTTTGTTTAGAGCTAACCACCTATGCATTCCAGTTGGTTCTGTTCGTCTTTTGTTGTTATAGGAGGCACATGGAGGCGGATTGATGGGACATTTTGGTGCCAAGAAGATGGAGGAGGTGCTGTCCACACATTTCTTTTGGCCTAGGATGAGGCATGATGTGGAGCGGTACGTGGCGCGGTGTGCCACATGTCAAAAAGCTAAGTCGCGATTGAACCCATATGGTCTGTATATGCCTCTTCCTGTTCCTTCTACTCCTTGGGCGGATATATCTATGGATTTTGTGTTGGGATTGCTAAGGACTAAGAGGGGGAGGGATAGTATTTTTGTGGTGGTTGATCATTTTTCTAAGATGGCATATTTTATTCCTTGTCATAAGAGTGACGATGCTGTTCATATTGCTGACCTTTTCTTTCAAGAAATTGTTCGCTTGCATGGTATGCCTTCTACTATTGTTTCAGATCGTGATGCAAAATTCTTGAGTCATTTTTGGCGCACGTTGTGGAATAAATTGGGGACCAAGTTGCTGTTTTCTATAACATGTCATCCCCAAACTGATGGGCAAACTGAGGTTGTGAATCAAACATTGTCCACCATGTTGAGAGCCATTTTGAAGCGCAATTTGAAGATGTGGGAAGAGTGTTTGCAGCATGTGGAGTTTGCATATAATAGGGCGGAACATTCCACCACCAAGGTAAGTCCTTTTTAGGTAGTGTATGGTTTTAACCCCCGTGCTCCTATTGATCTTTTGCCTTTACCTACCACTGAGAGAATACATAGTGATGCTAGAGAGCATGCTGATTTTATTCGTAAGTTGCATGAAACAACTAAAGCAAATATTGAAAGCATGAATGAAAAGTATAGAATTGCTGGTAGTAAAGGTAGAAAAGAGATTAACCTTGAACCGGGTGATTTGGTTTGGTTACATTTAAGAAAAGATAGATTTCCTAAGCTACATAAGTCTAAATTAATGCCAAGAGCAGCTGGTCCTTATAAGATTATTGAGAAAAAAAATGATAATGCATACAAACTTGAGTTGCCACCCGAGTTCGGGGTTAGTCCCACATTTAACATTGCAGATTTGAAACCTTATTTGGGAGAAGAAGATGAGCTTGAGTCAAGGACGACTCTAATTCAAGAGGAGGAGGATGAGGAGGACATCACTCCTTTGGATGTACCAGCTGATCCTCCAACCGTCATGCAAGGTCCAATGACCCAGGCTCAAATGCGTCAACTCAATTTACAGGTGAGCTCGTTCTTAAGCGATCATTTTCATATTTTTGAGAATAGACTATTACCTAATGATGTTATCTTGCTTAGGAACATTGGAGAGGGTCAAGAGGGACTAAGAGGACGTGGAGGAGGTGATGATGACCAGCAAGGACGTCCAACACAAGCCGGAGGCCCAGTCCAACACGAATTCGAGTCTGCCTCAGCCTCCAGGACCACTCTGCCTTAAACTGGTCGCCCAGGACACATCCGGACTCTGTTTTCAATGATCCACATATGGATGGAAAGCTAATTTGATAAGGAAGCCAATCCAAGTAGTTTCACATCAAAAGCTGTTCAGAATCAATGGGAATCATCGAAAAAAGTCAGTGTCTAGAATCTACCAGGGTGCTGCGACACCGTCTTTTGGTCTGTTGGACCATGTATCGAGTTTGGGCCCATTAGGGGTGCGTCTAGGGGTCTTGCATGACCCAAGAGTCTTCATAAACAGCCGCTGCCCCTCCATTAGGGTTTGGGTTTTGCTTAGATTATTCTATCAAGAAACAGTTTCGCCGTTCTTCGGTTTGTGAGACCCCAACTCGTGAGATTAATCATACATTTGCAATTTGGTTGCGATCTTTCTTGTTCTTACTTGTGTTCTTCGTTGCGCAGGTAGGGATTAGCCTTCTTGGCGAGGTCAACCTGGTCCGTGACTTGGTTGATAACCAGTGGAGCTGTGGTGCTAAGATTGCAGGGTTTGATCTTTTGATCTGAAGCCAGATCGGTGTGTCATTCTCCGCCACAACAATAGTTACCATCACCTAACAGAAGATCGGGATTCCTGTCTCCATTACCACCTCTCGCTCTTTTGCTCGCTCTCGTCATCGCTGTGTGCGCAGAATGGTGTGCTACCGCCATGGCTGAGCAATGAAGCTTGCCACTGCCGTTGTTCCCTGCCTCCGTGCTTCCCCACTCCTAGCCAGCAGCAGCACTACCTCCTCATGGGTTCCCTAAACCCATACCACCCATCCCCGGCCTTGCCGTCGCTGGGAGCTCCACCACCGTTGTGCAGTCGCCCACTGTGGTTGCCTGTGTGCATGGCCGGGCCACCTCAGGCCGCCTCTCGACCATCCAAGACCACCAGCGGGTGTGTGCGGTCCCCCTTGTGCTCCGCCGCCCCTTCTCCGCCGCCAATGAGCACCCCCACGGCCAACCCCAACTTCCTCTGCTCCAAAATCCCGCTAGGGACCTTGGGTTAAAATTCGAAGGAAAGTAGGGGCCCAAATACACATCAATGACTCGTTTGAATAGTGCTCATAAGGACCTCTTCGATGGATTTTAATTTGTGTTAACTGCAGGGTCCCTGATGCAAGATTTACATTCCTTTTCTTTTGATTTTGGCAGATTTGGATTACTAATTTGAAAACTCATAGTAATTAGTAGAAAAATCATAAAATATTAAATGAGGACTTTTTGGAATGCTTGTGAAATGATATATTCAGTAGATCTATAATATGGCATGTTTTAGTTTAAATCTTTTGCTGTAAAAAGAGATTTATGCAGTTAGGTTCTGAATACTAGTTGTGTCTTGTCTTTTTTATAACTGCAGTTTTTGTGCTCAAATAAATATGAAATTTTTATGGAGTGCTAATAAGGTGATGGTTGATGTATGGTAAAAATTTTAGGAGTTTAGGTTTGATGGTTTAAGAGTTATAAAAATAACAAATGTCCTGTGTTGCTTTGCTCCTATTCTGAATAGGTCTGCATGTTTGAATTAATTGGCTTAGTTAAGTTATGAATAATTACATGATGACAATACATGAGTTGTAGTAATTTTATTAAGATTTTCAAAAAGCTAAATATGATGATTTTTGGTGAAGTAGATCTTGAGTTATACTTGCTTAAATCTCTGTGCCTGTGTCTGCCCAAACCCAGAGAGGGTTTCCTTGTTGGCACTGTGGGGCCTTGTTAATAGTATAATTAGCTTTAGGTATTTATAACAAAGTTGTTTAGAATTTGTTAATATTTCTAAAAAGTCTAGAACCACATTTATTGGATATGTAGAACTTCAGTTATATTTGTTTAAAGTGGCATGTCAGTTTCTGTCCATGTTTTAGACAGAGATGCATTCATTGGATTAATTGACCTTGTTATCTGTAGCATCATCTTAAGATGATAATAATAAAGTTGTAGGTAACTCTATAATATTTTCAAAACATTATGATTCATGTTTGTTGGAGGTCTAGAACTCTAGTTATGCTTCTCTAAAGTTCCTATCAGTTTTCTGTACCACTGCTGTTGGGCTGCAGGTGCAGTTTTGCTTGTGCAATTATTTTCATCATGTAAATGATGTTTGATGTGGTTGTGGTGAATACCAAAGTTTTAGGTAACTTCATAATCTAGCTTGTGTTAAATTTGCATGATCATAGGCCTGATAATTTAGGATCTTTAGATTTTATAATTTCCCTATCTGGTTTTGCATGCTCTGTGTATAGATCTGAATGATTGTGTTGTTTGACCTAATTAAGATTTGAATCATGTCTTGGAGATAATAGAAGAAGTGTAGTGATTTTCATGAGATTTCGAAATTGTTAAATATCACTCCTTTTGGTGGTCTAAATCTCCCGTTATAAGCTTATGAAGTTGCACGGTAGAATCTGTCCAAGTCTGGACAGAGGTGCTCAATTGTGATTGATTGACCTTGTTAATTAAGGAATCACTTTGTGATATTAATAAACATGTTTTAAGCTTTCTAGAAAGTCTAGAATCACCTTCTTTGGATGTCTGGATCTCTAGTTATGGATAAAACAAGTGACTACTGTGCTGCTGTCCAGATTTCTATACATGTGCTAAGTGATTGCTTTAGCTTGCTCTTGTTTTGGCTAAACACCTTGGTTAGTTCTTGATCAATGCATGGGTGCAATATCTGAATTTAATTTCACTTGTGTGCCATACCTAATATGCTTGCTATCCCTTTATAATAGGTTGTGTGATGTTTAGTTAAATAACTCTAGGTGTCTATGTCTTGCATGATCTTGTGTTTGCCTTGAATGCTTTTATGTGATGCATCTCATATTACCATTCTTTATATTCATGCACTTGCATCTTGCATTTCATCTAGGTATGCTAGATGAACCACGTGAAGGCCATGATGTTGGAGCCGAACCCGAAGATGGTGTATGGTGGACCTATCCCGAAGGTGGAAGGACTGGACAAGTGCTAGGACGGAAGATGCTCGCCAAGCGAGTGTCATCTAATAAACACTAACCTAGTGTTGGATCACAGGCAAGCCCCGGAGCATTCTAAGTCTCTCAGTGTTTTGCAAAATATTACTTGAGTCCTTTATGATTGATGCATTAGGTTATAAGAGTTGTCTGGAAATACTTGATGCATGGAACTACCTTGTCCAGAAATACACCTTTAACTCTATGTAGGTCCAAGATCGAATATATACTTAGCTCTGCTTAGACCGGTAGAAGTCGGGTGATTTCCTGTCACCTGCAAGATATAGGTGGATACCAAAGCACGGTTGGCTATATTTGTTATCGTGGAAAAGAACCATAGGGTAAAAGTAAATCGAGGCCGAGCGGGGTCTATGTGTAGGTTGACTCATGTGATTCTGTCTGTACCGATTAAGGACCGTACCATTGTTGACGCTTCTGATAAGATTGAACGCATGCCTATCACTTAGCTAGCCGGATAACTCGTTCTGATCGTGAAGCCAAGTAGCTCAACTCAGGCCGAGCCCTGCTCTGTCAAAGTGTGCACTCTAGATGGTAGTAAGGATGTGCGGGGAGCCAGACATGAGCCCAAAGGCAGGCTGGGCCCGAACGTCCTGGTAGTTGGTTGTCCCTAATTGTGTGGCACTGGGTGAACCCGTGAAATGTGTACTTGAGTTGTACCAAAGGTGACCGTTGATTTGGTTTGCCTGGGTTTGTGTTAGGAATAAATTCCCAGCTGGTTGAAATCGATTCGAATCGCCGTCTCTCCCGGATAGTGAGAAACTTAGCTAGTCCCAATATCGTAGTAATTGTATTATGGAATATGATGGTTTGGGTAAACATGGAATTACTATACCTGCTATGGTTACTATTGTATGCTCTTAAAATGAGGTATCACATGTTTGGCATAGGATAGTTGCTAAATTAGAGATGGATAGTTATAATTAACTTGATAACAGAATTATAATTGTATAACTGAGTTAATCGCTTTTTATGCAAAATGTTGTCAAGCTACCTCCACTTATATAGCCTTGCATACTCCTTAGAGTCAATTTATTTCTGGTTTATGATGGGTAAGTCCAGCTGAGTACATTCGAGTACTCAGGGTTTATCCCACCATGTTGCAGGTGAAGTTCTTGGCCTGCTAAAGATGGTGGCTAACCACTGATGGGCTCGGTGACTCTATATTATTTCTCATCTATATGCTTCTCATCTATATGCTTTTATCTGAGGATGTCACTTATGCTAGCAGTGTATTTGGAACCTATACTAATGTAATCATTTGAAATCTATATTGTTTTCACTAATCGGTTTTGAAACCCCAACTTGTACTATTATTTGTGAACCAATTTGCAATATTATTTCCACTGCAACTCTACGTATGTGATGTGTATTTGCTTAATCACGTGATCTTGGTTGTGATGTTGATTTACCGAGGTCCTTCGTGACACTTGATGGACTACCGGGTTTATATAAGTAAAAGTATGCGCGTGTCAATGTGTTAGCGGGGACAACCGTATTTGATCTTGTATAAATTAGACGGTTCTATCACAGTTGGTATCAGAGCAAGATTAAGCATAATACTATCATGAACGTTATTTTAAAAACAAAGTTTTATTTTAAAAAGCCTATTTTGACTAAAACTTTAGCTACAGGCAAATTTGTCAAAACTAATTTGCAACACTATGCTAGCGACATCCTCCTTTATGCCTAATTAAGGACTACTAGGTGGCAATAAGTAAACTAACACTAACTATGGATGTTTACTTCTTGCAATTTTTACTTTCATCGTCCATATGGCATGCTATTGTATGGATGCCATTCACTTGAATGGTAATATATGGATCAAGTGCCTCTACACCTAGGTAAGTGTGAGTTGTGAGAGCATGACCGTCCAACTATCGGTCTAGGGGAGAATTAGCTGTGGTTACTGGAATATTTATATGTTACACACATGTATATATGAAGGTACCTAATTATAGGTATATCTGTTGGGTAGCTATGGATACCAAAGTATATATATCTGGGGATGTATATATGGAGAGTATCTTAGTTTACTGCTTTCATTATGTGCTTATTTATCTCTTGTGGGGATGGGTTGCAATGAATTTGCCTACAGGTACGCTAACCATGAATGCGTAGATCGAATGTAGCTGATGACTAGCTATATATCGAGAGAGTATATGATATGCCACCGACATAGAACGTGATTGCCGCATTAGGCTAGCAATTTTGTGAGGATGAATAGGACAAGCATGCATCATGATTGTGCTTGTGCATAAATATGCTTCCCTCACCTTGTTCTAATACTAAGTAACTTGTGATCATGTGAGGTTATTATCTTCCCTATGTGAAGCTAGACAAAATGGCTTGTTCCATGTCGCTTGAATAGTTGTGCTTGAAGATAGGGTGTGATTAGCTTTGCCTTGTATGTTTGCTTCCAAAGGAAATAGATGACAAGTTAATAGTTAGCAAAAAGTTCACCTCTTTGAAAACTAAATTGCTAAATGTAGGTAAAACTTGTTTTGTAGAGATATCCACCTACTCTGTAAAAAGGAAATAAAGGATAATAGTACCTTACCACTAGGTTTTGCATGATATGTGTAGTGGTGTTGCTGTAGGTGACTGCTTGTTATGTATGAGCCTTGTGCTTAGTAATAGTCACTTAAGCTAATTGGATTGAGTGTTTCAAAAGGCTTGCTTAAGACCATGATGTAAGTGTGGATGCTCGTTATATAGGTGGTACCATAGCTGTCACCCCTTTTGTCCTTGGTAAGCATACGAGTGTTGAAGAGCGCTATCCTAGATCAATGTCCAAGTTTTGATAATCTCATGGTTGTCATCTCTAATTAAGTTCTCTCTTAGGAGCCTGAGCCTGTTTACATCGTTGCTAGTCCTTGAACGTTGTGCTATGATGACATATATCCATGCTTTAGGTCCAAGCTTAGTTTCCCTGAATGCTTGCATGTGTCGTGGTTGTCCTGCTCCTGTGTGGGAGGACCTTGCTCAAAAATCCTTGTTGGATCTCATTGCTCCTTCTCCTACTGATGATCTAGTGCAATGATAATCGCTATCTACCCTGCTTTGGAACCTTTTCCTCACAGATCATGTCATGGCTTTATCAACTGAATCCTTAGTCAGTGCCTTGGCTCTATCCCTCGAATCTTGTTTGTTTTGTCTCCAACTCTTCCAAGTCTCTGGATGTTATCAGTCTTGATCTCATGTTGCTGCTCGACAAGACCAAATCCCATGTTCATCTCTACCTGGTAATCACCTTGGTGGACACAAGGCGTATATGAAAATTATGCAAGAGTCTCCTGCTTAGTTGTCTTCGGCAGCTAAGCTATGTTCTCTTGCACTATGTTTTGATCTTCAGATCGCCTCCTTGTTGACTCCTAACCTTGTGACTATCTTTGTTTGCTATCCCTCCTTCGCATGGTGCTTGCTCCTATACAACAAATTTGTACCACGTGAAAATTCTTGTGGGTTGTATGTTCAGTAATGGAGTTATGAGTAGCAATTATGGTGCCACGATGGAACCTAGGGCCTCCTTGTGGCCGGCCAGCACATGGTTGTGCTGCTGGGTGTGCGTTGGTATCGAGGTTTCTAGTCATGATCTATTGCAGAATTGCACCGATGTGTTATTTTCACATGACCTCTTCCTTGGTTATCTCTCCTTATCTTGTCTAAAGATCTATACGTCGAACCAGATACAATGGGACTTCCTTTTGAAGTCATCCAAAGGATAACCTTTGAAGAACATGTCACTAACAGGAACATAAACAGACTACAATAGGTGGTAGACAAGTGACCCTACTTGATGATCCCTATAATGATGTCGGTCATCTAGTGAGCAACTTATGTCATTCTCATTGGATCAGAAAGATGCACAACACTTAAAGTTGGACAAGTTATCAGTCGTATGATAAATGGACCAAGATATTATGTCCTATAATTGGTCACTTAGTGCTTATGAGCTTTTGTCTAAGTCTTGACCGTTATGTGCAAGAGTGAAAATTTGGAACCTTTTTAGTGTTGAGAGCCAACCGATTAGTTACCAGTAGAAAGGTTAATCTCTAGCTAGGTAATGACTCTTTGGTAGCCCCGAAGGCTATGTCTCACAGAACAATGTTAGACGAAGAAACAACAAAGCCGGTCAACAATGCAAGTACTGCCTTCTTCTTCGAGCCATGTGTCATCAAGTCAATTCCATCTAGACAATCACACAGATAGTGCAAGATGCTGTATTAGCTAAGTAAAGAGCTAGAGAAAGCACGTCCCTAGTCTCGGTCCACATCATTATGTATATGGTGCTATCAAAGGATTGTTTCGGATTCTATGGGATGAAGCACATAAGGGTAATCAAAGATGTTTCCTTATCATGTAGGACTGCCCCTCCACATGAGTATGCATTGTGCCCTGCAAAAATAGCCCACCAGTCCAATGTTTGCGCATTGTCGAGTTGGTGCCTACATCAACGGTTGAAGTTGTTCCCTGGGAAGCATGTAAGGATAACCCTAGCTTCCATCCTCAGCGAGAAAGCTACCATTGTCATAAAAAGAATTAAAGAGTGCAGAACACCCTCCACAATGCATGAAGCAAAGAAAAAGAAGAGTGGGCTACCATTGTCATAAAAAGAATTAGAGAGTGCAGAACACCCTCCACAATGCATGAAGCAAAGAAAAAAAAGAGTGGGAAATCTGTCAAGGTTTTATGGCACTCCACTTGTTATCTTAAGCCAGTGATTAGTGGCTCAAACATGGTTGGATTGCCACAACACTTGCCAAGCTCATTCCTCGCTTAAGATATCTTGATGTCTTAAGTTGGTTTGCGGATTGGTTGAGTAAAGCATCGGATTTGTGAGATGTTTTGACAGTTTGGTCATAAAATTTCAGAACAAAGCAATTTTGGTAAATGATTTGTTTGGATAGTCAAACGGTGTCCGTTTGAGCTGAATTTTGGTCAGTAGTTAAAGGACTCTTGGATCAACATGCCTACCAAAATTTGTGCACAATGGAATAGTAGTTTGTAGAATATGAACTGATTATCGAGGGGAATAGAATCTATAATTTTCTTGTTTGACTACTATCGTTCTTTGTATTGGATGATTTTGCTGTAGTTCAGGTCATATTGGCAATGTGATGACTGTTAATACTTTAGATGCCCTAGAGAAGACTCCTGACACCCCTTTTGCCTCATGTTTGCCCTCTCATATCAACAATGCTGGAGCAGTCAAGGTGTTCTACAAGTTAATTTGTGCCTTTGTGAGTCAAAAACAATTTGAAAAGTGTCAAACAACAAATTTCAGATTTTGCTTATGAGTTACTAATTGATAGTAGAAAGGAAGCTTCAACGTCCAAGGTAGTTCAACAAAGTCAATTTTGCGACAGTGCAAGTCAACCCAACTTACTGCGCCACTGCACCATGAAGGCAAATTATTCTCAACCTGCTTAGTAGTGTACTATTTTTTTCCAGTCCGTGTATATTTGCAACTCTCATTGACCTTCAGACCTCGCTATCATCCTTCTTTAGCAAGGATCTCCAAGGCGGACTTGTCCTTAGTACATTCCATGTGTTTTTACCCATGAGATTGCCTTAGATTCAACCCAGATAACTGTTGTCGCTTAGATACAAGGATTTCCCCAAATAATGATCGTCAAAAACACTGAGTCAACAGAGGCAGCTATCATATTCACCACTCACTCAACAGACTCAGATAATATAGTATTATCATTGGGAAAGAGAACTGCACACATGGAACATTATGTAGTTTTCCATTGGTTGGCATGTGAGAGATTGAACGGTTATGACTGGCACAAACATTGTCTGTTGGTTGCTTGGTTTCTCACAGCCACAAAGGATGCTTACCTCATCTATAATATCACCCCTTATGAAAGGTTGTACTCAAGCTACTTTGGTAGAGGACTATTTTTCAAACTTTGTGAATGAACATGGAACCATTGTAATGAGTAGTTTGCAGAAGCTTATCGTCAAATGAAAGGTTCTCATGGTCCATGCTATATTCAATAGGGAATTAGAGATTGTGGGTGATTGGTTTATGCTCCATAGTACTCTCCGTATCTCAAGAATGAAGTGTTGTGCTATCTTGGATTCCTCCCAAAGTAACAATGCTTCATGGAAGCCAACGAAGGAAATTCTTCAGACAAAACTTACTACGAAGAGAAAGTATAGAAAATGTCTTGACCAAATTAGCCTCTCTGATACTCCAAAGTTAAGTAGACTAAGGATATCACTGATGTTGGAAAATGGATGACATGCTTCTCTTCCCTTAAAAGTCTTTCGCACCGAATCTCGGGGCAAGATTCCTATAAGGGGGAGGGCTATAATACCCCAGGTGTTTGTGACTAGTTAAGCAATGGGTTTGAGCTCCAACATGATATGTTAAGTGGTGATGAAGGTGTCAAGATCAAATCTACAAGAGTGAGCCCCAACGTAAACTTGGGCAACACACCTTTGCTTGCATATTGGCCCTTTTCAGATATACACCTAAGTAATGTTGAGGGTGCTTCTTTCATGTGCCTCACATCAATTTTCCACCCACATGGATGATTGGAAAAGTTTTGTGAAGTTTGGAATCAAGAAGTCACATGAAATGATAAGTTATAATCTTTCTCGGATTGCTTTATTAGGTGAATGAGAACATGTGAAACATGACTTGTTATTTTATGTTTTCCCTGTGTGTATGCTTATGATCATGTGTGATTGAGTGCATGTGGTTGATGTTGGTCACTAAAATACCTTAGCTACACTTAGAATGCCTATTGGAGCAATGTTCATGTGGATCACTTCACCTAATTAAGCTCCTTAGTGATGATATGCTTGGTTTGACCTAGGATTTACATGTGATCCAATGTATGAAATGGTTGTGGAACCTTAAGAATGCTTCTAACATGTTTAGAATGTCACTAGGAACTACTTTGGTATTCATGACTAAAGCTAGTTTGGTCTCTAAGTCATACCTAGTGTGAATTACCAATTTCATGTGGTATGTTTGACTGGAGTTGAATTGCATTTTAGAAACTTTGCATGGATGTGCACCCTAAAACAAAGTTGTAGTACTTGAGAAGTGTAAGAACTTTTATTTTTGGGTCATAGGCTAGTTCAGCTCCTAACATGCTTGAATTTGGATCACAAAGATCATTGTATTGCTGTTTGAAAACTTGGAAATATTTCTAAGTCTTTCAATGCTTTTCTAGTTTTTGTGTAGTGTACTTTGGTGCCTCATAGTTTGAAAACCATGGAGTTTTAGATGATGTTGATATTGGCAATGTTGGAGCTTACCTGTAGCTCTACAACATTTGTTACTACCTCTCGTGCCAAAACTAAATGGTTTAGGAGATAGAGACTCAAGAAAATGGAGGTTCAGTCGTGTGTTCAGACATTTTTGAGCTAGCCTAGAATTTTTGAACGTGGCCGACATGTACAGAGGCTTGCCGCCAAGTGGTTCCTCTGTGTTGCCCTCGCTTGCCACCTCGCCCCTCCTTTGTGCATGTAAACTAAGCGCCTGGTGCCCTCTGCTCCTCACTCGCGCTCGCCACCTCTCGCTCTTCTGCTTGCTCCGTGCGCGCAGAATGGTGCACCGCTGCCATGGCTGAGCAGTGAAGCTTGCCGCCGCTGCTGTTCCCTACCTTTGTGCTTCCCCGCTCCTAGCTAGCAGCAGCACCACCTCCTCGTGGGTTCCTTGAACCCATACCACCCATCCCCGGCCTCGCCGTCACCGAGAGCTCCGTCGCCGCCGTGTATTCGCCCACTGTGGCCGCCTGTGCACGTGGCCGAGCCACCTCGGGCCGCCTCTTGGCCATCCGAGACCACCAGCGGGTGTGTGCGGTCCCCCTTGTGCTCTGTCGCCCCTTCTCTACCGCCGACGAGCACCCCCACGGCCGGCCCCAACTTCCTCTGCTCCAAAATCCCGCCAGGGACCTTGGGTTAAAATTTGAAGGAAAGTAGGGGCCCAAATACACATCTATGACTCATTTGAATAGTGCTCATAAGGATCTCTTTGATAGATTTAAATTTGTGTTAACTGCAGGGTCCCTGATGCAAGATTTACATTCCTTTTCTTTTGATTTTGGCAGATTTGGATTATCAAATATGAAAACTCATAGTAATTAGTAGAAAATTCATAAAATATTAAATGAGGACTTTTTGGAATCCTTGTGAAATTATATATTCAGTAGATCTATAATATGGCATGTTTTAGTTTAAATAGTTTGCTGCAAAAAGATATTTATGCAGTTAGGTTCTGAATACTAGTTGTGTCTTGTCTTTTTTATAACTGCAGTTTTTGTGCTCAAATAAATATGAAATGTTTATGGAGTGCTAATAAGGTGATGGTTGATGTATGGTAAAAATTTCAGTAGTGTAGGTTTGATGGTTTAAGAGTTATAAAAATAACAAATGCCCAGTGTTGCTTTGCTCCTATTCTGAATAGGTCTGAATGTTTGAATTAATTGGCTTAGTTAAGTTATGAATAATTACATGATGACAATACATGAGTTGTAGTACATTTATTAATATTTTCAAAAAGCTAAATATAATGATTTTTAGTGAAGTAGATCTTGAATTATACTTGCTTAAATCTCTATGGTTGTTTCTGCCCAAACCCAGAGAGGGTTTCCTTGTTGGCACTGTGGGTTCTTCTTAATAGTATAATTAGCTTTAGGTATTTATAACAAAGTTGTTCAGAATTTGTTAATATTTCTAAAAAGTCCAGAACCACATTTATTGGATATGTAGAACTTCAGTTATATCTGTTTAAAGTGGCATGTTAGTTTCTATCCATGTTTTAGATAGAGATGCATTCATTGGATTAATTGACCTTGTTATCTATAGAACCATCTTAAGATGATAATAAGAAAGTTGTAGGTAACTCTATAAGATTTTCAAAACGTTATGATTCATGTTTGTTGGAGGTCTAGAACTCTAGTTATGCTTCTCTGAAGTTCCTATCAGTTTTCTGTACCACTGCTGTTGGGCTACAGGTGCAGTTTTGCTTGTGCAATTATTTTCATAGTGTAAATGATGTTTGATGTGGTTGTGCCGAATACCAAAGTTTTAGGTAACTTCGTAATCTAGCTTGTGTTAAATTTGCATGACCATAGGCCTGATAATTTAGGATCTTTAGATTTTATAATTTCCCTATCAGGTTTTGCATGCTCTGTGTATAGATCTGAATGATTGTGTTGTTTGACCCAACTAAGATTTGAATCATGTCTTGGAGATAATAGAAGAAGTGTAGTGATTTTCATGATATTTCTAAATTGTTAAATATCACTCCTTTTGGTGGTCTAAATCTCCCGTTATAAGCTTGTGAAGTTGCATGGTAGAATCTGTCCAAGTCTGGACAGAGGTGCTCAATTGTGCTTGATTGACCTTGTTACTTAAGGAATCACTTTGTGATGTTAATAAACATGTTTTAAGCTTTCTAGAAAGTCTAGAATCACCTTCTTTGGATGTCTATATCTCCAGTTATGGATAAAACAAGTGACTACTGTGCTGCTGTCTAGATTTCTATACATGTGCTAAGTGATTGCTTTAGCTTGCTCTTATTTTGGCTAAACACCTTGGTTAGTTCTTGATCAATGCATGGGTGCAATATCTGAATTTAAGTTCACTTGTGTGCCATACCTAATATGTTTGCTATCCCTTTATAATAGGTTGTGTGATGTTTAGTTAAATAACTCTAGGTGTCTATGTCTTGCATGATCTTGTGTTTGCCTTGAATGCTTTTATGTGATGTATGGATGGCAACGGGGATGTACCCATCATGGATCGCCGGAATGTTCTCTTCCCCGCTATGGAGAATTCATCCTATCCCCATCCTTGTTAACTATCTCGGGTATAGATTCTTGCCCATCCCCGTACCTGTCGGGCATCGATCGGGTAACAAATACCCAACAAGTACTGCATACCCGATAAACAAGGACACTTGGGGTCATAACTTTGTAATTGGAGATGTTTCTTCTTCACCTGGGTATAAGTGTCGGAGTCTCAGAGATGCCGAGGAGAAGGAGCAAGGTTGCAAGGAGGACGAGCAAAGGTGGCAGAGAGACTGAACTGAGGAAGTGAGGGGCACAAGCGCTCGTGAGGTAGGCGTGCTTGTGCTGCTAGCGGAGATGGTGAGAAAAATTGAACTAGGGTTCCTAGAATACACAAACTATATATATGATTGTTCAGATTTGGGCCAAAATACCTATGTTGAGCTTCTTTAGGCCTAATACTCGCATGATAGCTCAAATAGTCGGGTTCCCCAATGGGTAATGGGGATGGGTAAACAGGGAACATTCCCATACCCGCTATATCCATCGGGGATGGATTCTTGCCTATTTAGATGCCCGCGGGTAAAAATATGATTCCATCCCCATCCCCTAATGGATCAAATACCTATCGGGTATCGGGTATCGGGGCCCCATTGCCATCTTTATCTCATATTACCATTCTTTATATTCATGCACTTGCATCTTGCATTTCATCTAGGTACGCTAGATGAACCACGTGAAGTCCATGATGTTGGAGCCGAACCCGAAGACAGTGTATGGTGGACCTATCCCGAAGGTGGAAGGACTAGACAAGTGCTAGGATGGAAGATGCTCGCCAAGCGAGTGTCATCTAATAAACACTAACCTAGTGTTGGATCATAGGCAAGCCCCAGAGCAATCTAAGTCTCCCAGTGTTTTGCAAAATATTACTTGAGTCCTTTATGATTGATGCATTAGGTTATAAGAGTTGTCTGGAAACACTTGATGCATGGAACTACCTTGTCCAGAAATACACCTTTAACCCTATGTAGGTCCAAGATCGAATATATGCTTAGCCCTGCTTAGACCAGTAGAAGTCGAGTGATTTCCTGTCACCTGCGAGATATAGGTGGATACCAAAGCATAGTTGGCTATATTTGCTATCATGGAAAAGAACCATGGGGTAAAAGTAAATCACGGCTGAGCGGGGTCTATGTGTAGGTTGACTCATGTGATTCCATCTATGCCGATTAAGGACCGTACCGTTGTTGGCGCTTCTGACAAGATTGAACGCATGCCTATCACTTAGCTGGTCGAATAACTCATTCCAATCATGAAGCCAAGTAGCTCAACTCGGGCTGATCCCCCCTCTGTCAAAGTGCGCACTCTGGATGGTAGTAAGGATGTGTAGGGAGCCAGATGTGAGCCTAAGGGCAGGCTGGGCCTAAACGTCCTGGCAGTTGGTTGTCCCTGATTGTGCAGCGCTGGGCGAACCCACGAAATATGTACTTGAGTTGTACCAAAGGTGACCATTGATCTGGTCTGCCTGGGTTTGTGTTAGGAATAAATTCCCAGCTGGTTGAAATCGATTCGAATCGCTGTCTCTCTCGGATAGTGAGAAACTTGGCTAGTCCCAACATCGTAGTAATTGTATTATGGAATATGATGGTTCGGGTAAACATGGAATTACTATACCTGCTATGGTTACTATTGTATGCTCTTAAAATGAGGTATCACATGTTTGGCATAGGATAGTTGCTAAATTAGAGATGGATAGTTATAATTAACTTGATAATAGAATTATAATTGTATAACTAAGTTAATCACTTTTTATGCAAAATGTTGTCAAGCTACCTTCACTTATACAGCCTTGCATACTCCTTGGAGTCAATTTATTTCTGGTTTATGACGGATAAGTCTAGCTTAGTACATTCGAGTACTTAGGGTTTATCCCACCATGTTGCAGGTGAAGTTCTTGGCCTGCTAAAGATGGTGGCTAACCGTCGATGGGCTCGGTGACTCTATATTATTTCTCATCTATATGCTTTTATCTAAGGATGTCACTTATGCTAGCAGTGTATTTGGAACCTATACTAATGTAATCATTTGAAATCTATGTTGTTTTCACTAATCGGTTTTGAAACCCCAACTTGTACTATTATTTGTGAACCAATTTGCAATATTATTTCCACTGCAACTCTATGTATGTGATGTGTATTTGCTTAATCACATGATCTTGGTTGTGATGTTGATTTACCGAGGTCCTTCGTGACACTCGGTGGACTACCAGGTTTATATAAGTGAGAGTATGCCTATGTCAACATGTTAGCGGGGACAGCCGTATTTGATCTTGTATAAATTGGGTGGTTCTGTCACAAAGGTTGGTTTGGGGACGTCCTGGTCTCTAGTTCGGGTGGCTGCCCTTGATGAAGCAGCAGAGGAGAGGGAATGGGGGAGCATCCACATAGAGGTTGGGGACTAAAAGTATCTAGGGCCCTAGTTGGGTTTTGGTGATTAATGATAATACGAGATTACTATGACTAACATGTGTTTTGCAGAGGCAATTAAGTTAGTTCATGGTAACGGCAATTGATTGGGCAATCATGGTTGTCATGCCCCTACGATAGAAATCATTTCGGTTTTCAAAGGATGGACGACAAGGTTAAGGATGGACTAGTTCTAAGTGTTGTTTGGTGTTGAAGAGACACTTAGAGTAGTTTAGGACTTTGTTTTTCCTTTGGCCATACTATTAAGGGGGTATGGACTAGTAGCTTGACCTAGGTGAGTCTAGTGGGTTAGGTGTGGTGCACACTTTTCAAATCTAGCACTAGGTAGCTCAGGAGTAGCCCTAAGATCAATTGGAGCAAACTTCATTCACATATGATTTCAAGTTGGAAGTGAATGGAGGGTCAATTGACTGACCGGATGTTGATCTGGTTGTGACCGAATGCTGAAGGGTGAGTCCGGTCAGTTCATTTGATCAACTGGAGCCATCTGGTTGCGACCAGACACTGGGTGCCAGAGTTTGGTCAACTCTAGAGAGGTTCTAGAGATGGAGTTTCCTGATTGGATGTGTCCTGTCAGTGCTGACCGGACGCTGATCAGGATCCGATTACTGACCGTACACTGAATAGTGAAGTGACCGGACTCTGGGCGCCATTGTCCGGTCAACATCAGTAAGGCTCCAGAGAGCAGTTTCATGACCGGACGTAGGTCAGAGTCCGGTCATAACTTAACTTCTCTATGATAGGGATAACTGACCGGAGCATCTGGTCATCCCGCAGAGTGCTGACGTAACCTACTAACGATTCATTTTGAATGAGGGGGTACAAATACTTCCTCTATTCATCCAAGGAAGGTCTCTTTCCCATTTGTTCAGCTAAGAAACACCCTTGAGAATGCTAAGGGGAGCAAGAGTCTAGTGAGTCGAGAGTTTGGTGATCATCCGACGGAGCTTGTGGATGACTAAACTCAAGTTGTGAGCGATTGTGGGCGATTCACCATGACAGAGTGTCGAAGAATCAGCCTATAGAGAGCACTTGATCCTTGCATGGATCAAGGGGGAGCTACACCCTTGCGCAGGTGGTCCAACGAGGACTAGTGGGGAGTGGCGACTCTCCGATACCTCAGCAAAACATCACCACATTCCTTCTCTCTTTACTTTAAGCATTTACATTTGAGCAATTCATTTCTTGTCTTTACATTATTAGAATTTCCATGCTAGAGTAGGATTGGAACATAGGGTGCTAAACTTTTGTGTGGTAGATCAATACAATCACATTCTAGGCACAAGGGGTGAAGTGAGCTAAGTGTAGGGTTTAATTATTGCAAAGAATTTTAGAATTAGCCCAATTCACCCCCCCCCTCTTGGGCATCTTGATCCTTTCAATTGGTATCAGAGCCTCGTGCTCCCGAATTTAGGCTTCACCGCCTAGAGAAAGATGTCCCACGAGGATGGACCTCCTCCTATCTTTGAGGGAGAGGATTTTTCTTATTGGAAAATCCATATGGAAGCTTACATAGAAGCTCTAGATGTTGGAATTCTTAGAGCCGCTTCTCAAGGTTTCCCAAAACCTAAGGATCCCACCAACCTTCAAGGCGATGAAGTGAATTATAGAAAATGGAATGCAAAGGCTAGAAACACCATCTTTAGAGGCCTTTGCAAAGATGTGTTTAACCATGTGAGGAACCACAAGGATGACCATGCACTATGGTCGGACATTTGTGCGCTCCATGAGAGAACAAAGAGTGAGCATGAGGGACGCTATCATCTCATCATGAAAAAGCTTAATTCTTTTGAGATGCTTCCTAAAGAAAGTGCTAATGAGATGTACTCATGCTTAAATATTCTTATAGAGGAAGTCAATGGGCTTAGACTTACACAAATGCAACCATCTGATGTTGTAAGAAAGATCTTGAGTGTCCTCCCCATTGACAAATATGGGCATATTGTGACCATGCTTCATCAAGGTGATCTTTCCACCACTACACCAACTCAAATCTTGGGAAAGATCAATGCACATGAGATGTATATGCACATCACACCGCAAGATGGCTCTTCTTCCACCAAGAAGAAAGACTTGGCATTCAAGGCTAGCCAAGAGAAGGGCAAAGCAAGAGTTGAATATGAGAGCTCAAGTGATGATGAAATTGATGATGCAAGTCTTGCTCTCATGGTGAGAAGAACCACCAAGATGCTTAAGAAGCTCAACAAGAATGGTGTCAAGTTTGATGGCAAAAAGAAGAAGCTCTTCACTAGCAATAGAAGGAAGTCAATCTTTGAGATGGATTGCTATAATTGTGGAGAACTTGGTCATCTAGCACATCAATGCCCCAAGCCAAAGAAAGACAAATACAAGAAGAAGAACAAGGGCAAGAAAGATCACTCAAGTGATGAAGATGAAGATGAGAAGAAAAAACAAGCCATACAAGAAGAAAGATGGCAAGAAGAAGGATTTCCACAAGAAGAAGAAAAATGGCAAGGCATACATCATCGGTGATTGGCTCACGGATATTGATTCATCAAGTTGCTCATCCGATGATGATAATGAGAATGAGAAGGTGGCTGCTATCATGATTGACTCTTCACTATCTTCACCGACACCACCGCCATCATCTTCTACACACCTATGCCTTATGGCCAAGGGTGAACGAAAGGTACAAAGTGATGATGAGACTAGTGGTAATGATCATGCTAGCGATGATGATAGTGATAGTGATGATGAATTTGAATCACCTTCCTATGATGATCTTGTCAAGTTGCTTAACCAATATACTAAGATCATTAGAAAGACAAGAGCTAAAAATGAAAAGCTAGAACTTAAGAATGATTCACTTTTAGCTAAATGTGACATAGCGGAAAAGGCTAGTGTTGAGCTTAGAGAAGCAAATGAAGCTATGTCATCCAAACTCAAGGAGCTCAAATCTTTTAAGAAAGAGCTTAAAGAAAAACATGATAAACTTGATGGGATACATAATGAGCTCATCACTAGCTACAATTTGCTAAAAGAAGAATATACAAATCTCAAGATCAATCATGATAATCTTATTGTCTCTAATGAGCTATTATCCAATGAGCCACATGATGCTACTAACCATGTTGTTAAGATTGATATAGCTATATCATGTGAAGATTTGATCATTGAGAGCATTGAGCAAGGTTCTAGTAGCAAAGGCAAGCAAGTGGTTGAGTCTGACAACTATGATGAGTATGTCAAGATCAAGAATGAGAATGAGAAGCTTAAGAAAGATCTTGAAAAGCTATCAACCACCAACACTATTGTGATAGAGAACCTTGACCATGATAGTGATCTAATTCTTGAGAATGAGAAGCTCAAAGAAGAGAACAAGAGACTCAAGAAGGAGAAAAATCATGATGAGCTCAAAGAAGAGAACAAGAAGCTTAAGTTAGAAAAAGAACATCTCAAGACCGGGTTGAGCAAATTCACAAGAGGTCAACATCTTCAAAGTGAGCTACTCATGAACACCATCATGAAGATGGATAGAAGTGGAATTGGATACTTGGCACATCAAGAGAAGAAGGCTCAAGCTCAACACCAACAATAACATAAGTCAAAGCCAATGCCAAAGATGTGTTTTGAGTGTGGACAAGAAGGTCACTTTGCCCATGAGTGTCAAACTCCACCATCACAACCCTTGCCCAAGCATGCTAGACCTTTTGCTTTCAATGCTCATTACATGCTTAGAAAGGACTCTAGTGGTAAAATGAAAGTCATGTTCTTAGGACCTCCCAACAAGAATAAGCTTAAGAAAATTAGGGTTGCAAAGTCACTTGTTGAGAAAGTCAAGGGCCCGCAACAAGTTTGGGTCCCTAAACAAGCTTGATCTCTTGTGTATAGATGAACTACAAGACCGGTGGAAGACATTGGGTAATTGATAGTGGTTGCACTCAACATATGACCGGTGATCCTCGTATGTTCACCTCACTAGATGAAGAGGTTGATGGTCAAAAAAGAATTACATTTGGTGATAACTCAAAGGGCAAAGTCAAAGGATTGGGCAAAGTGGCAATATCAAATGATCATTCAATCTCAAATGTGCTATATGTTGCTTCATTGAGCTTCAACTTGCTATCCGTTGGACAATTGTGTGATCTTGGCTTTCAATGCTTATTTACCGAGAAGGACGTTGTTGTATCTAAGAAAGATGATGATCAAGTTATATTCAAGGGATTTAGATACAACAACCTATATCTAGTGGATTTCACCTTCGAATATGCTAACTTGAAGACATGCCTATTTACCAAAACATCACTTAGGTGGCTATGGCATAGAAGACTTGCTCATGTTGGGATGAGCTCACTCAAGAAGCTTATGAAGAATGAATTGGTGAGAGGGTTGAAGGATGTGAAATTTGAGAAGGACAAGCTTTGTAGTGCATGTCAAGCCAGCAAGCAAGTTGCAAACACTCATCCTACAAAAGCTTTCATGTCAACAACAAGAGTGCTAGAGCTCCTTCACATGGACTTATTTGGACCAACAACTTATAAGAGTTTAGGAGGAAATCTTTATTATCTTGTGATTATTGATGACTACTCTAGATATACATGGGTGTTCTTCCTTCATGACAAGACCAAGGTTGCTTCATGTTTCAAGAAGTTTGCCAAGAGAGCATAAAATGAGTTTGAAGTGAAGCTCAAGAACATAAGAAGTGATAATGGAAAAGAATTTGACAACACAAACATTGAAGCTTATTGTGATGAAGTTGGGATCAAGCATGAGGTCTCCACAACATATACTCCTCAACAAAATGGTGTAGTTGAGAGAAAGAACCAGACACTTATCACACTTGCAAGAACAATGCTTGATGAGTACAACACACTCGAAGCTCTATGGGCGGAACCTATGAACACTGCATGTTATGCATCCAACCACCTATTCCTTCAAAAGTTTCTTGGCAAGACACCTTATGAGTTGCTCAATGGGAAGAAGCTGGACGTCTCATTCTTCTAGGTGTTTGGTTGCAAATGCTACATCTATAAGAAGCGACAACACCTAGGGAAGTTTCAAAGGTGTTGTGATATTGGCTTTCTTGTTGGTTACTCATCAAAGTCCAAAGCATATAGAGTATTTAATCATGCCACCGGCTTAGTTGAAGAAACATATGATGTGGAATTTGATGAATCTAACGGCTCCTAAGGAGCACATGAGAATCTTGATGATGTAGGTGATGAACCATTAAGGGAGGCTATGAAGAACATTACGGTTGGAGACATCAAGCCTAAAGATGATGAAGATGATGTACAAGTGATTGATCCACCTTCTTAATCAAATGTGCCACATGATGGTGATAAAGATGGCAGAGTAGAAAATGAAGATACTCATGTCTCCCATGATCAAATGGTGACACAAGCACAAGATGTTGATGCTCCACAACCTCCCCCTCAAGTGATTGATAGAAGAAATTCACCTCTACTACAAGCTCATCCACAAGATCTCATCATAGGGAGTCCTTCAAAGGGTGTAATGACTCGATCTAAAAAACTTGCTTCATTTATTGAACATCACTCTTTTGTCTCTTGTGTTGAACCTAAGAATGTAGAAGAAGCTCTTCAAGATTTAGATTGGATAAATGCCATGCATGAAGAGTTGAACAACTTCACTCGCAATGAAGTTTGGACTCTTGAAGAGCGACCATAAGGTGCAAGAGTCATTGGAACAAAGTGGGTGTTCTGCAACAAGCAAGATGATCAAGGCGCTATAGTGAGGAACAAGGCAAGACTAGTTGCAAAGGGGTTCTCTCAAGTTAAAGGGTTGGATTTTGGAGAGACCTTTGCACCGGTTGCAAGACTTGAAGCCATTCATATCCTCCTTGCATATGCATCGCATCATAAAATGAAATTATATCAAATGGATGTTAAAAGTGAATTTTAAATGGCTTCATAAATAAACTAGTCTATGTTGATCAACCTCCTAGGTTTAAAGACCCTAGATATCCTAATCATGCTTATAGGTTGTCCAAGGCACTATATGGACTTAAGCAAGCCCCAAGAGCTTGGTATGAACGCCTTTGGGTTTCCTTATTGAGAAGGGTTTCACCATTGGGAAGGTCGATACCACACTATTCACCAATAAGCTTGATGGAGAAATCTTCATTTGCCAAGTATATGTTGATGATATCATCTTTGGATCATCAAATGAAGATTATTGCAAAGAGTTTGGTGAATTGATGTCGAAGGAGTTCGAGATGTCAATGATTGGAGAGCTTACATTCTTTCTTGGTTTTCAAGTCAAGCAAATGAGAGAAGGGATTTTCATCTCTCAAAAAAAAAATACCAAGCATCTTCTCAAGAGGCTCAATGTGGATGAATGTAAGCCAATCAAGACACCAATGCCATCTAATGGACATCTTGACCTAGATGAGGGAGGTAAAATGGTTGATCAAACTATCTACCACTTTATGATTAGTAGCTTATTATATTTAACCGCATCTAGGCCTGACATCATGGTTAGTATGTGTATGTGTGCTAGATTTCAAGCTAATCCTAAGGAAGCTCATTTGGTAGCCATTAAAAGAATCCTTAGGTACCTTAAGCATACACCAAGCATTGGTCTTTGGTATCCCAAATGAGCTAGATTTCAATTAGTTGGCTATTCCAATTCGGATTATGCCGGTTGCAAAGTTGATAGGAAAAGCACATCCAAAGGGTGCCATTTGCTTGGTAGATCACTTGTGTCTTGGTCCTCCAAAAAGCAAAATAGTGTGGCTTTGTCTACCGCCAAAGTGGAATACATTGCCACGGGTGCTTGTTGTGCACAAATACTTTACATAAAGCAAACTTTGCTAGACTATGGTGTAGTTCTAGAAAAAGTACCTCTCTTGTGTGATAATGAGAGTGCAGTAAAGCTTGCTAATAATCTGGTTCAACACTCTCGCACCAAGCACATAGATATCCGCCATCACTTTCTTAGAGATCATGTTGCTAAAAATGATATTTCACTAGAAGATGTAAGGACCGAGGATCAATTGGTGGATATCTTCACTAAACCGCTAGATGAGGCAACATTTTGTCGGTTGAGGAATGAGCTCAATGTACTTGATTTTAGTAACTTCACCAGAAAATGAGCTTGTGTTGTCCCTTGCATTTCATTGTAATATACAACATGTTTAAATTTTTGGTAATGCATTTAGGGCTTGTCTAACATGGTTAAGATAACCATCGAAAAGCGTGTGAAGAAGCTTAACCTTGGATCTAACTTGACAAGCAACTAGAATTACTTTCAAGTATTGCATTGCATATGCATGTGTGTTGTTTTTTTGTTTCCTTTCGATTACCCTTTTATTGCCTATTTTCATAAAAAGAAGTATAGCCTAAGGCAAAATATTTTGAAAATTTTGAGGGTTTGAGAGAGGTCACTCACATCAGTCCCAATTGGTGCTTATTTGGGTCTTATTGAAGTTGGGACTTGATTGGGAATAGGCAGCGTGAAGGAACCTTGAAGATTTGCTAAAAAAGGACGACCGGACGTTGCACCAGACTCTAGACTCTAGCGTCCGGTCAGTCCACAGGAGGTGAACAGAAGCGCAAAGAAGTGATTGGAAGCTGAAATAGTGTTCTTTCTGTGTCCAGTCAGATGGTGATCCTGTGTCCGATCAAGCGAAGAAGATGTATATAGGATCAACTGGACTCTGGTTGTGTCCGGTCAAGGGTAACCGGACGCATCTAGTCATGACTTGAGAGTTTTTGGACCTCTCTATTGTTGACCAGACTCTGGGTTGCAGCGTTCGTCGTTGCCACCAGAGCGTTCGGTCAGTAGAAAATGTGTGGATCCAGAACTCTTTCTCCTTTCCTTATCCATCATGTGGGGGCCACCATATAACCATGCCGTGCCTTGACCTAATCCCACAACAACTCACGCCGACTTCACCGCCGCTCATCCAAGCTACCGTGCTCCCATGCCCATGCCACCTACCCATAGCCACACCACCGTACACCGCCACGTCATGTCTTCCTACCTACATCATGCCTCCGTAGCCGCCGCGCCCTCTCTGTGCCGCCTGCCCACGCCGCACTACGCCACCACGCCCGTGCCACACAATCGCCCATGCCACACAACCTCACTGAGCCACGCACTACCATGCCCTAGCGCTGCCATGCTTGCTCTCCAGCACCTGCATCTCTATGGCCTGTCCAACACCAATCACTACCTCATCGTGCCCTAGCCACGACTGCGATTGCCTCTTCACTACATTGCTCGGCCACCGCACCACTTTGCTTCACAAACCCTAACCCTAGACATCCAATTGTCGACCCAGTGGTTCCCCGTGATTCGTTCCTCTTCTGTTTGGTCGTCGATTCGCCGGTTCATCAGGTAGCAAGCCATCGCCTCTAATTTTGTATCTATTGCTTGCTTCTTAGGGTTTCATATCTCTATATGTATATTGTAATTATTCATATATCCGATCTATTGTATCGTGCAGCGAGTCGGTGTTTTTAAGGTTACTTTGGTAGTTGTTAGTTAACTCAGGGCCAAGCCCGCGAGTATGGATCGAGGCCAAGCCTCTCAAGTGATAGTTGGAAGTTGATTCTTGTCCATGGCAGTAGTTCTTTTTAGCTCCAGCAATGGCACGTGTCAAGAATGCCGGAGGTGGTCCAGGAGATGAGGATCTGAGGCCTCCGCCTCGCTTGACTGCTCAGGAGAAAGGCAAGGCCAAGAAGACCACAACAAAGAAGTGAAAGCTTGTTGATGTGGAGGCTGAGAGAGCAGTAGTAGTTGTAGCCGCCACAGAGCATGCGGAGAGAGGAGGAGCTCGGAGTGGTGTCCATAATGCAGATCATCTTTCTCCAGCATAGAGGGCCGTCATCGAGAGGATTGAGAGTCTTCATGGTAGTCCAACTAGGACTGTCATGCTCGAAGGACAGCGTGTTGCTATAGATGAGAGTCAGCCTCAGGGGGAGACTGTTGAGCAACAGGCACAACCAGCAGAGCAGTCAAAGGGTACCTAGCCGATAGAGCAGACTTAGGAGGCAGAGCAGACCGAGGAGATAGAGCAGGCACCTCAGCCATAGTTACGATGCTCTGGTCATACTCCTGCTCAAGTGACACCAAGGCCTGAGACATAGAGGAGGGGTTCTCGTCTACCTCCTAGACCATAGGGTTCACCTCTAATGACTCACCTTGATTTGAGGGCAGCCATAGCCAAGCAGGTGCAACAGCTCAAGTTCATGCAGTTCGAGGACTGGTTTCTACCGAGGCAGGATGAGCGTGCTTTAGAGGGGTTCTATACACCACTGTAGGAGGATTTCTATCAGGCGTATCTTAACAGTGGGGTAGCATTCAGATCTTAGAGAGTTTGCTCTATTGAGTCACTTGTAGCAGCAGCTAGCGAGCAGATTCATCCCCACCTATCTTATCTACCAGGGTTGATTGATCTACTTGGATGGACTATCCGATATGTTCCATCATGGGTCTATGAGTTCTACTCTTCACTCTAGATTGACCTGGGGCTTAAGTTCATACACTTCGATTCAGAGGTCGTGACTACAGGCTATAGAGCTTGAGGGTTAGAGAGATCCTTAGGATTCCAGAGTCATCCATCTGCCTTCATGAGGTTTGCTATGTCAGACAAAGCCTCTCAGATGCCCTCATGGTGGTCTTGTGCCTCCTACAGATCTGGTCCAACCTTGCTTCATAGGGCCTTTTGGCGAGGGGTCGAGCAGGACACCTAGAGACCTTACTCCTATAGCTAGGCTGCTAGATGCTATTATGAGGAGGACCCTGCTCCCAAGGATGGGTTACCACAAGGGATTGACTCATATCCAGTTGTGGCTAATGAACTCTCTGATACAACAGATAGTGTTTGATATTTGGGATGTCATACTATCAGAGATGGAGGACACTCTTACAGAGGGATTTAGAGGTCATAGACAACTGCCTTATGCTAACTAGATTACATTCTTGATTCACAAGGTAGTTACAGTGAAGTCCCTAGAGATTATGGCAGAGTATATTGGTGCTACTATAGAGTTCCCTTCTTATAACATGATCTAGATACTCCGTCATAGCCGTGCGAGGACACCTAGCTAGCCACGACATCACCTAGAGGTGCCAGAGACTACAGCCCAGCAAGATGAGATCATTAGGGGTGTTGTAGCATTAGAGGAGGAGGAGCTAGATGCATAGTAGGAGGATGTGGTCGAGAGTGACCCTAGTGATAGTTCTGATGATGATTATCAGGCTATTCCTCAGATGCCCCCTCGATGACATGATAGTGAGGCCAGTGGCTCCAGCTTAGCTCCACCCCAGCCACCATAGACAGACCTTGCTCTTCTTGCTATTCTTGAGCGGATGAGGCAGGATCAGGCACACCTAGCCCAGGAGACTGCAGTTGCCCTTGCATAGGTTTAAGCTAGACAAGACGAGTTCTAGAGATAGCAGCAGGCCATACAACAGCAACAGTAGGCCATGCAGCAGCAGCAGCTCCTAATGTAGCAACGATTACTTGGATTTATGCAGCATGTTGTCATTGCTATTGGGGTTCCTCCACCACCGTCTACACCTCAGCTTGGCCAGCCTACCACCACTTCAGTGACTCCATCTATACAGCCCAGTGGGCTTTAGAGTCAGGGACAACCAGCTACACAGTTTGCTTCACCGATAGAGCAGGTGTCCTAGTGGTTTGATTCACCAATGACAGCCTAGGGTCCGCACTTCACACCTATTGTTATGGGCTTCACTCTAGCTCAAAGCTCCTTAGTGGTTGTGACTGACACCCCAGTATATAGGAGTCTTGGTGTGACATTAAGCGAGCTTACAGGGCAACCTACACTACCAGAGCTATGTGTCCCTGCTCCCACTAGAGTCGCTCTAGTTACTAGGACTATAGAGACGCTCCCATCATCTATTACATCATCAGAGCTAGCTGCTATAGTGATTCCTACCGAGTCATAGGCCACGCTAATCCGAGAGCAGACCCAAACCGCTTCAGCTTCACTTCGAGTGACAGAGGGTCAAATAGCTTAGAGCTCCAGATTAGAGGATGATGCTACATAGTTTTAGATCGCTCATAGCACCTCAACGCCTGACTTGTCTGCTCCTGCCCCACCGATCGACCCTTAGGTTTTGGTGTTTGATGCCAAAGGGGGAGAGGGATCGAGTATGTTAGATCTAGGGGAGTGCTATATCAAGGGGGAGCTTATGATTTATTACTTTTGGCTTTTTATGTGTGATACATTATTATGCATTCATGTTTACTTTCATGCATTGAACTACATACGTGTGATTGTGATATTTATGTGATATGTGATATTTATGGGATATCTAACATGTGTGCACTCCACTTTGATCTATATACATGTCATGTCACTTCATTATGCTCATTTGCTTTGCTTCTGCGTTTTTACTCTGATTCAAATGAGCTTTATTTCTTGTACTCATGCTTATTTCATATCTATTGAGTACACCATGTTGGCTTGGGTCATATAAGCATGTCTAACTCTTTTGCTATTATTGTTAAAAGCTTATATGAACCATGCATATTGAAAACCTCATCTCTTACACATACTTGAGGTTGTATTGTCATGAATCACCAAAAAGGGGGAGATTGAAAGCATCTAGGTCCCTAGTTGGGTTTCGGTGATTAATGACAATACGAGATTACTATGACTAACATGTGTTTTGTAGAGGCAATTAAGTTAGGTCATGGTAATGGCAATTGATTGGGCAATCATGGTTGTCATGCCCCTAAGATGGAAATTATTTCAGTTTTCAAAGGATGGATGACAAGGTTAAGTATGGACTAGTTTTAAGTGTCATTTGGTGTTGAAGAGACACTTAGAGTAGTTTAAGACTTTGTTTTTCCTTTGGCCATACTATTAAGGGGGGTATGGACTAGTAGCTTGACCTAGGTGAGTCTAGTGGGTTAGGTGTGGTGCACACTTGTCAAATCTAGCACTAGGTAGCTTAGGAGTAGCCCAAAGATCAATTGGAGCAAACTTCATTCACATATGATTTTGAGTTGGAAGTGAATGGAGGGTCAAATGACTAATTGGATGCTAGTCTGGTTGTGACCGAACGCTGAAGAGTGAGTCCGGTCAGTTTATTTGATCAACTGGAGCCGTCTGGTTGTGACTGGACGCTGAGTGAAAAGTGACCTGACGCTGGGTGCCAGAGTCCGGTCAACTCTAGAGAGGTTCCAGAGAGGGAGTTTCCTGATCAGATGCTTCCGGTCAGTGCTAACCGGATGCTGGTCAGGATCTGGTTACTGACTGGATGCTGAACAGCGAAGTGACTGGACTCTAGAAGCCAGCGTCCGGTCAACATTAGTAAGGTTCTAGAGAGCAGTTTTCATGACCGGACACGTCCAATCAGAGCTGACCGGATGCAGGTCAGAGTCCGGTCACAACTTAATGGCTCTATGACAAGGATAACTGACTAGAGCATCTGGTCACCTTAACTAGAGCATCCGGTCACCACATAGAGTGCTGACGCAACCTCCTAACAGTTCATTTTGAATGAGGGGGTATAAATACTTCCTCTATTCATCCAAGGAAGGTCTCTTGCCCATTTGTTCAGCTGAGAAACACCCTTGAGAATGCTAAGGAGAGCAAGAGCCTAGTGTGGTGATTGAGATTTGAGAATACAAGATTAAGGCCTCATTAGTGCAAGAAGAGTAGCAAGTGTGCATCCACCCTTCTCATTAGGCTTGTTGTGGTCAAGTGAGAGTTCATGCTTGTTACTCTTGGTGATCGCCATCACCTAGATGGCTTGGTGGTGATCAGGAGTTTGGTGATCATCTGATGGAGCTTGTGGGTGACCCAACTCAAGTTGTGAGCGGTTGTGGGCCATTCACCACGATGGAGTGTCGAAGAATTAGCCCATAGAGAGCACTTGATTCTAGCGTGGATCAAGGGGGAGCTACACCCTTGCGTGGGTGCTCCAACGAGGACTAGTGGAGAGTGGTGACTCTCTGATACCTCAGCAAAACATCATCGTGTTCCTTCTCCTCTCTTTACTTTAAGCATTTACATTTGAGCAATTCATTTCTTGTCTTTACATTATTAGAATTGCCATGCTAGAGTAGGATTGGAACTTAGGGTGCTAAACTTTTGTGCGGTAGATCAATAGAATCACATTCTAGGCACAAGGGGTGAAGTAGGCTAAGTGTAGGGTTTAATTATTGCAAAGAATTTTAGAATTAGCCCAATTCACCCCGCCCTCTTGGGCATCTTGATCCTTTCAGGGACACGGTTCATGCCCTGACCACCATGCTAGGCTTGATGCATGATATTGTCGCCTTGGTTGGCCAGGTATGATATGATCATGCTTCTGACCCCCATATTCTCTTTTCACACCTCTAAGTCTTGTATTCTTCATAGGTTCTTATGGCCAGTAGCTAGGAGAAGTCCTAGCTCCTTGCTAAACAGACATGATGGAATGAGGGGCTAGCTACATAGCTTGCTGTCGCCCGTTAGGAGGTGGTGGAGCTTGCCCCTATCGCCTAGGAGGTGGCCAACCTCTGAGTCAGGGAGAAGGACGCTCATGACGATGCCCGCGAGTCCAAGGAGAAGCTCATGGTCCTAATCGAGAGGGTGCGCATGGACACCATGGAGGCCAAACGACTACTGAAGGAGCAGGACGATTTGCTCTGAGCCATAGAGGAGCTCTACACGGGGACTAAGTTGGCTCACCAGGAGTATGGCGATGCTCAGCAGTGGGTCGGCCACCTCAAGAAGGAGCTCCAGAGGGAGAGGGACCTAAAGGTTGTAGCCGAGGGCATGTCCACTGGGCTCACCACGGAGGTTGGGCAATGCCAAGAGGAGGTCCAGCGCCTAGAGACCGAGGTGACCTAGTAGCGCAATGAGGTGCGTAGGCTTTGGGTGGATGTGGACGATAAGTCCCCAATTTCCCTTGTTGTCTTTCTCCCTAAAATCTATGGTAGGCCTTTTGACACTGTCGGTATGTGATTTGGGTAGGTCTCGACGACAAGCTCGGGTTGGAGGTGGTGAAGAGTCACGGCCTAGAGAAGGAGCTCAGCAAGGTGAAGGACGCCCTCTAGAAGGAGAGCAATGAACATGACAACCTGCGCATTGCTATCCAGTTGGTCTGAGATGAGCTCGAGCTAGCCCCAGAGATAGAGACAAGCTCCCTCGCGATTTGCGCCACCTGGATTACGGACCAGGCATGTGATATGGCGAGGGGTGCGCTTTGCTTTGGCATTCACCAATCATTCATGATCGCCCATTCTCATTATGAGAACATCGATCTGGCGACGATGGCCAAGGCTTCGCACCCATCTATACCGACGCCAAGCGGGACATCATTGAGGAGGAGGTGGCCCCACTAGCGCATGACCTTTCTTCCAAGATAGAGGATGAATAATCCCTTCAAGGGTTAGTTTAGTTAGATAGGTCAGGCGGCGCCTTTGTAATAAGCGGACGAGTTCCATTCCTTTTATTTTGTTTGAACAAGTCTGTTATTTTGTTTCAGTTTGAATGAATTTGTTCTTTCTCCCTTTTATGTGTAAAAAAGGGGTTAATGCACTCCAACCCTTCCTTTTATGAAGACTATAGAGCTTGAGGTGTGGGCAAGAAAAATCTGGTCACACTGGTAAGCAAGAGTGTCGTAGCCGCTGAGGCGTAGGTTTCTTGCAGTCTGACCAGTTTTACTCGGTGTTCGTTTCCACAAACCTTGCCTCTAGGGTTTTAACGTGAGAAAGAGTCGGGCACGGTGACTATTTTAGAAAGGGTATATATATACCCTTATCAGCCCCTGAGTGAGACCCGGCCCCTTGCCATTGTCAGGGTCAAGTTTCACTAAAGATTGAGAAGACGATAGCGAAACTGGTGGGAGAAAGCGTTTTTTAGAAATGTTATTCTTAGTTTTCATACGTACCGCCTCCCTAGGATCCGAGCCATCATTCTGTGACCGCACATTTGGTCTCCTTGAGATTCCAACTTCCCTCGAGCCCCTACACATTGTAGGGGTGCGGTCAAGGGGGCAACTCATCTTTGTGATCATCACCCCGTCCGTGATTTCCACAACCGGTGGGGTTGAGCTAACATCACTTGCCTTGATGGCTCAAGTTTCACGCTCGGTGAGCTTGCTAATGGGCATGTCCAAGTGGAATCTAGGTCTGTCATTCATAACAGGGTCGGCATAGCCCTCATGTGGCATTACAATGCTCCTTAACCCACCTCCCGATAGATGCCTAAGTCATTTCGGAGACCGACTCAGTTGGCCCGCTGGCCTCCCCTCGATGGAGATTCTGTGGGCATGGCTCGAGGTTAGGATCGAACAAGAAGGTTGACATGACCCTATCCGCTTCTGAGTGGGTCGGGCAAAGGCCACTGAGGCTCATCTATGTTTTCTACCCTGGCTCTATTCAATGTGAGGTGGCCTCAAGCCCTTCGTAGGCTGGCCTTCGAACCCCGATCGGTCGCCGCTCATGTTTAATGAGATGACTACCGCTTCGTGATGCGACACCAAGCGTTGTGATGCAATAATTGCATATGCAATGCTTGGATGTATGAGAATGGATGAATGAATGCTCATGCACTGGAGAAGTAAAGTGGGGGTTGGTAAAGTTACCTCGATGGCTCGAGTGATGGGTTCGGGGGGCTCTTACCGGATATGTCCGAGTGGAATCTGGATTCGTCGTTCATGACAAAGTCGGCATAACCCACAAGGGGCATCCTACTGCTCCTTACCCGTCTCTTGGCAATGGGCCAAGCTGTCTGATCGACTTGGGTGACCCGCTGGCATAGGACTTACCTCGATGGCTGGAGTGATATGTTCGGGGAGCTCTTACTGGATATGTCCAAGTGGAATCTAGGTTTGTCGTTCGTGATAGAGTCAGCATAACCCGCATGGGGCATCCTACTGCTCCTTACCCATCTCTCGGCAATGGACCGAGCTGTCTGATTGACTTGGGTGACCCACTAGCATAGGACTTACTTGTGGAGATAGAGGATGAGATCATCGCACCCAAGAAATTAGTTAGGCAGATAAGTCAAGCGATGAACTTGTAATAAATGGATAAGCTCTTAAATTTTGTTATGGCCAAACAAATTTTTAGCCCTTCTTCCCATTTTTGTATAAAAAGGTTAATGTGTTCCAACCCTTTCCATCGTTAAGGCCATAAAGCTTAGGGTGTGGGTGAACAAACTCTGATCACACTGGTGAGCAAAAACCCCCATAGCTGCTGGGGCATAGGTTTCATGCAAGTCCGACCTAGTTTTACTCAGCGTTTGTTTCACAACCCTTGCTTCTAGATCTTAACGTGAGAGAGGGTTGGGCATAGAGAATGTTTGCCATGTGGATATACTCTTAGATATGTTCCAACTCTTTCCATAGTTAAGTCTTAAGAAGCTTGGGGTGTAGGAAAAAACTTTGATCATGCTAGTGAGCTAAAACATCGTAGCCGCTGAGGTGTAGGTTTCTTGCAGTTCGACCGATTTTACTCAATGTTTGTTTTCACGACCCTTGCTTCTAGGTCTTAATGTGAGAAAGGGTTGGGCATAGAGAATGTCTACCAGATAGATATGCTATTACCAGCCCCTGAATGAGGCCCGACCCCCTGCCGTTGCTGGGGTCGGGTGTCACTAAAGATCAAGAAGTTGATAGCGAAACTGTTAAGCGAAAGCGTGCGCAAATTTAAGGGTAAAAGTGGTGTAGCTATTTGATGTTCCAGGCATTGATGAAGACTTTGCCGTTAATGGTCCTAAGAATATAGGTGCCTAGTTAGAGCACCTCCGTGATGACATACGGTCCCTCCCACGGCAGAGAGAGCTTGTGGTGGTTCTCATTGCTTTGGACGAGGCAGAGCACCAGGTCCCTGACATTGAAGGCTCGACCCCGTACTCAACAGCTGTGGTACCGACACAACGCTTGCTGGTACTTGGCCAAGCAGAGGAGGGCAATGTCATGTGCTTCATCTAGCTAGTCCATGGCATCCTCGAGGGACGCCTTGGCTCCCTATTCGTCGTACGCCCTGACCCTCGGTGCTCCATAATCGAGGTCGGTCGAGAGGATAGCCTCAGAACCATAGACCATGAAGAATGGCATGTGGCCGGTGTCCTAGCTAGGGGTCGTTCTCAGGCTCCAGATCACCGTGGGAAACTCCATGACCCATCGTCTGCCAAATTTGTTCAACTGGTTGAAGATCTTAGGCTTGAGGCCTTGTAGGACCATGTCGTTCGCATGTTTGACCTACCTGTTCGTGCGGGGGTGTGCCACAGTGGCCCAATCGATGTGGATGTGGTATTCATCGCATAATTAGAGGAACTTCTTTTTAGTGAACTATGTGTCGTTGTCCATGATAATGGAGTTCAGGACTCCAAAGAGATGGACGATGTCAAGGAAGAACAGCATGACTTGATCGAACTTGATCGCGGAGATTGGTTGAGCCTCCATCCACTTTGTAAACTTGTCTATGGCGACAAGCAAGTGTGTATCACCCCTAGATGCCCTCTTAAGAGGTCTGACCAGATCAAGCCCTTAGACCACGAGCGGCCATGCGATGGGGATTGTTTGGAGTGCTTGGGCCGGCAGGTGGGTTTACCGAGCATAGTATTGACACCCTTCACATGTGTGTGCAATCTGTTCAGCATCAGCTACTACAGTCGACCAGTAGAAGCCTTGTCGAAACACATTTTCGACCAGGGTCCTAGGCATGGCATGGTGCCTGTAGACCCCACCGTGGATATCACTTAGTAATTGCTTCCCTCGTTCAATGGAGATGCAGCGCTGCAGGATCCTAGTGTGGCTTCGCCTGTAGAGCTCTCCCTCAATAAGGACAAAGGACTTGGTGCGATGCATGAGCCGTCGAGCCTCCATTTTGTCCAGTTAGCAGCGCCTGATAGAGGAGGTAGTCGAGGTAAGGTGTCCTCTAGTCAGGCTAGAGGGTCAGGCTCTGTCACTAGATCCTCATCAAGCTCCATGATGTCGAGGTCAGATGGAGCCGCTGACTAGGTTAGCCCCCGAGCCTAGGGCAGGTGGCGCATCACCTAGTCTGTTTTGGCTCCTCAGTAGCAGGACCGAGGGCTTTTACTGATCGCTGGTGAAGATGCCCATCGGCACCGGCTCTTGGTCAGGACTGCTATTTTTGCCTAGTGCATCGGCCGCCTCATTGACACGTCTTGGGATGTGATTGAGCTCGAGACCGTCGAACTTGTCCTCTAGCTGGCAGACTTCTCGGCAATATTTAGCCATCTTAGGCATTGTGATAGCTTGATTCCTTCATGACTTGGTCGATGACCTAGCTGAGAGTCACCCCTAGACTGTCGGGCCAGTCGGATACCCAACTCGATGGTGATGTGTAGGCCGTTGATGAGTGCCTCATACTCAGCCACATTATCGGAGGAGGGAAAATTGATGTGAACCATGTACCTCATGCGTACCCCGAGGGGTGAAACGAAGACCAGCCCCGAGCTGGTGCCTTTCTTCATTAGCGATGCATCGAAGTACATCGTCTAGTACTCTTGGTTAATGACTGCTAGCGGCATTTAGACCTCGGTCCATTCTACAAGGAAATGAGCCAGCACTTTGGACTTGATGGTCGTCTAAGATGCATATGAAATGCCTTGACCCATCAGCTCAAGTGCCCACTTTGTGATTCTTCCTATGGCATCCTGGTTTTGGATGACCTTGTCGAGAGGGAAGGATGTCACAACCATCACTAGATATGACTCGAAGTAGTGATGCAACTTCCTCTTGGCGATAAGGATGGCATACAAGAGTTTCTAGATTTAGGGGGTAGCGAGTCTTAGAATCAGACAAGACCTCGCTAATGAAGTACACAAGACGCTGCACTTTGAGAGCGTGTCCCTCTTCTTCTCGCTCTACCACTAGGGCGGCGCTGACCACTTGTGTGGTGGCCATAATATAGAGTAGAAGTGATCCCCTGTCGGTCGAAGGGACTAGGATCAGGGCCTTCGTTAGGAGCTGCTTGACCTTGTCAAGCGCCTCCTAGGCCTCGGGCATCCATTCAAAAATGGTCGGACTTCATCAGAAGCCGATAAAGGGAGAGACCTCATTCACCGAGGCATGAGATAAAGCGGCTGAGTGCGGTGAGGCACCTAGTAACTCACTGTACCCCCTTTATGTTCTGAATTGGGCCCATCCTCATGATGGCTGAGATCTTCTCTAGGTTGGCTTCGATGCCATGCTCGGAGATGATAAAACCCAGCAGCATACCCCTTGGGACCCTGAAAACGCACTTCTCGAGGTTGAGTTTGATGCCGTTTGCTCGGAGTTTCGTGAAGGTCTGCTCTAGATCAGCTATGACCTGGTCAGCCCATTTGGATTTGACCATGATGTCATCCACATAGGCCTCAACAGTCCACCCGATGAGATCCCTGAAACACTTGAGCATGCAGCGTTGGTACGTTGCCCCCAGTGTTTTTCAGACCGAACGACATTATGACATAGCAGAATGATCCGAATGGGGTGATGAAAGATATCGCGAGCTGGTTGGACTCTTTCATCATGATTTGATGGTACCCGTAGTACGCATCAAGGAAGCAAAAGGTTTCACACCTTGAGGTTGAGTCGACTACTTGGTCTATGCATGGCAAAGAAAATAGATCCTTTGGACACACTTTGTTGAGACCCATGTAGTCATCACACATTCTCTATTTCCCACTCTTTTTTTGTACAAGAACAGGATTGGCTAACCACTCGGGGTGGTATACTTCCTTGATGAACCCGACCACCAAAAGCTTTGCAATCTCCTCGCCAATGGCCCTACGTTTCTCCTCGTCGAAGCGACATAGGCGCTGCTTCACCGGCTTGGAGCTTGGCCTAATCTTCAAGGCATGCTCGGCAACTTCTCTTGAAATTCCTAGCATATCCGAGGGTCTCCACACAAAGATGTCTCTGTTGGCGTGGAGGAAGTCGGTGAGCACACTTTCCTATTTGGAGGAAAGCGTGGTGCTAATTGCACCACTTTGCCCTTGGGGTCGCTGGGTCTATGAGGACCTCCTTGGCACGCTCTATAGGCTCGAAAGACCCAACCGACTGCTTGGGGTCGGGTGCTTCTTCGACGACCACCTCCCTGATGGCCGCAAGCTCTTTGGAGGCGATAATTGCCATGGCGTGTTCGCAGCACTCGACCTCGCACTCGTAGGCGCGCTGGAAGGAGGTGTCGATGGTGATGACCCTACGTGGACCCGGCATCTTCAACTTCAGATAGGTGTAGTTGGGGATGACCATGAACTTTGTGTAGCTTGGACTTCCTAGGATGGCGTGGTAGGTTTCGTGGAACCCAACCACCTCAAAGGTAAGGGTCTCCATCCTGTAATTTGTCAGATCCCCGAAGGTGATGGGTAGATCGATCTACCCAAGTGGCACAACCTGATTTCCTAGCATGATGTCATGGAAAGGTGCCCTAGTAGGCCAAATGCGCGCTCGGTCGATGCCCATGGCATCGAGCATTTTAGCGTACATGATGTTGAGGCCGCTTCCTTCGTCCATTAGCACCTTGGTGAGCCGCTTCATGCCGATGATCGGGTCAACCACGAGCGGATATCTTTCTGGCTATGGGACGCTTTCCGGGTGATTGGTCTAATCAAAGGTAATGGTGGACTCCGACCATCGAAGGAAGGTAGGCACGGCCGACTCGGCCGTATAGACCTCGCAGCGCGCAAACTTCTGGCGGCGCTTGGAGTCAGAGGCCACCGACCCTCCAAAGATCACGAGGCAGCCATCCAGCGTTAGAAAGCCACAATCCTTCCCCATTGTGTCATCTATAGTTGACTTGGGCTCCTTCCTATGCTCCCCCTTGTTGGAGCCTCCGGACAATAACTGCTTCATGAGGATGCAATCCTTGTATGGGTGCTTGACGGGGAAAGCATGGTTTGGGCATGGCCCTTCGAGCAACTTCTTGAAGTGATCTAGGGTACCCTCGGCGACCTTCTGACCCCTTATGGTCGGTGGGACAGTTGGAGGCGCCTTCGCCGGCGTCCTCGTCCTGCTTTGCCTTGCCTTTGAGACAGTCGAAAAATGCCCCGACCGCCTCCTCGCCTGAGGCATGGCTGGTGGTGATGTTGAGGAGCTCCTTGGTGGTTTGTGGGCCCTTACGTCCTAGCTTATGAACCAGAGACTCGTAGGTGGTCCTAGACAAGAAAGCTCCTATGATGTCGGTGTCGATGATGTTGGACAGCTCATTGCATTGCCAGGAAAAGTGTCGGATGTACCCACAAAGAGTTTCCCCAGACTTCTGTTGGTAGTTTTTTAGATCCCATGGGTTCCTAGGATGCGCATATGTGCCCTATAAGTTTTTCACAAAGATCTCTTTTAGGTCCGTCCTACTTTGGATTCGGTTAGGCGGAAGGTGTTCCAACCACGTTTGCGCCGAATCGGCCAGGAACAATGGAAGGTTGCAGATAATGAAATCATCACTATCTGCTCCACCGGCTTAGCAAGCAAGCAAATAAACCTCGAGCCATAGTCTGAGGTTTGTTTCCCTAGAGTATTTCAGGATGTTGGTCGGCAATCGATACCATGGTGGGAAGACGGCGTTGAGGATGTGTCGTCCAAAGGCCTGAGGCCCTGGCAAGTCGGGGCTCGGGCTTAGGTCCTCACCGCTGTCATAGCATCCACCACGATGAGAGTGGTAGCCACAGCTAGCCTCCTCCCTCGCATCATCGTGGGTATGCCTACGGGCATCGAGGGTGTCACGCGCGTCAAGGTGGAGGCCAAGACGTTCATGCACCGGGACCATGGCACATGGCCTACTGCCTTGCTGTGCCTGGTGGACTGTCACATCCTTGTCAGGTTGCTCTAAGGGCATGCACTGGTTGGTGTCGAGCTCGCGTCATCGGGACAGCGAGCTATCGGCCTACTACACCGCCACATGCTCGAGTAGCGTGCGAATCTCATGATGGGCCCGATGATCCTCGAGTGTCGTAGGCTCCGAGAGCCCCCAGAGTAAGGCCGCTGTGGCAACAACATTCTGGCTTGCCTGGGTGAAGTGTGGGAGGGCTTCATCATCCTTGATGATCCTCCAGTTCACGTCGCAGGCCACGGTACATGCACGCCCACCATCTCCATGTCGCTCGATCTCTCACTCGAGCTCCACACGTTCCTACTCGAGCTAGAGTCATGCTTCTTTGAGCTCTTAGTGCCGTACCCTTAGCTGCTCTACCCACAAGCAAGGTGGGGCCCATGCGTCCCCCTCGACCTCATCATCGAGGTCATCTGCTGGGGTAGTTCCTCCCTCGTGGATGCTTTCAATGTATCTCTTAGGGATACCTACCATCAAACAATCACACGAGGGGTGATGGCTCCCCCTCCTGGAGTCAGAGTCAGAGGGCAACTCTGATTCTCCCGTGAGGAGGTCATGGAAAGATTCTACGACATATTTGGTCATCCCCACGAACTCGTTGTTCATAGTGGATGAGGGCGTGTGTTGTGCCACAAGGTGGCCAACGGTCTCTGTGGCGTTACGCAGATCGAATGAGAGCATTGTTGGGGTGCTCCCGATGAGTTATTCTAGGAAGAGCGGCTCTCCTCCAGCAAGCTACGTCATGACATTGGCGAGCGAGAAGGTGAGGTGGCCTAGGTCCTCCCCGAATGGTTGGGGTCCCAGAAAGGCACCAAGCTGGCACTCTAGCCTCCCATAATCAAAGCCAAGGAGTCGGTCGCTCCTGGGGGCATGGGCCTCCAGTGTGTGCAGCCATAGCTCCTTAAGTGCCTCAGCGATCGCATTGAGGTCGGTAGAGTGGAGAGGTTGGATGACAACAGGAGCCTACACCAACTCTCCTCCTATCATGATGATGAAGTCCAAGTTCTCGAAGTGCATGTGTGCACCCAGGACCTAGCTGATGCCGTGACTAGCCATCTGAGGACCTGATATGGATGTCAGAGACGCACAAAAAGCCCCTACCTAGTGCACCAACTGTCGGTCTTTTTGGACCACCGACAAGTAAATTTGTATGGGGCTGTTGTTGCTCTTTATTGCCAAGAGACAATTGATTCTATAGGCTCATGTTTTAAAAGATCCTTGTTTACATTATTCATCTTATTCGAAGAGCTAACAACAGGTGTTGTGTAAGTCATACAACATCAATAGGTATTGAGAAATTTGTTGTTTTTGAATCACTAGAGTGGGCACGTAGTCCCTGCTTCTCTTCAAGTCTTAGGTCTCTACATACCATGCTCTCCTAGATTACCACATCTTCTGTAAAGATAGTTGTCAGTGTTTTCGGACCACCGACGAGTAAATTTGTATTTGTGCATCTAGCTCAGATGGTGTACGTGGAAGACACAAGGGTTTATACTGGTTTGGGCAGAATGTCCCTACATCCAGTTTGCTGCTGCTCGTGTTATCGACACTTGGTTTGTAGTAGAGGTTACAAATAGGCGAGAGAGGGAAAGGATCCCAAGTCTCTGGTGAAAGGAGTGAACGGGTGCTGAGAGCTTGATCGCTGCTCAGCCGTATGCTCATGCTGTGCTCTTGTGTTTTATCTAGTGGTTCGGTCTCGTGTGGATCTGGATCCCCCTTCATGGGGCGCCCTGCTTCCCCTTTTATAGGCGAAGGGAAAGCACGGGTTATAGTGGAGGAAAAGGAGAAGAACAAGAGAGAGAAGAAGGCTTCTAGGATCACTAGGTCCTTCTTCTCCTTCATGCGGGTGCCACTGATCCTGTAGATGTCAACTGGGATGGCTCCACATCACAGCCCTATTTGTAGCATAGGCGTCATCTGCTAGTCATGGCATTTCATTCCATCCCAGCGGATGTCGTGGTGAACTAACGTGCCTGTCAGCATTCATACGAGGGTTAGGTAGAATAGCACCGGCACGTCCGATGCTGTTCTTGATGTGAATCCTCAGGTATGGCCCATCATGGCCATGGGTTACATCAAGGCATGCCAGTCTCTTCCCTAGTGTTAGAGTTTTGACCCAGACCCATACACTTGGACCTAGAGTGGTTGGCAGAGGTATGGGTCCCCATCGAATGAGATGGAACCCTGTCCTTAGGGGTCAGGGCGAGATAGGAGCCCACACCCGAGGGGTCAGGCGAGATAGAGCCCATGCCCGAGGGGTAGGGCGAGATGGAGCCCATGGCCTTGAGGTTGGGCGAGATGGAGCCTGCGACCTTAGGTGAGACCCCCACGGCCTTGAGGTCAGGCGAGATGGAGCCCACGGCCTTAGGCGAGACCCCCACGGCCTCTAAGGTCGAGCGAGACGGAGCCCACTGGCCTTGGGGTTGGGCGAGGCGAAGCCCATGACCTTGGGGTCATGCGAGACTTTTTAATAGGTTTTGCCCCTATTCGGAGAAGTCAGTGTGGGCATTAACTTCCTCACTTTGGGTATCCCTAATATCGATACCCAACACTAGTCTATCTTCAAATTTCTTATTTGGGTTTAATCTATTAAAACCTCATATGGCGCTTTAAGCACTGCCTTAATATCTCTGAGGCTCTTTGAAAGCTCTAGTTTGGTTTTGGTGAATTGATGAAACCCTAAGTGCTAACCTAGTTTATCAAGTGATCATGAGATAGGTAGCACACTCCAAGTGGTGAAGCAAATGAAGATCATAGCATGATGATGATGATGCCATGATGATGATCAAGTGCTTGGACTTGGAAAGAAGAAAGAGAAAAACAAAAAGCTCAAGGCAAAGGTATAAACCATAGGAGCTATTTTATTTTGGTGATCAAGACACTTAGAGAGTGTGATCACATTTAGGTTTGATAGCCATACTATTAAGAGGGGGTGAAACTCGTATCAAAATGCGGTTATCAAAGTGCCACTAGATGCTCTAACTCTTTGCATATGCATTTAGGATCTAGTGAAATGCTAACACCCTTGAAAATGTTTGTGAAAATATGCTAACACATGTGCACAAGGTGATACACTTGGTGGTTGGCATATTTGAGCAAGGGTGAAGAAGTTAGAGGTGAAAAGGAGTTAGTCTCGCTAGTCACAAGGTGAACGGATGCTGGTCCTAGTGGAACTGGTGCGTTTGGTCAGTTGTAACAGCGGAGACGCTGGCGTCGGTCAAACAACTGGACGCTAGGTCATTCAGCGACCGAACACTGGAGGCAGGGTCTGGTCCTATTGTTGGGCAGCGCATAGAGGCTAGGGTCTCTGACCGGACGCTGGCAGGGTCCGATTATGCATGACCGAACGCGTCCGATGGGCAAAATGCATTTCTAGAACCTTACTGGAAATGTGGCTCAGCATCCGGTCAGTTATAGCGCAATGTCCGGTCAACTCTAGTGACCGTTGAGATCGAGACATGTGGCTATCGTTGAGCAACCGGACGCTGAGGTCCAGCGTCTGGTCAACATGACCAGAGCATCTGGTCAGCCCGCATTGTGCCCAGTGAAGGGGTACAACGGCTCTATTTCATGGGGGCTTCTATTTAAGCCCCATGGCCGGTTGAAGCTCATACCTTTGGCCATTTTGCATTGACATAACAACCTTGTGAGCTTAGCCAAAGCTCTCCCACTCATCTCCATCATTGATTCATCATCTTTGTGAGATTGGGAGAGAATCCAAGTGCATTGCTTGAGTGTTTGCATCTAGAGGCACTTGGTGTTCGTGTTTCGCTGCATGATTTGCTTGTTACTCTTGGTGGTTGCCACCACCTAGACGGCTTGGAGCAGCGAGGATCATTGAGCGGAGGGTGGTGATTGTCTCTGGCTCTAATCATGGTGATTGTGAGGGGTTCTTGACCTTTCCCTGGCGGAGAGCCAAAAGGTACTCTAGTAGATTGCTCGTGGCTTATGTGATCCTCATCTTGTGTTGGTTGTGGCATCCTATTGAGGGTTTGGCGTGTAAAGCCAATTAGCACATGAACCTCCAAGTGAGTGAATCGCCACAACGAGGACTAGCTTGCCGGCAAGCAGGTGAACCTCGGTAAAAAATCATTGTGTTCATCATTGATTCTAAGGTGATTGGTCTTTATTGTTATTCATCCTTGTGATTGATTGGTTCCTTCATCTATATGGTGGTATAACCTTCTTGATCACTCTCTTTATATTACCACAAAATAGTTGTCAAGCTCTTTAGTGTAGCTAGTTGTGAGAGCTTGCTTGCTTGGTTGGTGTGGCTCTTTAGTTAGCCTTTGAGAGCACACTAACATAGAGTAGTGTCATAGCTATTGTGTGAATAGATACTATCTAAACTAGAATTGTGGTAGGTGGCTTGCATTTTGAGTAGGCTAGCGCAACACTTGCTTCGCCTCATAATTGTCTAACTATTTTGTTAAGTGTTGTTGTAGAAATTTTTATTAGGCTATCCACCCCCCCCCCTCTAGCCATTAGGTCCTTTCAAGTGGTATCAGAGCCGAGGTCACCATGATTTGAGGCTTAACAACCTTCGGTGTAAAAATGGCTTAAATCAACAACACCAAGAAGCCACCCCAATTTGATGGCATAAATTATCCTTATTGGAAGTCAAAGATGACCACACACATCAAGTCAATCAATAGAAAGGTGTGGAAGGTAGTGGAAACCAAAATTGAGATTGGTGATCTAGAGAATCCCACCGCCACCGAAGAAGTGCTTCTCCAAAACAATAAAATTGCTCTAAGTGCTATTCATGATGCAATTGATGAGAGAACATTTGAGCAAATAAAGAATATTGAGATGGCTCATGAGGCTTGGAAGAAGTTGGAAGAATCATTTGAGGGCACTCAAGCCATGAAGGGTGCAAAGGCATACATCCTCAAAGAGAAGTTTACAAGCTTCAAGATGAAGGAGGATGAGAGTGTGCTGGAGATGTTCCATAGGCTTCAAGTGCTTATCAATGATCTTAAAGCACTTGGTGAAGAGGTGAAGGACAAGGACTTCTCATATAAGTTCTTGAGATGTTTGCCTTCAAAATTTGGTACATTGGTCACTATTCTAGTGAGAAGCGGTTTGGACACCATGACACCAAACCAAGTATTGGGGGATATAATGATCGATGATACATATAGAGATGAAGATGAGAAGGAAGAAAAGAGGGAGAAGAAAGATGAGAAGAAGGATGATAAGAAGAAGAGCATGGCATTCAAGGCCACATCATCCAAAGGCAAAGCCAAGCAAGAAACATCAAGTGAAGATGATGATTCATGGGATGATGATGATGATGAGAAGATGTCTCTCTTTGTCAAGAGATTTGACAAGTTCATGGTGAAGAAGGGCTACCGTGCTAGGAGGAAGAAGTCTTCATCCAATAACAAAGAAGAGTCAAGAAGGTGCTTCAAATGTGGAAGCAAAGATCATCTTATTGCTCAATGCCCATACAATAGCAAAAATGATGATGACAACAAGAATAAGAAGAAGGACAAAAAGGAAAAGAAAGAGAAGAAGGACAAGATGGTCTTTAAGAAGAAGAAGGGTGGTTCATATGTGGTCACTTGGGATAATGATGCTTCCTCAAGTGATGATGATGATAGTGATGATGTCAAGACCACCAAGAAGAAGGTTCTTGCAAGCATTGCTATCAATGAGAAGCCTTCTTTCTTTGAATCTTCATCATGCTTTATGGCTAAGGCCACTAAGGTACAAACTAGTGATGATGAAAGCGATGAAGAACATGATGATGAAAATGAAAATGAAAATAACCATGATAGTGATAGTGATGATGATGAACCCACCAAAGATGAATTATTTGACATGCTAGAGAATGCTAGAGAACACTTTGACATCAAGAGAAGGGAATGCAAAAGCTTGCATAAGGAACTAAAAACCCTTAAGTAAACCTTTGATGAGCTCAATGCATCTCATGAGAGGCTAGAGGAAGCAAATGAGAAGCTTAGCAAAGCTCACAAAAAGCTTGAAAAGGCTCATTCCTCTTTGCTTGATGAGCAAAATAAAAAGAAGCATGTTAAAACTTGCAACATAGGTTTAACTTGTGATATAATTGATGAATCACTATCTATGCATATCATTGTTTCTCCTACTAACCCTTCTTGTGGCACTTCCACTTCTACCTCATCTAGTAGTGATGGTCTCACTTGTGATGCCTCACTAGTGGTTGAGAATGAGAACCTCAAGAAGGAGGTCAATAAGCTCACTCATACCTTGGCTAAGGCTTATGGTGGTGAGGACCGCTTGCTTATGTGCTTGGGTAGCCAAAGAGCATCTCTCTACAAAGAGGGATTGGGCTATACCCCTAAGAAAGGCAAGGCGGCCTTTGCTCCTTACAAGACTAGTTTTGTGAAGAACAATGGTCGGTTCTGCACTAGTTGCAACCAAGTTGGTCATATAGAGCAAAAATGCATGAACAAGAAGTCACAAGCTAATGTATCCTCCATTAAGCTTGATTCTTTCTATGTACTTACCAAGGGTGTAAATGGTGTAAAGGCTAAGTTCATTGGTAAACCATGGATGGGCTCAAAGAAGAAAGCCATTTGGGTACCAAAGAGCTTAGTGACTAACCTTCAAGGACCCAAGCAAGTTTAGGTACCTAAAAAGAATTGATCTTCTTTTGTAGGTTAATTACAAAGCCGGAGGAAGGTATTGGGTTCTTGATAGTGGGTGCACTCAACACATGACCAGTGATGCAAGAATGTTCAACTCAATCAATACCAATGGCAATGATGGTAATGATAGTATCACATTTGGTGATAATGGCAAAGGCAAGGTCTAAGGGCTTGGTAAGATTGCAATATTCAATGACATGAGCATATCCAATATGTTGCTAGTAGAGAGCTTGAACTTCAATTTGCTATCCATGGCTCAATTGTGTGATCTTGGATTCAAATGCATATTTGGGGTAGATGATATAGAGATCATAAGTATAGATGGCTCCAACTTGATCTTTAAAGGCTTTAGATATGAGAATCTATACTTGGCTGATTTCAATGCTAGTAAAGCTAGATTATCCACATGCTTGTTCACTAAGTCTAGCATGGGTTGGTTATGGCATAGAAGGCTTGGTCATGTTGGAATGAAACAATTGAATAGATTGGTTAAGCATGACTTAGTTAAAGGTTTGAAAGATGTTGTGTTTGAAAATGATAAGCTTTGTAGCTCTTGTCAAGTCGACAAACAAGTTGGAAACACCCATCCTAAGAAAAGCATGATGAGCACTAGTAAAGCATTTGAGTTATTGCACATGGATTTGTTTGGGCCAACACAATACACTAGCATTGGTGGTAACAAATATGGCTTTGTGATAGTAGATGACTACACTAGATACACATGGGTATTCTTTCTAGTGGACAAAAGTGATATGTTTGCAACATTCAAATCATTTATCAAGGGCATTCACAATGAGTTTGAAACAACCATCAAGAGAGTGAGAAGTGACAATAGTAGTGAGTTCAAGAACACTAAAATTGATGAGTTGTGTGATGAATTTAGAATTAGACATTAATTCTCGGCCAAGTACACTCCATAATCAAATAGCCTTGTTGAGAGGAAGAATATAACACTTATTGATATGGCAAGGTCTATGCTTAGTGAGTACAATATGAGTCAATCCTTTTGGACCAAAGCTATCAACACGGCTTGCTATTGTAGCAACCGCCTCTATTGTCATCCATTAAAAGAGAAGACACCATATGAGCTCTTGAATGGTAGAAAGCCCAACATTGTATATTTTCGGGTCTTTGGTTGCAAATGTTATATCTTAAAGAAAGGCACTAGATTGGGCAAGTTTGACAAGAAATGTGATGAAGGATTCCTACTTGGATATTCCACTACAAGCAAAGCATATAGAGTTTGGAATTTGGATAGTGGTACTCTTGAGGAAGTTCATGATGTTGAATTTGATGAAACCAAGGGTTCACATGTAGAGAATGAGAACTTGGAAGATGTTAGAGGCATTCAACTTTCAAATACCATGAAGAACATGGATATTGGTGAATTGAGGCCTAGGCAAATGAATGATGATGAAGATGATCAAGTGCAAGTGCTCTCTAACTCAAATGTGTAAGATGATACAAATCAAGCTAGTACAAGTGGCTCTCATGACAATGAACAAGATCAAGTGGCTAGTACATCATCTCAACCTAATGATCATGCAAGTGCAAGCAATCAAGTTCCAATGCTCCAACCAACAAATATTGCAAGGGATCATCCATTGGACACTATCATTGGTGATATTTCAAGAGGTGTACAAACAAGATCAAGATTAGCTTTATTTTGTGAACACTTCTCATTTGTCTTATCCATTGAACCAAAGAAGATAGATGAAGCATTGAAGGATGTTGATTGGGTAAATGCTATGCATGAAAAATTGAATAACTTCACAAGAAATCGAGTATGAGAGTTGGTAGAAAGACCAAAGGGACATAATGTGATTAGAACCAAATGGGTCTTTAGAAACAAGCAAGATCAAGATGGGATATTAGTAAGAAACAAAGCAAGATTGGTAGCACAAGGCTATACACAAGTTGAAGGTCTTGACTTTGGAGAAACATATGCCCCAGTTGCTAGATTGGAAGCTATTAGAATCTAGCTAGCCTATGTTTGTGCCCACAATATCAAGCTCTATCAAATGGATGTTAAGAGTGCATTTCTAAATGGTTACATCAACGAAGAAGTATATGTTGAGCAATCTCCCGATTTTAAAGATGACAAGAAACCCGACCATGTGTACAAGTTGAAGAAGGCATTGTATGGCTTGAAGCAAGCACCTAGAGCATGGTATGAGAGATTGAGGGACTTCCTACTCTCTAAAAGGTTCATGATGGGCAAGGTTGACACCACTCTTTTCATCAAGAAGATTGCCAAAGACTTGTTTGTGTTACAAATCTATGTTGATGACATCATATTTGGATCAACCAATCAAGACTTTTGTGATGAGTTTGGAAAGATGATGGCTAATGAGTTTGAGATGTCCATGATTGGAGAGTTGAGTTACTTCCTTGGTCTTCAAATCAAGCAATTGAAGAATGGTACCTTTGTAAGTCAAGGCAAGTACATCAAGGACATGATTAAGAAGTTTGGAATGATTGATAGTAAAGCCATTAGCACACCAATGGGAACCAATGGCAACTTAGATAGTGATGCAAGTGGAAACATGGTGGATCAAAAGTTGTATCGGTCTATGATTGGAAGTCTACTCTATGTGACCGCATCAAGATCGGATGTCATGTTTAGTGTATGTATATGTGCAAGATTTCAAGCCTCGCCAAGAGACAGTCATTTGAAGGCTACAAAGAGAGTTTTGAGGTACTTGAAGCATACACCAAATGTTGGTTTGTGGTATCCCAAAGGAGCAAAGTTTGAGCTAGTTGGTTACTCCGACTCAGATTATGCGGGATGCAAGGTTGAAAGAAATAGCACATTGGGCACATATCAATTGTTGGGAAGATCACTTGTCTCATGGTCATCAAAGAAGCAAAATAGTGTTGTATTATCAACCGCCAAAGCCGAATATATATCCACCGGTAGTTGTTGTGCACAAGTACTTTGGATGAAGGCCACTTTGAGTGATTTTGGAATCAAGTTCAAGAAAGTGCCATTGCTATGTGACAATTAGAGTGCAATCAAGTTGACCAATAATCCGGTTCAACATGCAAGAACAAAGCACATTGATGTCTGCCACCATTTCATAAGAGATCACCAACAAAAAGGGGACATTTGCATTGAGAGTATAGGCACCGAAGATCAACTTGCCGATATATTCACCAAGCCATTGGATGAGAAAATGTTTTGCAAGCTAAGGAATGAGTTGAACATATTGGATTTCTCAAATATGTGTTGATGCAACCCCCTACTTATATGACATGCCTCTCCTTCGAGCAATCAAGGTAAAAGTTGATTGGCATGGCATACATTCTTGCTAAGGACATGTTTAGTGCATGTAGACATTCTCACATTTAATAGGCTCATTCACGAAAATTAAATGAATTTGATGATTGTATGGTACCACTATTGCTTCTATGCTTATTTTGATCTAGTGGTAGCATATGACATGTTTGTGCGCTTGTAAACGTAGTGTTTGATCTAGAAAATAAGCTCTAATTGTTTAACTCAATAAGGTATAAGATAACCCTTATTTGGAGATGTGAAGAAGCTTGTCCTTGGATCAAACCGAGTTAAATATCTTTGGTAAATGATCTAGATTGGACCAAATTTGGGAAATGATCCTCACCTCATTGATTGACATTAATAACCTTTGTGGTAATTGATGACAAAGAGGGAGAAATAGTGTACAAAGATAGTGAAAACACAACAAGGGGGAGAGAAACAAAGATTTAAGTGATAGGAGGAAAATTTGACATAGGGGGAGAGATATGACAAAGGAAAGGGATCAATTAAAATTTTGAGCACAAAAGTAGGGGGAGCAAGCTCATGAACTTGTATGGTGCATTTAAATGTGCATTTTATATGTTTGCTTGCATGGCACAAGTTTTAAATGTCAATATCCATGCTTGTGTGGTGCATGATCGTTGTAGGTTTGAATGATGACATGAAAAACTAGCATGCATAGGTTATCTAGTGATTTTATTTTCAAGTGGCATCGAGCTAACCATGGTGTTAAGGATGGTATATTGGTGTACTCCGATTGGTATCACGCTTCAAAGGTCCATCTTTTATACCTTAGCATCATTTGGTAGACATTGTCTCCTATATTTCCTATCTAAGCATATGTGCAAGCTACAATCCAAACTCTTAGCACATATGTAGGGAGAGCAATTGCTACCATATGAAATTCATGAAACTTGTCCATATCCTTTACACATGGTAAATATGTTTGGACAAGCAACATAGATTCAATTGAATTTCAATTCATATCTTTGTGTAAGGGTGGTCATCAATTACCAAAAAGGGGAAGATTGAAAGCTCTAGTTTGGTTTTGGTAAATTGATGAAACTCTAAGTGCTAACCTAGTTTATCAAAGTGATTATGAGATAGGTGGCACTACTCCAAGTGATTGCCTGTTGTCTGCTGATGTTGCTGATATATTGACTAAAATACAACAGTGTCTTACAATAAGCAAAAGGTCACTCATTCTTAACCTTGATAGGTATTATTACATTACAATATAAGCAACTAAACACCGAAAAAACTGAGAAAACAAGTTTAATTTCTACAACTTAGCCTTTGAATGTAATATTATCCAATACAATGGTTTTGCATCTTTAACTTAACAAATGTATCAACTTGTCCTCAATCCTGAATTATGAATGCAATGAGATAACAAATAGATGAATGCCACGGGCTGAAGTGCTGAACCAACCAGAGCTCATTCTCCAAGAGCTGAACCAACCAACAAATCAACAAATAGATGAATCTGTCTTGTTCGCTTGAACTACTTCAGCGGTACTTTTCAGCGGACGGACAGTATTTTCCTCTCACAATAAATCAGCATAAGCCAAATTTCAGCGAAACGTTGCTATGTCAGGAACATACAAAACTGACTGCATCAGCCAACACAAGGAAAAGAGATATAAACATATTTGACATTAACGACGCCGCCACGCCCGTCAGACGCTCTGAAAATCTCAACGCCTGGCTCTAGTAGTTGTTCTGAAAATCTCAGTTGGTTTAAGGAACAAGGTTTGATTCCTCATGGTTTAAGAGACAGAGGGGGAGTTCAGATTCAGTTGAGGCAGTTTAACTGAAACTCTCAGTTTCAGAGCTACTGACATAGCTACTTTGATCAAGTATTTAATGTCCAGTTACTGTACCATTGCTACAAACAATCATGTTTTTCGTCAGTCTATACACTACACTTGCGAACAACACCAAATTTGTGTATTGGCTTATAGGTGAAATCCATTTAAATTGAGCTTCAAAGTTTGAAAAAACGCTGCCCTGTCAGACATTCAGTTTCAAATTCCAACAACAGCGGCTGATGACTATTTTAACTAAGCGGTTACTGATTAGTTTCTTTTTCTACTTTCAGCAACAAATGTGTTTATCTAAAGTTCAAACTTGGTACTTTTGAACTACAGAACATTAGTAAATGTCCAAACTTTTTGCACCACTAAAGAATGAACAATGCAAACCTTTTAGCTAATCAAAGGTTTTTTTTTATTGCAGTGAACACAATAAATTTCCAATCTTACAAATTGAATTAAATTTTTTGCACTACCTTATTTATTTAGATTAATTCACAAACTTTCTGCCGTAAACACAATAAAGAATGAACAATTAATCAAAAGCGAGTCATAGAAGTATTACTCAGTGTCATCCTCTGTCGATTGTTGATGTGCAGAACACTGCATCTCATGATTCTCTGAGCTTTCAGTAGTACCAAACATTTCACTGGACCTCATGGCAATGTTCAGAACGTCCTCCCATGCCTCTGCAGCTATTCAGTGAATTGTTTAGTTCATAGTTTAGCCGGCCGAAATTCTTAGATTACAAGTGCAATGCGTGAGTCAAAACTTTACAGAGGCCTGTAACCTGTGATGCTCGACAATAGCAGCATCGATCCAATTGGGCACGTGGCGACTGGCGAAGCTGACTCGCCATCGATCTGTTTTTTTCTCATCAGGTTGAACACACGACATAAATGGAAGTGACAATCTCGAGTTCAAATCTGGAAGAGAACTCAACTTCCAGGCACCAACACAGAGCAGGACAAAACCGACCCAACCCCGCCCCGCATCCCCGCCGGCGTGCGCACGCATCGGGCATCGCATTCGCACCGACGTCCACGGCCCCAAGCGCCAAAGCGCCGTCGCGCCATCCCCGTCCCTTCCCCACCCGCTCTGCCGTTGCGCTGTTCCCATCCCGCCGACCCGCTGCGCCACCGCCACGCTCCCCCATCTCCATCCCTAACCCTAACCCCAGCCCCACCACCCCCACCCACCAACCCACCAGGCGACGCGGCCGCGGCGCCCCTCTAATCTCCCTCGCTTCCGCTCCACGCCGCACCCCCGGCCGCCTGCCTGCCTGCCTAACCTCGTGCTGCCCGCGATCCCGCCCCTTGCCCCAGATCTTGTGGCGCCTTCGCCGCTCGAGCGCGCGCTCACGGGTCAAGTGCAGGCGGCCGCTCGGTCGGCCGGTCGGCCGATGGTTTCGGCCGCGGCGCAGGCGGGCGTGGTCGCGGCGTGCGTCGTGCTCTTCGTCCCCATGGGGCTGGCCGGCTGGCACCTCAGTCGCAACAAGGTGCTCTTCTTCTCCGGCGCGCTCTTCATCTCGCTTGCCGTCGGGGTCCACCTATCCCCGTACCTCCCCTCCCTGCCCCACCTCGCCTCCTCCTTCCTCCTCCCCCACCCCGGCGCCGCGTCCGCCTCTGCCTCCTCCGGGTCTTCCTGCGTCCCGTTTCTGCACCGCATGTCGTGGTCTGACGCCGCCGGCGCCGCTGACGACGGCTCGAGAGGCGGAAAAGCGCGGGCGTGGTCGTGGCCGCCCTTGCTGGCGTCCGCCTGCGGGTTCGCGCGGCTGTCGCGTGACGACGCGTCGCTGCTGCTCAACGGCTCGTGGGTGATGGTGGCCGGGGACTCGCAGGCGCGGCTGCTCGTGCTCGCGCTTCTCCGCCTCCTGCTCGACCCGGCCGCGGCGGCGGCCGCCGAGCCGGAGCTCTTCCGCCGCCACAGCGACTACCGCGCTGCCGTCCCCGCGCGGGGCATTTCCGTGGACTTCGTCTGGGCGCCCTTCGAGAGCAACCTCACGCGTCTGCTCCGCGAGGATCTGCGCCTCGCGCCGCGCCTCCCCGACGTGCTCGTCCTCGGATCGGGGCTGTGGCACATGCTCCACGTCACGGACGCCGCGAGCTACGGAGGCGCACTGGCGTCCGTCGCAGGCGCCGCCAAGTCGCTCCGCTCGCAGCTTCCCGTGCCGCCACCACATATGTTCTGGCTCGGCTTGCCGCACCTCGTGAACCACATGCTCAACACAGACGCCAAGAGGGCACACATGAACGGCACCATGCTGCATGCCTATGATCGTGAGGTCGATCGGAGGGGTGTTTTGCGAGGTGATGGTGGCCCGTTCCTGCTGCTTGATGTGGGGAAGCTCACCCAGGGGTGCGGGCAGCAATGCACGGCTGATGGTATGCATTATGATAGTGATGTGTATGACGCTGTCATGCATATCATGCTCAATGCTCTGGTGATTGAGTCCCAACAAAGGATTTGAGTGGGTGGGGGTTCTTGAACAGGTTTGTCCCCACCCCCTGTTCTTTTTTGGTCAGTTACAATACACGGGTAACTAGAAATTGTTGTGAACTAGGAAGGTTCTTTGATTGCTTCAACATTTTGGTCGCTTGCCAGAAGTCACCACCCTTGAATTGCTCAACCTTTAGATTGTAAAATAGGGATATCTTAGAACCACACTGTCTTTTGCTGAATGGCAAACTGAACTGGCTGTACTGTATACTTTTTCTTGGGGGAATAACTAATGCCCTGTTCGCTTGAGCTACTTTTCAGTCATGGAACAGTGTTTTTCTCTCACAACATTTTAGCATAAGCATCAGCATAAGCCAAATTTCAGCTTAAGCGAACAGGGTAATTCCGACACGAAGATTGTGAAATACTACGAAATAGTCAATTTTTCATTTTGGCAACATAATTTGTCCTTGCCATGATAACTTCAAGAACTTATTGGATTGTAACTGTGCTACTCTCTCTTAATATAATTAAATGCACTCCATCACTAATTCTAGGATTTGTGTTATTCTGAATCTCTAAGCCTATCACTATGTTGCAAGCTGAGTGCATTATGCATGGTTGAATACGCAGCAATCATGCTAGACCGGTGATGGTTCTAACAACGCTTAGTACTACAGCACTGTGCGCTCTATCCTTCCTGTTCAAGAAGTAGGGTTAGTGCCATAATAATGTGCAATATACTCTTCAGAACTAAGATTTAATTATTTATCTCACTCAGGGGTGGAGCTACTATGTATAAAGCTGTGGTGCAGGTGCACCCACAGCAAAATTAAAAAAAAAATAGTGATTGTGATCAAATTTTCACCATAAATGCACCCTCATAGTAAAAAGTTATGCACCCACACGACAAGTCCACCCCCTCGAATTTGCTCTAGCTCCGCCCCTGATCTCATTTAATCTTTGGTTTTCATTATGCACCTTTATACTTGTCAGTAATTAGCTTCAACTGAAGGATAACTAGATTTCACTAGATCAAATAAGTCTTACGTACTTACAGTGGACTGTGGTAATTTGGCATCTATAACTTTATGCTGTATCTCTCTCTCTCTCTCTCTCTCTCTCTCTCTCTCTCTCTCTTTTCTGGGTTATTGCAATATTCAATGTGATGTTCTAGTTTCGTAAGTTGTAAACTAGTTGCACTGGAATAGTGGAATTTGAAACTAATGTGAAGCAAATGCTCCACCGTTCATCCATTCTTCTTTGCCTGCAAAACTTCTGTAGAAAATCCCAATGTTTGTGAGGTCTTGTTATGGTGGTTCATCAAGAAGGCACTTAGATGCTATTTCGTTTTCTTTATGAGCTAGTCTGTATTATATAGCCCTGTTAGCAATTTTTCACACTAAATACAGCCATTAGTTCGACTCACTTTGGTCAGTCTTTCAGTAAAGGTGTCCCTGTGCAGGTAAGAACCTGTTTTTGGGTGCCTTTTCTCTACTTTCAAGCAATGTGTTCGGCATGTCTCTCCCCTTGGGTCGAGTTTTAGTATTTGAGTAAAGGTACACAATATATTCCTGCCTGCATGCCTTGTTTGGCCTATATATATATATATATATATATATAACAATTTGCGGTGATCAGATAATGGCAGTCATATTGGTACTGAGCAAGCACTGAAATATGCTGTTGCTTTGCTTCGTGAACCCTGTTTACCTTTGTTAGAATTATAGATCCATGGTTTAGTTGCCCCATATGGTGCCCGAAGATGTGTGTCTTCTGTGTTGTATTCTTTTCATGTTGAACTCATCAAATGCCAATATATTTTACAATGAACTGGGGGACCTGCTGGGACAGTACGGCACAATTCATATACTGTTCTTTCTATACTGAATTGAGCAAAGTGAAAACAGTAAGCCGATGATGGTACCATTTTACTTGAAGTATTTTTGATGTTTTCAAGACTCACCAACATGGAAGATAGAGAATTGTGTACTTTCATGGCTGCTTCACAAAGTGTTTGATCTCCAGGTCATGTTTACCCTGCTTGGCCTAATCCAATTTACAGGATTTTGATGGAAGAAATTCATGTGAGCTCATGCACACATAAGCCTGTGTTGTTTCAGGATACAACATGGTGAGCAGGACCAGTTGGGCACGTGCTCCAGCGACTGCAGGTGCATCAGAGGAGGCGCAGCAGTTTTTACTCTCAAAACTTCCCAACGCTTGCTCTCCTCCTACAACTCCAGTGTATCTGATCCGAGGCAAGCAAGGATTGGGTTCTCTGGACAAGCCTTGTCAGGATGGCGTGCCTGAGAGAGCAGGTCAGAGTTTAAGAAGGACGAGCTGCTGCGGACTGCAGTTGGGTTTAGACTGCAGCTGTGCCGGCATATGTGCGGTGCTTCCATTTGCTTCGACGAACTCCAAACTGTAACAAAGAGGCGTTGGCATATCTTTAGCATACGTGTATGGTATTGCATGGCTTTGATGCCTTAGTTTTTAAGCCAATTCATTTGAAGGGTATTGCATGGTTTTTCTAAATTCACAGTTTTTTTTCTATACATTTAGATATGTACTATGTTTACATAGTAAAAGCAATGTAGAAAACCCAAAACACCTTATAATTTCAAACGGACGGAGTACAAGGTATTTAGTACTCTTGTTCCAGATTGTAGTTTGTTTTAGTTTTGTTTTAGGTCATTTTTCTTTTTAACTTTAACTAAATTTGTAGAAAATGCATCAATATCTATGACCATATCCACCATGAAATCTGTGTTTACAGTGCATTATTTGGTATTGGACTATTAGTGTATTGCTGGTAAAGATGGCAACGGGCCCCGATACCCGATATCTTATGGGTATTTGATCCATTAGGGGACGGGATAGAATCATATCTTTACCCGTGGGCATCTAAATGGGCAAGAATCCATCATCGACGCGTATAGCGGGTACGAAAACGTTTCCTGTTTACCCGTCCCCGTTACCCGTTGGGGAACCCGACTATTTGAGCTGTCATGCGAGTATTAGGCCCAAAGAAGCTTAACATAGGTATTTTGGCCTAAATTTGAACAATCATATATATAGTTTGTGTGTTCTAGGAACCTTAGTTTAATTTTTCCTCACCATCTCCGTCAGCAGCATAGCACGCCTGCCTCACGAGCGCTCGTGCCCCTCGCTTCCTTAGTTCGGTCTCTGCCACTTTTGCTCGTCCTCCTCGCAACCTCGCTTCTTCTCCTCGACATCTCCGAGACTCCGGCATTTATGTCCGGGTGAAGAAGAAACGTCTCCAATTGCAAAGCTGCGACCCCAAGTGTCATTGTTTATCGGGTATGCAGTACACGTCGGGTATCTGTTACCCGACCGATGCCCGACGGGTACGGGGATGGGCAAGAATCTATACTCGAGACAGTTAACGGGGACGGGGACGGGGATGGGTAAGAATTTATACTCGAGACAGTTAATGGGGACGGAGACAGGATGAATTCTCAGTAGCGGGAAAGAGAACGTTCCGGTGATACCCGACGGGTATATCCCCGTTGCCATCCTTAATTGCAGGGGCAGCCTGTGTGCCTATTGGTGACTCGTGTGCATCAAACTGCAAAGGGTGCGGGTCGAACCTTTCGTGAATACGCTCCGCCACTCGAATCTGGTAACGGATCGGAGCGGGTCGACTCTCACCCTGTTCGTTTGTTGGTTTCAGCCAGCCTAAATCAGCCAGTTAACAGTATTTTCCTCTCACAATAAACCAGCATCAGCCAGCCCAAATCAGCCCAGAAACCAACCAGCAAACAGACCGTCTGAATAGAAGAGGTGCAGCAAGGGGCACGACCCATTGACCCCTGGTTCGACCCAGTCCTCTCGCTGCTTGCCTGCCAGCTGCATCCTCCGTCCAACACATCCAATCAACGCCCTGACGGGCTAATCGGCAAGGCGTGGCGATGGCTGCCTGGTGACCCGGACCACGCGGCAACGTCCAGCAACGGCGGCGGGAAGGGAACAGCAGGCGACGACGACATGGAACGTCCGGCGGAGGAGGACAGGTGGTTGCGGGAGGCGCTGGCGTAGCTGGACCTATGGTCGAACAGGTGGGAGGCAATAATGGAGGTGCTCACGCTGATGCAGGCGTAGGTGGTGGACAGATTGAAGGAGGTTCTCGCCGAAGTCTATGGAGAAGCGCATGGTCGGGCCGAAGTCGAGATCGCCGCCAAAGGAGTCGTGCCTCGCCGTTCGAGAGGACGTCTCTATTCTTTTCGGGCATGACGACGACGTTCTTGGTGGCCGAGGACGGGAGCGAGCGCTCGCGAAACGATGGTCGCGTGGTGAGCTCCGACAGGGTTCGTCCGTCAATTGAGCGCCTGGCGTCTGGAGTCACCGCCTGCAGGTGCCCCCCTGGAGCCGCATCGCATGTACAACCCCGATCACCGGAGGGAGTCGGTGTCTGAAGCGATGTCTGCGCCGCTGTGCACAGGCGGAACGCTGCACTTGGCGAATGGCGAGCCTAACATTGACGGACTTGCCTTATGTACGACGGACGCATGGATTTGCTAGCAGCCTGGCGTGGTCAGGCAGAGGCACACAGGCAACAGCCTGACGCCCTGGCCAGCAGAGAGGGTCGACCCTGGCTACCCGCGGGGCGGTTTGACCCGTGAACCGCGTTTGTCAATGGTGTGGCGACGGGTCTTGATTAGGTGCGCAGCACATCAAATCTTGCGGCATATGCATGGAGTACAGACGAAAAAAAACTAATTGTACAGTTGGGTGAGAAATCGTGAGACGAAACTTTCGAACCTAATTAGTCTATAATTAGACACTAATTACTAAATACAAACGAAAGTGCTACAGTAGCCAAAAACCTAAATTTTTTTGCATCTAAACGCGCCCTAAGAAGCTAAGTTTCAGGTTTTATGGGCCCTTCAATATTTTGGCCGGAGTTGAGGCCGTGGTCTACAAACTAGACCTACCAGATGATTGTCGTATTCACACAGTGATTCACGTATCGCATTTTAAGTGCCACATGCTGGCGTTAGTACCATTGGATTTTGATATCAGCTCTATACCTGAAGATCCGTCCGAAGAGGTGTACCCAATTCAGTTTCTATCATCTAGGAAGATTTAGAAAGGAGCCTCAACATTGTCCCAGTTTCAGGTTCGCTGGTGTGGCCATTCTCCTACTCTAACATCATGGGAGGAGGCTTCTGCGAGTCCAGCTTGGGGTCAAGCTGGATTTGGAGGGACAGGGAGTGTTAGGGTTTAGAAGAAGAATGCGGAGATAGATTGTTGGTCGTCCGTCAACTTAAGAAACACCATTGTTAGAAACAGGTGGCTTAGTTTTTTTTTTATCAAGTACAACTTGGACGCATACAACCCACACACTCCACACTTACATCACACGCACAAACACGCGTGCGCGTCCGTACACATGTAAAGAAGAGATGCACATGCATTTGTGTACCCTAAAATTTCTAGAAAAATGTGCGATCACTAGGGTTTGAACCATAGTGGGTAGCGTCTCATTGGAGAGCCCTACCACATTCGCACAGGTGGCTGAGTTGGCGATGAGCGGAGGGAAACATTAGTTAGCATTGAGAAGAGCTGAGGTATTGATGATGCAATTATGTACATGTAGGTAAGGTCGGTAGCTAGTTGGGATATATAATATAATGTAACTGTCTGAAATAGAACATGAGTGAATAGAACTATGAGCGGCTTAGGTTCCGTTCGCTTCGCTGAAAAAATAAGCCGAAACACTGTTCCGGCTGATTTGTTGTGAGAGAAAAAGCGTTGTTCCGGCTGAAAAACAAGCTAAAAAGTATGGATTATAAGACAAGCGAACAGAGCCATTTGTTATGCCGCTGTTTTTTTTCCTCCGGACTCATATTCCTCTAATAAATTCTCCACTACTTGTCAGTGTTTCATACAAGCACCGGCAAGTAAATTTATAGTAATGCGCTTTAGGCTCGGATGGTGCGCTAAAGGACACAAGATTTATACTGGTTCGGGCCGAATGTCCCTACGTCCAGTTTGTTGCTGCTCGTGTTATTAGCACTGTGAACGGTTTGTAGTAGGGGTACAAACGATCGAGAGAGGGACCAGTCCCAAGTCTCTGATGGAAGGGTTGAAAGGAGGTCAAGAGCTTGGTAGCAGCTTGACTGTGTGTCTGTCTTGTGTTGTTCGGTCAAAAGTCCGTCCCTTTTATGGAGGAAGCGCCTCCCCTTTTATAGATGAAGGGGCTGGCTTTACAAGGGTGAGGGCTTTAGGATGCGTACTCTACCTAGTCTTGTGGCTCACGTCTACCCGGCCTGGTTCTTTATTCTGATGAGTGCGAAAGAAGATAAGTGCCTACAATACTGTCGATGCCTCTGTAGACTGTCAGGTTGGTTACAGAATGCTGCTCTACGCAGGGTATGGGCTGTATTACAGTGGTTTTGACTTATGAGCCTCCCCAGCCTTGCTCTGCACACATTTTGGTTCCTATGAGTCTTCGTTGGAGGGACGCGGGGTCGGGGTCCGAAGTAGCGCCGTGGGCAAGGTCTTCTGACTTGGTGGACCTGAGGGGTCGGGAAGCGGGCACCACTCCCTTGGGTCCATAGCGTGGCGACGGAATATCCGTCGTTCGTGGAGATAGCAAATCCTTTTCTAGAGCGTAGTGGTTGTCGTATATCTTCGTCGGGTTCCGTGTCCCAGAGCTGAAGGCGGCGCCTACAACACTACAGGGCGAGGAGCACGCACCTGTAATACCTTTCAGGCTCTGCGACGCTCGGAAGGGTCTAAAGCACCTGTCCCGTTGTTCCCTAGCAGTACTTTTCCTGCCAGGGCGCAGGGTATGGTCCTTGGAGCCATGGTTCACCCGAACGTCTTGTCTTGCCCTGTTCCCATCATCATGAGGGAATGGGGCGAAGTTGTCAGGTAAGATGAGACAAGTCTTTAGACATCGAGCAAGATGAGGCTCGTTCTCGGTCGTCGGGTGAAGCAGAGACCAGTCCTTATCTCTTGGGCGAGATCGAGCCCGCCCCTCAGGGGTCGGGCGGGGCGGAGTCTATCCCTGAGCCCTCGGGCGAGGCGAGGTTGGCCCGAAAGGCATCGGGCAAGGCGGAGACTAGCCCTTAGTCCTTGGGTGAGACCGAGCCCGTCCAAAGGCGTTGGGCGAGGCAGAGACTAGCCCTTAGCCCTCGGGCGAGACCGAGCCTGCCCCAAAGGCGTCGGGCGAGACGGAGACTAGCCCTTAGCCCTCGGGCGAGGCAGAGCTATCCCGAAGGCGTCGGGTGAGGTGGAGACTAGCTCTAAGCCCTCGGGCGAGGCAGAGCTATCCCAAAGGCATCGAGCGAGGTGGAACCAAACTCCTATCATTTGAACAAGGGACGTAACGGCGCCCTTATCCGTCCATAAGTTTTTAACGTTCGGTGGTTATTGGTTCCACCTTCTGGGGTACCTCGGTATTAGGTCACCGACAGTAGCCCCCGAGCCTCTAGGTGATTCGAGTAGAACCACCTGGAGGGTGTTTTTGATTTCGTCGGAGTTACTTTGCCAGAGGGTGCGTGCGAGCGCACCCGATGGGTGTAGCCCCCGAGCCCCCCGGGTGTTTTGAGTAGGGTTGCCTGGGGGGTTGTATCGGATCCTTCGCGGATAAGGCTGAAGGACTTAGTTTTTCGTCAACTGGATATTTTTTCGAGGGGGTAGTGGTATCCCGTTCGCGGGGATCTCATTTAGGGCTAACCTAACTGGGGCTTGTCCATGGACCAAGATCCTAGTAATACTTGCGCCCTTGATTTCGGATCGTTCATGGACCCATCCTCAGTTGGGCCGGCCGCCGAGCTTCTGGGCCCTAGGTGGGCCGAAGAGAAAAAGTCTTCGTGGCCTGCGTTCCCCAGGTGGGTAGAGAGTCCGAATTTGCCTGGGGAAGGCGTACCGTCCACCATGATTTTTTGTGGGAGAGGATAGGGACTGCGGGCGCGTGTCCTGCGCCATGACGCGGCGGTGCACGTGGTAGGCCCGGAGATCGAGGCGGACGGTTGCCCTTCTCGCGTCCGTCGCCCATATAAAACCACGGGGTTCACCCCCAAGGTTCTGTATTTTGCTCCCTTGCCTTTGCTAACTGAAACATTCGCCGCCAATCACCCTAGCCTCCTGCGCCCGCGCCACCACCATCGACCGGCTTGCATCCGTGTTGTAGCTGTCGTCAAGCTTGCGCCTGCCCTGTGGCCGCCATCGAGCTTGCACCCACCTTTCTCCCCAATTGCTTTAATGGAGTTATGGGGCAGATCTAGCATCACCTCACAGCGTTTGGAGGGCCTCGTCCACCGTGGCCTTCTCCGCCTGCTGTCCACCGTCTAGGAGTGGCTGCTACCTGGTGACGAGGGTGAGCCGGCGCTGCCTGAAGGGTATGTCGTTTCTTTTGCCATCTTCCATGAGCGGGAATTTGCGGTACCCGCGCATAGATTCCTTCGGGGGCTCCTGGATTATTATGAGGTGGAGCTACAGCATCTAACTCCCAATGGGGTTCAACATATGGCGGCGTTTGTTGCCCTGTGCAAGGGTTTCCTAGGGATCGATCCCCATTTTGATCTATGGCGATATTTCTTTACCATTAGTTTGTCAAAGAGGAAGGTTGGGGGGAAGGATGTGAGCATGCTGATGGGATGTGCCAGCGTTCATCTACGCCATACCCGGTCGAGGGGTTACCCGTTTATGCATCTGGCGACCTCCAACAAGGGATGGCACTCGTAGTGGTTTTATGTCAGGGATGATGTGAGTGCCACCCTGCCGAGGTACACCGGGCGCCTTATTGAAAAGGCTCTAGAGTCATGGGCTTGGGGCGTCTAGTTCAAAGACAAGAAACACCTCTCCGACCTTCTTTCCGCCCTCCAAGCCCTGAAGGAACGGGGCGTAAAGGGGGCAGGGATTATCGGCGCCTATCATGCGAGGAGGGTGGCGCCGCTGATGGCGCACGTGCTTCCCCTGCATCAAATGATGCCCGGGATATCGTTCGAGGGGACGGTGCTTGTTGACGAGGCGCTCCCTTTTTTGGAAGTGGCACAACGCATTAAGGAGGCGACGGAGCCAACGAAGGATTCCACAGGCAGCGTCCTCGACATTGTGTATCCGGTGCCCGGACATCCCCCAATGCGGCCGGAACCTGGGTTCTTCGAATTCATAAGCCTTCTTCTCCCGTGCTCTTTCTTTTTTCTGAATCTCCATTTTTTTATACTTGCTTTTGCGACGTTGGGACCAGCCGGGGGGGCTAGTCTTCAAAGACAGTCTGGTTCCACTACCAAAGGACAAGGTCATGGTGGTGGCGAATCGACTCATGGCCGAGCGAGACAAGAAAGCAAGGGAGTAGATGAAGAAGGTGAAATGACTACAGCAGGAGGCACGGGATCGGGGAGAGGACGTGAGTAGTGATGATCACGACGACGATGATGATGATGACGATGAGGTAGTCATCGACGTGGATTGGGGCATCCTAGAGGACAAGGACACGCTGACAAGTGCCCACCCATCCGTGCAGGGACCCTTCCCGTTCCACGCGGAGGGAAGTGAGTCGGTGAGGTCGGTGGAGGCCAAAGAGTCCACCGCTTCGCACGGCGTGCCAGCCGAGGATCGGTGGATGGGGGAAGGTGGGCCTACCGCCGCTGACCCTGAGGTGATGGTGGAGGGCAATGGCTCTGGTGCCGCGCCCTATGAGACGATGGAGGGGAGCGGCTCTGGTGCCACACCCCATGAGGTGAGGGAGATGAGCCCCCCTGCCTTGGAGCAGGGGGCAGGCTCGAAATGGTCCTACCCAGATGAGTCAGGGTAGGGATCTGGGGATCCATCCCCAAAACGCTTCCGCCGGCTGAGGGTGTCAGCGTAAGCTGCTGATTCCCCTATTTTCATCCTTTTTCCATTTCTATTTTGACCTAATGGCTATTACCTTTGTGAAGGTTCTTGTGGACGGGTCACCCCCTAGGGCTGGCGCCCAAAAAGAGCCTCGCCATACAGGCAGGACGGATGGTGCTGCCCGGCATTGCCCCTATTTCGGGCAGGAGCGGTGCCGATGTTGGGGCCACATTGGCCGATCCAACGGCGCCTGTGGTGGCGCCCGTGCCCTCGGTGGTTGCTGAGCAGGTGGCACCTTTCGTGGTGGGCGTGGTACAGCCGGCCGAGGGTCGGGTGACGTCGACAGAGGTGGTTGCGACCGCGCTGAGCCAGGCTCAGCTAGACGCCACTACGGTGGTGCTTGAGGGCGCAGTGCAGTCCGTGCCACCGGGGGACTAAGTGGATCTGCCCGTGATGCTCGAAGTGGCCCAGATGGAGGAGGGTCCGGTCGGAGGGTCCTTGAGCATGGCGGTGGTGCCGCATAGGGTCAGGAGGGAGCCGCCCTCGGCCCCTTTGTCGGGAGGAAGCCGCTCCCCCGTGCGGGGGGAGCCACCGCTCCAGTGGATGGTCGCCTAGGATCCGACATCGGCTCTTTTCTCGCTCGATGATCATGCCAAGAGCATGGAGCGGGAGGGTCTTGAGTCGGAATCTCGACCATGCTAGATGCCTTGGACCAGGCCAGAGGAGCCCTACGTGAAATCGTTGTTCCTACTACCTAGGTATTCGCTTGGTTTTCTTCTTTCTTCGCATGTTTTTGTGTTTTCGTATTTCTGATACTAGTCTTCTTCCTCTTCAGATTATTGTTGCTCGTAGTCGGAATAAATCCCGATTCCTCCGTGAGCAGAAGGCGGAGTAGGATCGGCTTTCTAAGGAGGCCCGACTGTGAGCAGATATGGCCACACAGCTTGCTGCCGCCTAGGAGCGGGAGGCCTAGGCGTGTCAAGACGCAGAGGAGGCCCACAGGATGTTTGAGGATTTGTCGGCGAGGTCAAAGCTGGATGAGGAGGAGATCGCTAGGCTCCAAAAGGAGCGAGATGAGCTGCTGCAGAGGAATGTCGCGGCTAATGAGAAGGCCGGCGAGGTCCTAAAGGAGCTAGAGATGGAGCGGGACCTCAGGTGGAAGGCCGAGAGTAGGGTCACAGCCCTTCAATAGAAGGTGGACAAGGACATCGAGGTGGTCCGCTCTCTCTGGGTGGATCTCGGTGACGCGGTGAGCCGAAGGTTGAGCGCCGAAAATGTCTCTGTCAAGCTAGAAAAGGAGCTTGCCCATGTATGAAGGACCCTTTAGACTGAGAGCGACGAGCACGATCTTCTACAAGCTATGGTCGGGGTGGTCCTTGATGCCCTAAAGGTGGTGGAGCCGGTGGAGACTAGCCCGCTTGCGGCTCATGCCACAGGTATCACGGCGTGGGTGGGCCAACTTGAGGAAGATGCTTTTCACGTCGGGATCACCCAGGCCTTCACCGTCGCCCATGCTCATTATGAGAAGGAGATCAACCTGAAGGTGATGAGCGAAGGTTTCCCGCCTACCTATGAGGATGATGAGCTGGAGGTAATTGAGAAGATGGTGGCTTCCCTTGCAAAAAACCTGGTGGATAATCTGAAAGAAATGGTTCTCCCTTCGCGGGAGTAGTTAGTCGAATAATTTTGAGCACAACTTATATGTAATATGTGAACAAGTGTCGGTATTTTTGAGTCTAGACGCAGTTTCGTGATTTTGCTTCGTAATTTCATTTTGTTTGATTTTTTGCGATCTTACCAATCTGTTCCCCCGAATCTTGCCGCTGGTCTTGATGCGAGGAGATTGTTTTGAAAAAAGGAAGGGAGGTAGCCGTACCTTAACTAGCCCCCGAGTAAGGTTCGACCCCTTGCATTTGCTGGGGTTGGGGGTTACTGGAGACCAGAACGTTCAGATGGAATCCCATTCCGTGGTTTTTGTGACAGGGTCGGCGAAGTCCTTGGATGGCATTGCAATATTCCCCGCCCTATCTTCCAACAGAAATCCCCAACTGGGGACTCTATGGGCTCGGCAAGGTAGGGCCTTCAAACCTGTGTCCCTGTATTGATCGGCTCGAGCCCCCGGGCCTTGTCAGGGTCTGATAGGGGTCGGCCGTAATTTGCGTGTTACCCCGTCCTCGATTTTCGCAATTGGAGGGGCTGAGTAAACGACACTTGCCTCGACGGCTCGAGTATCGCGCTCAATGAGCTCGCTAATGGGTATGTTCATGTGGAATCCGGGTCCATCATTTGCTGATGGGGTTGGCAGAGCCCTCTGGTGGCACTCCACAACTTCTTAACCCGCCTCCTGGTAGATGCCCGAGCCGTTCGATAGGCTCAGGTGGCCCGATGGCCTCTCCTCGATGGAGATTCTGTGGGTTTGGCTCAGGGTTAGAATCGAACGAGAAAAGGTTGAGATGTCCCTGTCCGTTTCTGAGCGGGGGCGAGCAAGGCCGCTAGGGCTCATCTCGGTTACTTCTCCCTGGCTCTTGTTTGGCACAAGGCAGCCTCGAGCCCTTCGTGAGCCGGCCTTCGAACCTTGGCCTGTTGCCACCTATATCGAATGAGGCAACGGCCGTTTCGTGATGTGACATGAAGCGTTGGGATGCAACGTTTTGCATATGTATAATATAATCGAAATGAAGGCGGGGTCGGTAACGTTACCTTGGCGGTATGAGTGACGGAAAGCTCCTACCAGATGTGTCCATGTGGCGTTCAGGCCCTGATGTTTGCGATGAGGTTGGAGTAACCTGCATAAGAATCGCTATTCTTTGTTTTTCGTATCTCGGTGGCGGTCCGAGCCGTTTAATTGACTTGGGCAACCTGACAGCTTCTCCTTTGGGGGAGATTCTATAGGCGGACCCCTCTGAACCCTTCTTGAGAAGGTAGACATCGAAGCTGGAGATGCGAGGGGCGTTGAGTATGATTTTTCTAGTGAACAGAAACATCATAGCTACCGAGGCGTAGGGTCTGCTAGTTTGTCTAGTTTTACTCAAAGTTTTATGCCCGTATTTCGCACCCCTAGTTTCAAGCGTACAGAGGGGTCGGGTGAGGAGGATGTCTAGACTGGTAGACATCCTCGGCAGCCCCCGAGTGATGTTCGTGTCCCTGCCGTTTGATGGGGTCAGAAGCTCGGTAATAAATTTTAACACGTAAAGTAAGAAGGCATAGATGCTTATCTTTCTTTGGACGTTCGTTCATCGTTTCTCCTAGGCCGCATGGTCGACCCAGGAGATCCGTTGGGCTCCCCTTTATAGAGGTCCTGTTGTCGGATCATTCCGTGGTCCTGCATGGGGAGGCGAAGGGTCGTCTGACCATGTGGGCGCCTTAATTGCCGCGTCTAGAGCGGGTTAGTGGCGGGCCATACCCAAGCAGTATCCAGTTTGACTGGGGGGGACGCCTCATCGACCGGGGTGCATCCCGTCAGTTTCGGCGTGTCCCCTCAGGTGTCTATCAGCATTGTTCCGTATTTAAGGAGGGGAAGGGAGCTTTTCGTCCAACCTTTCGCCTTTCCTTAGCTGCGGTGTCTCCTCTTTAAATAGGGAGGGGGAGGGGAGTTCTCATCCCACCTCTTCTTCTGCCTCTGAGCCGCTACCTCTCCTTCTTCTTCCTTTTCGCCAAATGCGTCCATGCGTCGTGGTGGTTCCTAAGAGAGGAAGAGTAATGCCAGAGAGAGAGAAAACTCACAAATTCGCTCATGAATCTAGAGCATGATGTCAAGCTGGAGGTCATCCAACATAGATGAGATGGTGCGTGCCACCCTTGCTGAGGAGTCGCTGCTGCCGAAGGAGAAGGAGCGCTGGTGGGCGTCATATGTCGTCGACTTCGCCGTCGTTTGCTGTATTCCTCCTTTGGCGGGAGGCGTTTCCAGCCCTGACGCCATTGTTTGGGTTGTGGCTAGCAACGATGGTGTAGTCCCCAGATGCCCTGGCAGAGGTGTCGCTGTCAGGGTTGCGGTTGATGACGATAGCGTAGTCCCCGGATGCCCTGGCGGAGGCGTTGCAGATGACGGCGCCTTCGAGGATCCCGTGAAGCGGCAGGATGTCGCCAATGGAGAGTGTGGCACGGTGGCCACAGTAGACGAGCTGGCCCATGTACACGCCCCGGGCGTCGCCAATGGAGAGCATGGTGCGGTGGCCGCAGTAGACAAGCTGGCCCGTGTACACGCCCCGGGCGTCGCCGATGGAGAGCGTGGCACGGCGGCCTTAGTGGACGAGCTGGCCCATGTACACGCCCTGGGCGTCGCCAATGGAAAGCGTGGTGCGGCGACCACAGCAGTACTTGTAGTAAAGCTAAGCAGAGACTGTAATTGAATAATTTTGTGGAGAAGCCCCTGAGTAAATAGTCCTCTGAATTTACAAGCATATTAGTCCTTTTTGTAATGAAATCACTTTGTAAGTGGTGAATTTGTGCAAAAAATGAACAAATTTTCATCTTTTGCTTATGGCAAGCAATTTTTTATCTTTCTCTTTTTTGTAGAAACTGTTTTAGTGCCCTCCGACCCTTCTCACGGTCTAAGTCATAAGAAACTAGGAACATGGGCGAACTAATTCTCATTGAGTTGGTGAGCAAAGAGGTTGCAGCTGCTAGGGCGTGGGTCTCCCACAGTCCTACCAGTTGTATTCAGAATTTGTTCCCAAAATCTTAGCCCTTAGGACTTGTTTATGAGAAGAATAGAAAACTTAGAGAATATTTAGAAATATAACACAAGAGGTTTTTGCAAGCGTAATACTTGTATTACTCAAGTCAGCCCCCGAGTGAGGTCTCACCCCTCGTGATTTGTAGGGGTCGAAAGTCACTAAGGATCGAGGTTTTGTAATGACAAAAACTAATAAGCAAGAGTATACGCTTATTTTAAGGATAAAAACGACGTAGCTGCTCAATGTTCTAGGCATTGATGAAGACCACACCATTGATGGTTTTCAACCTATAGGTGCTCGGATGAAGTACTTCCACGATGACGTAGGGCCCTTCCTAGGGTGGGGAGAGTTTGTGGTGGTCCTTATTGCTCTACACAAGGCGGAGGACGAGGTCCCCGACGTTGAAGGCTCGACCCCGTACCCGTCGGCTATGGTACCGTCGCAACACCTACTGGTACTTAGCTGAACAGAGGAGGGTGATGTCGCGGGCTTCATCTAGTTGGTCCATGGCATCTTGGTGAGATGCCTCGGCCCCCTGTTCGTCGTATGCTCTGATTCTTGGTGCTCCATAGTTGAGGTCTATTGGGAGAACGGCCTTAGAACCGTAGACCATGAAGAAAGGTGTGTAGCCGGTGGCCCAGCTAGGAGTTGTCCTTAGGCTCCAGAGCACGGTCAGGAGCTCAGCGAGCTAGCGCGCGCTGAACTTATTCAACCGGTTGAAAATTCTAGGTTTGAGGCCCTGAAGGAGCATGCCGTTTGCGCGCTCGACCTGCCCGTTCGTTCGGGGGTGTGCGACAGCTACCCAATCGATCCGGATGTGTTGTTCATCACAGAATCGAACGAATTTCCTGCCGGTGAACTACGTGCCGTTGTCTGTGATGATGGAGTTCGGTACTCCAAAGTGATGGATGATGTCGAGGAAGAATAGCACAGCTTGCTCGGATTTGATCGTGGATATTGGTCGAGCTTCAATCCATTTTGTAAACTTGTATATGGTGACAAGGAGGTGGGTGAAGCCCCCGGACGCCTTTTTGAGTGGCCCAACCAGGTCGAGCCCCCAGACCACGAAGGGCCATGTGATGGGGATCATCTGGAGTGCCTGGGCTGAGAGGTGTGTTTGCCGAGCGTAGTACTGACACCCTTCGCTGGTGTGTACAATTCGCTCGGCATCGGCTACTACGGTGGGCCAGTAAAAGCCTTGTCGGAATGTATTTCCAACCAAGGTTCTTGGTGTGGCATGATGACCATAGATTCCACCATGGATGTCGCCTAGCAGGAGCTTCCCCTGTTCGCCAGGGATACAGAGTTGCAGAATACCGATGTGACTCCATTTGTAGAGTTCACCCTCTACAAGAACAAAGGACTTGGCGCATCGCTCGAGCCGTTGGGCTTCCGTTTTGTCTACCGGTAGTATGTCGTGGAGGAGGTAGTCGAGGTAAAGTGTTCTCTAGTCATCAGGAGGGTCGGACTCCACTACTGGATCCTCTTCAAGCTCCATAACCTTGGGGTTAGGCAGAGCAGTTGGCGGATTGGCCCCTGGGGTCGGACTAGATGGGCCATCGTCGGCTTGTTCTGACCCTGCGTAGCGTACCGAGGGTTTGTGTTGATCGCTGGCAAAGATGCCTATCAGGACTAGCTCTCGGCCAGACGCTGCTTTCGCGAGCATGTCGGCTGCTTCGTTGAGGCGCCTTGGGATGTGATTGAGTTTGAGGCCGTCGAATCTGTCCTCCAGCCATCAGACTTCTTGACAGTATGCCTCCATCTTGGCGTCGTGGTAGCATGACTCCTTCATGACCTGGTTGACAACCAGCTGAGAGTCGCCCCTGACATCGAGGCATCGAATGCCTAGCTTGATGGTGATTTGTAGGTCGTTGATGAGCGCTTCGTATTCTGCAGTATTGTTTGATGAGGGGAAATGGAGCTGAACCATGTACCTCATGTGGACCCCGAGGAGGGATACAAAAACTAGTCCTGCTCCAGTGCCCTTCTTCATCAACAATCCATCGAAGTACATTGTCCAGTACTCTTGATCGACGACTACTGGTGGCATCTGGACCTCGGTCCACTCCGCGATGAAGTCAGCCAGTACCTAAGATTTGATCGCTGTTCGGGGGGCATAAGAAATGCCCTAATCCATCAGCTCGAGTGCCCACTTTGCGGTTCTTCCCGTAGCGTTATGGCTACGGATGACCTCGCTAAGGGGGAACGATGTCACTACTATTATAGGGTGTGACTCGAAGTAGTGGCGTAGCTTCCTCTTGGTGATGAGGATGGTGTAGAGTTTCTGGATTTGGGAGTAGCGGGCTTTGGAGTCGGATAACACCTCGCTAATGAAATATACAGGGTACTACACCTTGAAGGCGTGCCCCTCTTCCTCTCGCTCTACCACTAAGGCAGAGCTGACCACTTGGGTGGTGGCCGATATATACAGTAGGAGGGATTCTCCGTTGCATGGAGGAACTAGGACCAGAGGTTTAGTTAAAAATTGCTTAACCATGTCAAGCGCCTCCTGAGCCTCGGCTGTTCACTCGAAGCGGTCAGATTTCTTTAGGAGTTGCTAAAGGGGGAGTCCTCGTTCGCCAAGGCATGAAATAAATCGGCTGAGGGCGGCAAGGCACCTTGTGATCTGCTAAACCCCCTTTATGTTTTGGATTGGGCCCATCCTTGTGATGGCTGATATCTTTTCTGGGTTGGCTTCGATGTTGCGCTCAGAGACGATGAAGCCAAGCAGCATGCCCCTCGGGACCCTGAAAACACATTTTTCGGGATTGAGTTTGATGGCGTTTGCTCGGAGCTTCGCAAAGGTTTGTTCAAGGTCGGCGACAAGGTGGTCAGCTCGCTTGGACTTGACTACGATGTCATCGACATAGGCCTCAACGGTTCGCCCAATGAGGTCTCTGAAGTAATTGAGCATACAGCGCTGGTAAGTTGCCCTAGCATTCTTCAGATCGAATGACATTGAAATGTAGCAAAATGATCCAAAGGGGGTGATATAAGATGTTGCGAGCTGGTCAGACTCTTTCATCGCGATTTGGTGGTAACCAGAGTATGCATCAAGGAAACAGAGGGTTTCACACTCCGAGGTAGAATCGACTATTTAGTCTATTCCTAGCAAAGGAAACGGATCCTTTGGACATGCCTTGTTGAGGCCTGTGTAATCGACACACATTCTCTATTTCCCGCTCTTTTTTCGCACAAGAACAGGATTTGCCAACCACTCTGGGTGGTATACTTCTCTGATGAACCCAGCAGCTAACAATTTTGCTATTTCTTCACCGATGGCTCGGTGTTTTTCCTCGTCAAAATAGCGCAGGCGTTGCTTCACTGGCTTGGAGCCCGAGAGGATCTGGAGAGTATGCTCGGCGACCTCCCTCGGGATGCCTGGCATATCCGAGGGTTTCCACGCAAAGATGTCTTTGTTATCACGGAGGAAGTCGACGAGCGTGCTTTCCTATTTGGAGGAGAGCGCGGTCCTAATACGGACTTTTTTGCCCTCGGAGTTGCTGGGGTCCAAGAGGACCTCCTTGGGTCCTTCCACCGATTCGAACGACCCGGATGACCTCTTTACGTCAGGTACCTCTTCAACAACCTCCTCCTTGAGGGTGACGAGCTCTTTGGAGGCGATGAGCATGGATGCATGTCCGCAACATTTGACTTCGCACTCGTAAGCACGCTGGAAGGAGGTGCCGATGGTGATGACCCCTTAGGGGCCCGGCATCTTCAGCTTAAGGTATGTATAATTGGGGACGGCCATGAACTTCGTGTAGCATGGTCGTCCTAGGATGGCGTGGAAAGTCCCTAGGAACCACACTATGTCGAAGGTGAGGGTCTCAGTCCGGTAATTGGACCGATCCCCGAAAGTGATGGGCAGATCGATCTACCCCAGTGGCACGGCTTGCCTACCAGGCACGATGCCATGGAAAGGCACTCGGATGGGACAGAGGTTCGTTCGGTCGACGCCCATCTCGTCGAGCGTCTTGGCGTACATGATGTTGAGGCCGTTGCCTCCGTCCATCAGTACTTTTGTGAGCCGCTTTGGACCGATGATCAGATCGACGACAAGCGAGTACCTTCCCGGGTGTGGGACGACATCCGAATGGTCAGTTCGATTGAAGGTTATGACAGATTCCGACCACCGGAGGAAGGCAGGCGTGGCCGGTCCGGCTATATAGACCTCGCGGCGCGCGACCTTCTAGCGGTGCTTGGAGTCATAGGCCGTTGATCCTCCGAAGATCATGAGGGCGCCGGTCGGTGTTGAGAAGGTGTCGTCCTTCTCCTCTGTGTCGTTTGTGGTGGGAACAGGATCCTTCCCCTGCTCCCCTTTGTTAAGGCACCCGGACAAGTATTTGCGCATGAGGCCGCAATCCTTGTACAAATGCTTGGCTGGGAAGGCGTGGTTTGGGCATGGCCCCTCGAGCATTTTCTCAAAGTGGTTCAGAGTGCCCTCCATGGGCTTCCGGCCACCTTTGCGGTCGGCAGCGGCCACGAGCGAGTTATCGCACCGTTGCTTCTTATTTTTCCTTTTGGCGGGACGGTTGGAGGCGCCTTCGCCGGTGTCCTCATCCCGCCTTGTCTTTCCATCGGAGCGATCAAAGATGGCTCCGACCACCTCCTCTCTAGAGGCGTGACTGGTGGTGATGTCCAGAAGTTCCTTGGTAGTCCGTGGGCCCCTTTTCCTAGCTTGTGGACCAGGGATTCATAGGTTGTCCCGGATAGGAAGGCTCCTATCACGTCGGTATCGGTGATGTTAGGGAGCTCGTTGCACTACCGAGAGAAGCGCCGGATGTACCCACGGAGGGTTTCATCGGCCTTCTAGCGGTAGTTCTTGAGGTCACATGGGTTTCTAGGGTGTTTGTACATGCCCTGGAAGTTGCCCACGAAGATCTCCGTCAGATCCGCCCAACTTTGAATGGCGTTGGATGGAAAGTGCTCCAGCCATGCTCGCGCCGAATCGACCAAGAACAGCAGGAGATTGTGAATAATGAAATCATCATCACTCGCACCACTGGCCTGACATGCAAGCCGATAGTCTTCAAGCCAAAGCCTAGGATTTGTTTCGCCAGAATATTTAGGGATGTTGGTGGGCGGTTGATACCTTAGGGAGAACGCAACGTTGAGGATGTGTCGATCGAAGGCCTAAGGACCTAGCAGGCCAAGGCTTGGGCTTCGGTCCTCATTGCTATCATAGCATCCGCCACGTCGGGGATGGTAGCTGTGGCGTGCTGCTTCTCCATCGTCGCCATGGGCGCGTTTCCTTGCGTCGATGATGCTACGTACGTCGCTGCCATGGCTGAGACATTGATGCACTAGGGCGGCGGAGGGCTGTCTGCCGCCTGGCGGTGTTTGGTGAACAGATGCGTCCTTGGTGGGACACACTAAGGGCATGCACTGGCTGGTGTTAGGTTCACGTCGTCGAGACAACAAACTTTCCGCCTGCTGCGCCGCCGCACGCTTGAGCAACGTGCAAATTTCTCGGCGGGCGCGGCGATCCTCGGACATCACGGCCTCTGGAAGGCCATGCAGCAAGGCAGTTGCTGCGGCGATGTTCTAGCTTGCTCGGGCAAAGTGAGGAAGGGTCCCATCATCGGTGAGTATCCTTCTGTGTACGGTGTGGGCCGTGGTGCGTGCGCCCCCTGTCTTTGCGGCGTTCAATCTCACGATTGATGTCCACGTACTCCCGGACGAGCCCTTGCTTGACCTCATTGATTTCTTGCTGATGGGCCCTCAGCTACTCCATCCTTAGGCGAGATGGGGCCGTCATCTCTTCCCTGGATCTACCATTAGGGTTGTTTGTCGGGGTAACCTCTTCCCCGGAGACACTTTCGACGTGCCCCTCGGGGGTCTGCGCCATGAAGCATTCTCGAGAAGGGTGGTGGCTCCCCCTACTGGAGTCTAAGCTAGAGAGCGATCCTAGCTCCTCATTGAGGAGCTCATAGAGAGTCTCCATATCATGCTCAATCGCCCCCATGAACTCGATGTCCGTGGGTGACTGAACCACACGTAGTGCCAGAAGGTGGCCAGCGGTCGCCGCAGCGTTGTAGAGACCGAACGGAAACGCTATCGGGGCGCTCCGTACGGGGCCTTTCAGAAACAGGGCGACGTTACGCGAGGCCTCCCTTGATGACTGGGGTCCAAGGGAGTTGCCCGGTGGGCCCTCAAGCCTTAGACGACTGAGGTTGATGGAAGGGAGAGACTGGGCGGCCATGTGAGTCAGCGCTAGCTCTCCTCCTAGTGTGACGATGAAATCTAGGTCACCAAAACGCACGTGTGTGCTCGGGGCCTAGCTGATTGCGTGGGTGGCCATCCGAGGCCTGATTTGGAATGCGCAAGTCCCCTACCTGGCGCACCAACTGTCGGTGTTTTGTACAAGCACCGGCAAGTAAATTTATAGTAATGCGTGTTAGGCTCAGATGGTGCACTAAAGGACACAAGATTTATACTGGTTCGGGCCGAATGTCCCTACATCCAGTTTTGTTGCTGCTCATGTTATTAGCACCATGAACGGTTCGTAGTAGGGGGTACAAACGATCGAGAGAGGAACTGGTCCCAAGTCTCTGATAGAAGGGTTGAAAGGAGGTCAAGAGCTTGGTAGCAGCTTGACTGTGTGTGTGTGTCTTGTGTTGTTTGGTCAAAAGTCCGTCCCTTTTATGGAGGAAGCGCCTCCCCTTTTATAGATGAAGGGGTTGATTTTACAAGGGTGAGGGCTTTAGGATGCGTACTCTACCTAGTCTTGTGGCTCACGTCTACCCGGCCTGGTTCTTCATTCTGATGAGTGCGAAAGAAGATAAATGCCTACAATACTATCGATGCCTCTGTAGAATGTCAGGTTGGTTATAGAATGCTGCCCTACGTAGGGTATGGGCTGTAGTACAGTGATTTTGACTTATGAGCCTCCCCAGCTTTGCTCCGCACACCTTCTGGTTCCTATGAGTCTTTGTTGGAGGGACGCGGGGGCAGGGTCCGGAGTAGCGCTGTGGGCAAGGTCTTCTGACTTGGTGGACCTAAGGGGTCGAGAAGCGGGCGCTGCTCCCTTGGGTCCGTAGCGTGGCGACGGAATATCCATCGTTCGTGGAGATAGCAAATCCTTTTCTGGAGCATAGCGGTTGTCGTATATCTTCATCGGGTTCCGTGTCCCAGAGCTGAAGGCGGCACCTACAACACTACAGGGCGAGGAGCACGCACCTGTAATACCTTTTGGGCTCTGCGGCGCCCGGAAGGGTCTAAAGCACCTGTCCTATCGTTCCCTGGCAGTACTTTTCCTTCTAGGGCACAGGGTATGGTCCTTAGAGCCATGGTTGACCCGAACGTCTTGTCTTGCCCTGTTCCCATCATCATGAGGGAACGGGGAGAAGTTGTCAGGTAAGATGAGACCAGTCTTTAGACATCGAGCAAGATGAGGCTCGTTCTCGGTCGTCGGGTGAAGTAGAGACCAGTCCTTATCTCTTGGGCGAGACCGAGCCTGCCCCTCAGGGGTCGGGCGGGGCAGAGTCTATCCCTCAGCCCTTGGGCGAGGTGAGGTTGGCCCAAAAGGCGTCGGGCGAGGCAGAGACTAGCCCTTAGTCCTTGGGTGAGACCGAGCCCGTCCAAAGGCGTCGGGCGAGGTGGAGACTAGCCCTTAGCCCTTGGGCGAGACCGAGCCTACCCCAAAGGCGTCGGGCGAGACGGAGACTAGCCCTTAGCCCTCGAACGAGGCAGAGCTATCCCAAAGGCGTCGGACAAGGCGGAGACTAGCCCTTAGCCCTCGGGCGAGGCAGAGCTATCCCAAAGGCGTCGGGCGAGGCGGAACCAAACTCCTGTCATTCGAACAAGGGCCGTAACGGCGCCCTTATCCGTCCAGAAGTTTTTAACGTTCGATGGTTATTGGTTCCACCTTCTGGGGTACCCCGGTATTAGGTCCCCGACACTACTTATCTGATCTTTACAAGAACATGACAAGGCGGTATATATAATCTGGTACTCTCTTCGTCCCAAGATAAGTACACTCCTAGGATTTGGGTGGAGAGATCAATATTAATGAAAAATTATAGATATACCCATATAATGATATAATCATTACACTTTGGAAAGAGACAAAGTAGAAAAAGACAAATAGTTATGTTATCTTAAGCCTGTCTCAGTGGGGAGTTTTATAGCATAATTAATAAGACTGACACGTCAACTTTTGTGTTAATAACTGTGCTGGTGGGTTTCATCCTAATGAAACTCTATGAAACTCTCTATCTCCCGCTTTATAATTAACTTGCCAAGTCATCAATTTTGCTGATGTGTTACAATATTAAATACAAATGAAATTTAGGTCCTGTTCGCTTCACTGAAAAGCTAGGCTGAAAAGTATTGTTGGCTGATTTGTTGTGAGAGAAAAATACTATACCATGACTGATAAAAGTTCAAGTGAACAAGGCCTTAGACGAAACTCCCACTGATATTGATCTTATAGCTATAAATACACTTATTTTGGGACAAATCTTAAACTCCTGAAGTGCACTTATTATAGGATGGAGGGAGTAATAATACAGTAACTTACTCCCGCCGTTCCAAAATAACTATCGTTCTCGTTTTTCGAGAAATAGCTTTAATTAATTTTATATAAAAATATTAATATTTATGGTACACAATTAATAACGTTGAATCTATTTTCATAATAAATTTATTTGAAGATACAATGTTGCACGTATTTTCTATAAACCTAGTCAAAGTTATGCAGAAAAAAACAATGGATAATAATTTGAGACGGGGGGAGTATATGAGTGAGCTGCAGTTGCTGCTGCAGGGGGTGATTGGTTGCCCTACTCGAATCGTCCAAAGGGCTATCTCGTACCACATCATGCACTTTGGCCTTATTTGGTTCTCTATCTCGCACCATTTGCTTGTCCCCCCCCCCTCTTCTTCCCTCATGGTGCAAGATGATTTGATTCACGCATGATGCAAAGACCCATGTGTCAGATGCACTCTCGTCTCGTACTAAACCAACAACAAAGACATCTAACCATGATCATTTGTAGGAACTTAACCTAGCTTCTTCGGTCCTGCATAGTCTAGCCAACCTGGCATAAGGCTCTGCAACCAATCACGCCTGTAAAGAATGGGACAATGGGTGCCAAAGAGGCCGAAGCCCAATTGTCACACGAGGGATCCTACTGCCTGCCTACTGAGTACTGACCATTTGAAAGGATCTAACAATGCCTAGAGGGGGGGGGGGGGGTGAATAGGCGTATCTAAAAATTTACTGCAAATGCTATGTTCAAATCTGTCAGTCAATGTTGGAAGTCCCGGCATTTGGGTCGGAACTCCCGACGTTGTCAGAAGTTCTAGCGCAAACGTCAACAGTTCCAATGTCTATGTGAACTACAAAGCAGTGCTAAATTTAACTTTACGGATAAATAATCTTACAACCTCACTTCCTAGTAGTTTGGTGAAGATGTTGAGTCACTCCCTTGACGCCGTAATGCCTTCAAACCGTAGATCGAGTCCAAACCCTAAAATGAAAGTTTAGAAGAGAAAGAGAAATAAATACAAGTAATCTCTAGCAATCACAGCAGCAACAATAATAAGTACGCGGGACACAAGAATTTATTCCGAGATTCGACAACCCCACAAAGGAGCTCCTACGTCCTCGTTGTTGAGGTGACCACCAAGGTCGGAGTCTCTTCCACCTCCTTGCCTCTCTCAAAGCGACCACAAATGTCACTTGAGCTTTCCACTAAGAAATCGAAGGGTGATACAAATTTCCCAAGGCTCTTCCACAAGATGAAAGCTCTTGGGCAACGCCTAGCCGACTAGGGGCAAAGCCCCAAGAGTAATAGACGCAAAATCAACCAGCTTGACGAAGAAATCAAGTTCTCAAGCTTGCCAAAGTGATGCTCTCACTTAATCCACTCTCCTTTCACTCAAAACACTAAGAGAATCGAAGATTAGAGCAAAGGGGAAAGGAGAGGGGTGCTTTAGTTGCTTGGGAGCTATTGAGCATGAAGTGGGTCAGCTGTGAATAAGTTCGTAACGGTTAGAAGTGAAGAGAGGGGTATTTATACTACAAGTAAAAATCTAACCGTTCAGATCTACATCGGAAGTTCTGACGCAGATCTCAGGACTTCCGACGTTAACAGAAAATACTGTTCACACAGGGTCAGAAGTCCACGCGTGCAAGTTAATGTCGGAACTCCCGACAAACGTCGAGACTTCCGACGTGCGCAGTTAAACAACCAGCCAGCACCGCTGATGCCGGGACTTCCGGCTTGGGTCGGGAGTTTCGACGAGCGCAGATAGTTGGCCAGCAGAACCATCGATGTCGGGACTCCCGGCTTGGGTCAGGACTTCTGACGTCCACAGTCACCGCACAGGCTAAGTGACTAGAAGTCAAAACTTCCAGCAAGAGTCATGACTTCCGACTGTCGGGAGTTTCGGTTTACGTTGGGACTTCCGACACCAACAGTCACAAAAAAATAATCTACGTGCTCGTGGAGTGCTAGAGTGTCTCTCTTTTGATTTTATTTTAATGCTTGAGTACTTTATTTTCCTCAGACCAACTAAATTTGTATCCCTCTTTATAGTGTGGCAGATACTAAACTAAAAAACAAAATTAAAACCTTTGGAGAGCGTTTTGAGTTCGTTCGCCTTTTCAACTTCAAGAATTGAGGGATACCATTTCATCTTGATCAACTCTTTGATTCTTTCATGGGACTAATAGCTGCGACATGTCTTGTTAAGATCACATTAGTCCCTAATTTGAATGTCATCTGTACACCAAAGCCCACATAGGAAGCAAATACACTTTCACCATTCAGTTCAGTCTTTAGAGAGACAGTAAATACGGAGTAAGGCCTTGTTTAGTTCCTTCCTTTAAACATTACTCTCTATCACATCGGATGTTTAACATGTGTATGGAGTATTAAATATATGCCCGGTTCGTTTGAGCTTATTACAAACTACTTTTCAGCTATAAAACAATATTTTTCTCTCACAACATTTCAGCATAAGCATCAGCATAAGCCAAATTTCATCATCAGCGAACAGGGTGATAGACTAAAAAATAACTAATTGCACAGATTGTGACTAATTTACAAGACATTTTTTAAACCTAATTAGTCCATGATTTGATAATGTGGTGCTACAGTAAACATGTACTAATAATGAATTTATTAGGCTTAATAAATTCGTCTCGTAAATTAGTAAGAACTTCAAAATTTATTATATTATTACTATCAAACACTCTCATACGATATCTTAATATAACACCCAATGTATTTAAACTTTACTCGCAGAATTTAAACCTAAACCTAAGATTTGAGCCCCTCTCCTAACGAAAAAGGGCGTCCCCAAATCCCCTGCCAATCTCGAGACAGCGCCTCGTCGCCTTCACCTGGCCTCTTGACCCCGCGTCCTTACTTCCGAGACGAGGCAAAATGCGGCGCCCGCGCGATGCCAGAGACGGCGACGAGGATCCCGGCGACCCGTCGAGCTCCGCTGTCAACGGGGCTGGTGAGGAGGAGGAGGAGGAGCGGCGCCAGGCGGCGCGGACGCCGGGGAAGGACGGCCCCGTGGACTCGCTGTGGCGGTGGAGGAGCCAGAGCCTCTCCGACATCGTGCTCTCGTGGTCCGTTGACCAAATCCTCGACAAGGACCTGCTCCGCGACAAGGTGAGGAGCTGCTTACGTTGCCCGCCCGCCCGCCCGCGCCTCCCTCTCCACATCTCTCTACTGGCCACTTGGTGCTAGGCACCTGGCGTGCTAGCGGATGATCCGTGTGGATCTGAGGAAGTGCGTGGGGGTTTGCGCGTTAACGGGCATTCCTCCCTGTCCCTGGGCTGTTTTAGGTTCATCAGGTTGAATTGTTTGGGACCCGCATTTTGCGTTGGGCGGAGAATTTGTTGTACAATTCGTTTTCCTTTGTAGCTTCAGCAGCGGATGATTTACTGATTGCGCTTTGTCTGTCATTTGAATTGTACCTTAGGTCCCCGCGATATCTTCTAGGTCTACTCTTTGGTTTAGACTGTGCCACTGGCTAAGATATAACTACCCTGCTGCTGACTGAATGTTTATATTTCATTCACGTACATCTGCCTATGACATTTGGAGCCATCATTGCATTACAATTGTTCTTGTATTCTGCAGCAGATTTATGGACTGATTATACTGAATATTTTCAAACTGGCATAATAATAAAAAATAGATAAGCTTTATGGACTGATTTATTGCAAACTGCCAAGAAAAAAACATCTATGATTCATGGAAGCGGGGAATGTTCTTACAGGTGTCGAAGATACCAGAGACATTTAGCAGCATGGAGCAGTACATGACATCGTATTTTGGGCCACTTTTAGAAGAGGTCAGGGATGACATGTGTTCAAGCATGGAGGACATCTCCAACGCTCCATATGCAGATCTGCTCTCTGTTAATTCAATGAGGAAAGGGAATGGGTCATACGAGATCAGTCTTGGCAGATGGAGGGGAACGTCTCATGGCTGTGGGATTGATAATTATAAGCCAAAATCGGCTGATATTCTACTGATTTCAGAAACAAAACCGGCAAATCAATCTGATATTCTGAAACAGTCCAAATCTTGTGTCATCGTATGGGTCAGTAAGGTTAATGGTAACAAGATGACAGTCAAGGCATCTCGGTTGATGGAGACTGGGGCACAAGGAGATGAAAGGCGGCCAATTGGGGCTAATAAATATGATAAGTTGTATGCTGAAGGTATGGACAAGTCTTGGGAAATGCTAGATCGAGAAGCAATGGCTTCGAAATGTAGAAACTCATCTGTGCATCGAAATGTCTGGAAAGAGTCACACAAGGTTGAAAAGTGCAGCAATCTGCATGGAAGAAATGAGAAAGAGACAGGTGAATCAAAGCGATGGTCCTTCTATGCCATGTACCTGACTAATATGGTAACATATGACCGTGTTTGGGTTGTGCTCCGAAGGGGTTTGTCAATGGATTCAAAAATCATCCATAGCATGTTGGGAAGAAACAATTACGTGAGTTTTTCAGTTACAATGTTAGATAGTATGACTAGTTTACAGTGTACAAGAGAAAAATCCCTTTTTCCATGTTTTCTTTCGTAGTTGTATCTGAAATACATTAATGAGGATGGTATGCTTTTGATCATCACATGTCTTGCTTTTTCTGTTAATATTTCTTTTGTAAGATGCGAATAAAGTGCATAAAGAATTATTGCTTGTTTTCATTGTTTACAGAATGGAGCAACTTATGTATCTAGGCTTGCATGGTTTGAACTATATGTTGGAATATCTATTTCACTGCTGCTCACACACTTGCATATATTCTTTTCATGATTAGCATCCTGATGTTACAGATATACATAGCTTTATAAAAATATTCCTAGAATGTCACACGGTACTTTAAATTATGTGAAATGACATGAAAATTAACTCCCATCTTTTTAACTGCTAACGAATTGATCTAGTTTAACTGTATGTTATAGCTTGTGGAATGGAATTGCTCCTTCCTATTGTCATGCTGCCGCAATATTATTTTAAGCCCTACCATTATATTACCAACATTGTATTCAAAGTTGGCCTTCATTGACATTGCCAACTTTTTTATTAAGCAGTTCAAATTCTGATGGCACAAAATGAATTCGGTGATGCATGCTGTGTTCATACAATTCAACAATTTTTTGTTGTTAGTCGTCCTCTTCTTTGTTTTCATTTTTGTTTATAGAACTCATGTACCATTGTTTATAGAACTCATGTACCATTGCTGAAGTTTTTGAATTGATGCTGCAGGCTCTTGGACATTGTAAATACTGCATTAATAAATCACATGATGAAATCAAGGGTGATCTCTGCAATTTTAGGCTGAATGACTCACAACTTGATGCAGTAGCAAGTTGCATTTTGGCAAGTGAATGCAGTCACAGGTCTTCTGTGCGGCTAGTTTGGGGTCCACCAGGCACAGGTAAAACTACAACAGTTGCAGTGATGCTACAAATGCTTCTGATGAAGGAACAGAGAACTCTTGCATGTGCTCCAACTAACATGGCTGTCCTGCAAGTTGCTTCTCGTCTTCTTGAGCTGATTGGGGACTTTTCTCTAAGACACCATTATTCATTAGGTGACATCATTTTATTCGGTAACAAGGACCGTTTGCAAATTGGCAAGTTACTGTCAGAAATATATTTGGATGATCGTGTCCAGAAGTTGTTGAGCAGCTTCAACCGACAACATGGGTGGAAGCATTGTGTGGATTCTGTCGTAACATTCCTAGTGAATTGCATTTCTCGGTACAGAATGTCCGTGGATATACAGCAAGGGAGCGGCGATGCACGCGACCTCACCTTTAAGAAATATTTTACTAGTAGATTCAGCACTTTAGCCAATGAATTGGTCAGATGTATCGATACATTCTTTGACCATCTACCAAGGAGTTCCCTGGGCAAGAACTTTGATAAAATGATGTCTGCGAAAAGCTTGGTAGATAAATTGCAGCAGTCGCTGAGTGCAGATGATGTGTCTGATGAGCTTCTTTTTACAATCTTTAATCCTGCTGATGAAGTTCCTGACTCCTCTGGTAGTCATGATGACCTGATAGATGATGCAGATGACTTTCATGACTGTAATATTTCTCTAGATAGCCCTTTGGAGATAAAGTCTCGTTGTATAAAAACTCTTGCGGCTCTTTCGAAGATGCAGCTTCCTTGTGAAGACAATGAGGTTTCAATCCGGGACTTATGTTTGAAACATGCGAAGCTTATATTTTGCACTGCTTCTAGTTCATTTGAGTTGTTCAGACTGCAAAGTGTGAGGCCTATAAGCATCTTAGTTATTGATGAGGCAGCACAACTAAAAGAATGTGAATCACTGGTTCCTCTATTGCTACAAGGGATAGAACATGTTTTACTAATTGGCGATGAAAACCAGCTATCATCGTTGGTAAAGAGCAAGGTATATTTGTTATGAGCTATTTTGAATGCCATGATCTCTTTCATCAACTACAAATTTCATTACCAGTGATTATATTTAGAATTCTACAAATGCTCATACTATGCCTCCTTGCTGCAACTTGCTAGATTGCTAAAGATGCTGACTTTGGACGAAGCCTCTATCAGAGACTGTGCACTATGGGTTACAGCAAGCACTTGCTGGAAGTACAATATAGAATGCACCCTAGCATCAGTAAATTTCCAAACTCCAATTTTTATGATAATCGGATTTCAGATGGTCCCATTGTCAAGCAGGAAGACTATGCCAAGAGTTATCTACCTGGACCTATTTATGGTGCATATTCATTTATTCATATTGATAACGACATGGAAATGCTTGATAGCCTTGGTCAGAGTTCCAAAAATATGGCTGAGGTTGCTGTAGCAGCCAATATAGTCGAAAGACTTGCCAAAGGTACATTTTAAGGCTTTAGCCTTCACATAACACACTGAAAAAAAATGAGAACTGTACTAAGATGGTTTTATACCTTGATGGCATGATAAACCTACTTACTGATAAACCTTTTAACATGGATTACCTCAGTGATGATGTCAGGTCTGACTTGTAATTCAGTATGAAACATTTTATCATTCTACTCATATCAGTATTTTGTACTTTGAGAAGGAGCTGTTGACCTGTTGTTAATGGAAAGAAGTGGTTGGGAATAATAATACTGTGTATCTTTATGACCTATGTACTTTGGCCTTATATTTGCTTATTTTATTTTGTTGGTATTATGATGAGGATAGGAGATGACCTCTTCTTTACCAGAGTCGAAATATTGGATTCCATGCTGCCATCTTTGGAAAGACATGCATATATAACTTGTTTATTCTCTGCACTTGCTCAACTAGCACAAAATGACAAACCATACATTCTTAGTCTAGATATTGGTCACCATGCTTCATTGCTTACTGCCAAGGTCATCAGTTCATCATGTTTTGCATTCTTTTTATTTTTTTTATTAGGTGACTTTGTTTCTGAAAGAAATATTTTATTGGCTAGATTAACTGTTCTCCAGAGTTTTGGATAAAGCTAACTAGTGTCCTTTTCTTTTGCCTAAAACAACTGTAGAGTGCACTGAGAAGAGGCAGAGAACAAGTGTTGGTGTAATATCTCCTTATACAGCTCAAGTGATTGCATTGCAAGATAGACTTGGACGAAAGTTTGAGAAGCATGACTTCCTATCTGTCACAGTAAAATCTATTGATGGATTTCAAGGTGGTGAGGAGGACATTATATTGATTTCAACAGTTAGGTCCAATAAAGATGGGAAAGTAGGCTTTCTCTCTGATTCTGGGAGAATCAATGTGGCTTTGACAAGAGCCAAGTATGTTGCCATAGACACCTAGTATAGTGAAGTTAGAGTTAAAACACTGTTCCACTGCATTTTCAGTTCAGTAATTGCTATGTTTCTGCCATAACAGGTACTGCCTTTGGATCCTTGGAAATGGAACTACTTTACTGGCTAGCAATTCAATATGGGCTGATTTAGTCTGTGATTCAAAAAGGCGTGGATGTTTCTTTGATGCTTTTAAGGATAAGGACTTAGCAGAAGTAGTCAGGTCTGCAACTAAGCCTGAGCAATGGAGTCGAAGAGAACAGGTATTCTGGAATCTAGTTTTTTGTGAAGCAAAAAAAGCTCTATGTATCCTTCTTGTTAGGCATGTAGTTACTTCCTTGATAGTATGTGATTGTTTCCTGCTCCTCCTCTTTAACAAAACCATAATAAGTGAATCTTACTATTACTTGTTACATCCCTACACCCTACACTATGGTTATACTCTTTGTGTCTACTCAAGGATACATATAGGACTTGGAGTTGTGAAGGCATTGAGGGTCACTAACTTGCTGCTCTTGGTGGCGCAATCAGGTCTTCAGGGTGGTGCCATCAGGAGCCTTCTAATCTTGTTCGAGCGCTGCTGCCCTGAAACCAATTTCTAAAACATCCTGGAGTGAGAAATATTAATATAGGATGAGTGAAGTAATATCATAGTGTGCTTGAAAGATATCACTAGTTTGGATTTTCTGGCTATGCTATACTAACTATAATATTTCCAGTGTTTCTTGTCCAGTCATATTCTGTTCTTCAGAAACATTATCATTTATACTAGAGTAATCTATTTTCCCTCATAAGATTAGCAGCCTAATACATTTTTTTTTGCAAAGTTCTGTTGATCCAAATGCCTTACATCATTCTTTCTGCACTTTATCAGAGGAATAGCCGCGCAAATGGAGCGCCATCTTGGTCATCAACACGCGATGTGGTGGCTGTCAGGAACAGCCCACCAAGAAGATGGAATGAGCGTCCAGCTTCTAGCAATGCAAGGAGCATGACCAAATCCCATGATCAGGGACCAAATGCATGTCGAAGGACCAATAATTTCTCAGCTAGTAGAGAGGAAAGGTACAGAACTCGCTTTCAGCAAGACGAACCCTTTTGCAGTGGTCACTACAATAATCAATCCCGAGCTGTGCCTGCTAATCAAAATCGGTTCAACAACTACAATGCTTCGAGTGACTGGCATGGCTCTCCTCTGGAAGGGTATAAAGGATGGTCCAAGCAGCATCTTGGGCCAGAACCCCATGTCAGGTTGTCACGTGAACCCCTGTGCAGTAGTAGTTTTCAAGCAGGCAATGGAAGGCATACTCCTAGATCAGCTTATAGGGAAGAATCACACGGCCAAATTAGTGTTCTTGGCGCATGGCAAGCTCCAGGAACCTACTACAACTGCGAATTTCAGAATAGATCTGTTTATCCTGAGTTTCAGAACAAAGGGTCTTTCCAACAAAGGTTTGGTTCATATGGAGTTACAGATTCTGAATTTGGCAGGGCCAATGGACACAGGCAATTCAATAGTATTGAACGACAAGCGCCACATGGTCGAATTGGTGGTCGAGGCAGAGGAAGAACTTCCTGCCACGGGAGAGGAGATACGAGAGGATGGCATGAACGGTTTGTTTACCGTTGGACAGAATCTCAGTGTCAGGTGCAGAATGGCGGTTCTGAAACTCCATCCCACAACCTGCTAGCTCCTGGGCAGCAAGGGACAAAGAGGAACTGGTGTAGAGCAGAATCATCAGATTCACCGCAACAGGACAACACGAAAAGGAGACCTGAAACTGTAGATCAACCTCCTGGGCCAGAGTGTCATGGTGGTTGTGGAGCTCCCTCCCATGAACAGTATGCACCTGGGCAGGGAGCGGTGAAGAGAGGTGTATGTGAAGATGAATCATCAGATTTACCAATAAAGGATGAGTCCTCAGAAATAACACTTCAAAGTGCAGGTAAGCCTCTTTGTACCACACAGGATGGCAATTCTGGAGTTGCTTCCCATGAACTGCCTGTTCCTGAGCAGGGTGGGGTGGGAATAGACTTGCGTGAAGCAGAGGCATCAGATATACCATGTCAGGTTCTGGATGGCAGTTCTGAAGAGCCTAGGGGGATGGAAGCTGACTTGTGTAAAGTAGGGCCATCAGATGCACCATTTCAGGGTCAGGATGGCAGTTCTGGAGCTGCTTCACATGAACTGCCTGTTCCTGAGCAGCGAGGTATGGGAAAAACAGACTCGTGGGCTGCAGAAACATCGTCAGTACACCAGGATAGCACAGAAAATAAACCTGAAACCGTAGAACAAGATAGCTAGACACCTTCTGAATTTTTATATGTTACCTTTCTTTTTCTGCTCTGTATAGGCTATATAATCTTCTGATATTCCCATGATGGAAACCTGTGCATAATAAGCATGTAATGACCAGAATCTTCCTTTTGGCTGGAAACCTACTGGAACAGTAGGGTGTATAATAACTTGGAGCAGTAAGAGAGAATGCAAATTTTTTTGTGAAGAGGATGTCTGTCTCTTTTTTTTTTCATTCCCGTTGTGACAAATAGATAGCCCTTGTTAACTGTTCAGTAATCCCCTTTATGTGTCAGGCTTGGTGTGGTATCATTAGAGAAAATTTATCAGACTTTCGGACTTCACCTGTTCTGTTGTCTGTTTCGGACCGCTTGCCGTTCCCCTCGACGATGTTTTTCGTGGCGCAGCATGCAATCGTGCGTGTGGACTTATTAGTCTGGCTTATCAGTTACAGTGTAGTATTTTTCTCTCACAATAAAATAATTTCAATCGATTTACCTGCAAAATTAATCAGCCGAACAGATATCGGGCTCCTGTGCTGCGGCAGCAGGTGCCGGCGCCGATCTGTGCCGGTGGGCATCGCTAGAGGCCGTGGCCTGCCCGACGCAGCTCGTCAATCCAATCAAAGGGAGATGCTGCACATCGCAGCAGGGTTTGTTCGGTAACGATAGGATGCGGGCGCCCGTCCCTCCGGACATCCCGCACCCGCACTCAGCCTATGTATCTCAAAATAGAATTCTCGTTGTCTCCAGCGCAGCTGCGCAGAGCCACTCGCTGCAGGCAGCGCACCCGCCCGCCACGGTCTTCTCCAACGCGGCAACGCTGCACCTGGGCCCTACCCTAGCTGCTTTGCGGTCCGCGCCACCATCTCGTGCCGCGTCTCCATCCACCTCACCCATCGTGGAAGGGGAGGCAGGAGAGGCATGCGCATGCGCCCCATGAACCTCGCACATCGGCAGAAAGGGGAGGCCCGCGCCTACACTTGGGTGTACGCTAGACCGTTGACATCCCTCTGACTAGCGTATGTTGTAAGAGTATGTTTCAAGTGTTTCAGATGTTTCAAATGTATATTACAAGTGTTGTATATCGATGTTGCAAAGTAGATCAGAATGTTGCACATGTTGTAATGGCTATGCACGTATGTTTTTATTATATGTTCCAAATCTTTTTTTTCGATGTATGTTGCAAGTGTTTTATCTAAATATTGTAAAAGTAGATCTGGATGTTGCATATACATGTATATTGCAAGCATATGTTTTTAAGTGTTTTATCATGATGTTGGATATGTTTGCAATGGTTTTCAAATGTTCTTCCATGTGTTTTCGCAAGTGTTTCAGACGCTTGTTTCAAGGGTTTTATCTATCTTTTTTTTTATGTTGCAACTGTTGTATTTGGATGTTGTGTTGCACATGGGATACGCGTGGAAAACGATAGACAAATATTTCTATTCAAATTTAGATTCAAATACTAATAGTATCAACTATGTCGGATAGGATACAATTGAATATCATCATAAATATACGATTTGAGTATTCGGATGTGGATATGATATCGAATATTAAATATCCGGACTTAGATACAGACATTTATAAACTTCTCTAAACGGATTCAGTATCAAATACGGTCAAAAAAAAAAAATCTATACCATTTGCACCCCTACAATTGCCTAAGCGAACACGCTCCACTGCCGTCCGTTCTTAGAGCAACCCGACTAGATCTATAGGGGAATGAAATTAAAAAAAAAAAAAGCTCTAGCAGATCCCCTTCTCAATCTTATTCTATATTTTTTTTTCTCAATCTCTCATAAAACTCCCCTAAATCCCTCAAATCGAGCGAATCTACCACCACTTTTTTCTCAATCCCATTTTCTCGTCCTGTCACTGACACATGGGTCCCCGAGAAGGTGGAGGCACCGTCGTGGTGCTCTGGCCGCCAGCCACCGCCATGCCGAGCGGTCAAGCTGGCCACCGCCACGCTGGGTGCACGGGCTGGCCGCCATGGCGGGCTAGCCATACCACCACTGTGCCGGGCGTGCATGTTGGCCGCGCCGCGCTCATTCGGCTCGTTGCCACGACAAAGGGAGAGAGAGAGAGAGAGAAGAGGGAGACGAAATGAGAGATGATACTAACATATGAATCCCACTTAAAGAAACACATGGAGCCCTCTCAGTATGCTGCAGAAGCTCTCTTCTATAATAATCTGGAATTAAGTTTCTAAGGGGATAGGAGATCTGGTGGGGCCTCCACTATCCTGGAGACCCATGCATAAATCCTCCACTATAGTGGGGACCCACACATATGTGACAGGACGAGGGAGCTTGTGACCTGCGTAGCTAGCCACAGAAACTGACCAAAATTACCCTTTAACAAAATGTTTTTTTAGTATCCAGGTTTCAGGTGTGGATGGTCCGGACAGTTTCCAGCGAATAACGGTCGAGCTCAACTGATCGAATCACAACAGTGTTCGGCTGCACTCTTGCAGCGCTACAGGCCTACAGCTGCAGCGGCTCGGCTGTAATCTCTCTCACGTGGTACTGTGCATGCAGCAGCAGACGGCTGAAATCTAGCTGAAGCGAGCTGTTCTACAAGAAACATGCAAACAATTACTGCGATGCGAACAGATGATATGCACTTGCATTTTTACACACAATTTCAACCTGAGATTCTAAAGCCTTTCCTCGTATAAAAAGCTGGGCAAGCTCGTGAGCAAGGGTGGTACTTTTCACTCTGCCTTCTGTATTTACCACGCTGTGTAAGATTATCCACCAGAAAACCTTTGCCTGTCCACCAAGGCCTGCTCTCTAATGGATTGGGTGGTATTGTGTGATCCCACGCTTTGGAGGCAGTTTCCGTAGAATGAAGAGCACCAGAGCCGACGGCACTATCTCAACCAGCTGCAGTCGAAGTAGGTGAATTCTGTCAGTAAATCTGAAAAAAAGATAATTTGATTCCCATAGCTGTTTGACTAAGGGGTAAATCGGAAAAGGATAATTTGATTCCCATAGTTGTTTGACTAAGGGCTGGAAGGAGTATGTGCCATTCAAGATCACAAAAAGATCTGCATCTGCATAAGCAAAAATCTAACACTCCTCCAAAGATATTTCGATTTATTGGATGTCAAACTAAAGCTATTGCATGTATCTACCATAGATTTTAAAATTACTACCAAATAAATGACACTTGGTTATAGAAAAATCTAAAGATTGATGCAATCCAAACTGTGTAAGGTAAAGTTCTTTTACACCGTCAAGATTCATACCAGGTAATAGAAGAAGTTCAGGATTGGATGGTTCAGAACATCAAGATCTGCTGCTTTATCAAATGCATTAAGGCACATCTGCAATATACATGCTTAAGTTAGTGGATTCCTTTGACATACCTACCAACATAATTGGTACTCCCTCTATTCAAAATTATAAGACGTTTGGGCTTTTCTAGATACATTTCTTTTACTCCCAACTTTCAAAATTATAAGACGTTGGCTTTTCTAGATACATAGCTTTTGCTATGCACTTAGATATACACTATATCTAGATACATAGTAAAAGCAATGCATCTAGAAAAGCCAAAACATCTTATGATTTGGAATTTGGAACGGGGGGAGTACTATGTATCTAGACATAATGTATATGTAAGGGTATAACAAAAGCTATGTATCTAGAAAAGCCAAAACGTCTTGTAATTTGGAATGGAGGAAGTAATAGTGATAAGTCCAAAGAAAATGCAATTGCTTACCATGACACATCTGATCAAGAAACAAGAAAAGCATATGGTAGTCACATAGCCAACCTGCATCGAGGTATGCAGAATACATAATTAGCATATAATTTGTACAGAAATACCCAAAAAATTCAGACCAGCAGAATCCAAAGTGTACCTCCTGCAATTTCTTTCGCCTTCCTTTCGATTCTACAGGGAAACGCTGCAACATCAGGAATAACCTACAGAAACAGACAGAACATCAAAAGCCATCTCAACCAACGAAGGGTTAAACTGTACTACATGCATACTTAGGATGATAAAATATGCCTACAAATCAAGAAGCAAGGGTATTAGTTATGTACTGCGAAGATCTCACATGCATCCTAGTATAGCAATGGGTATTTATGACTAGTGTAGAAAACCACTTCTACGCATCCTGATTCTGCTTGTAAAATGATGGTTACAGAATGCAAGTCTTGCTCTGGATCTTTTAGTGGAAATTTTGTCAGAACTCTACTACCATCTAAGCAAAAGAAGGCATTTGATATACTCTATCAGGACAATGACATAGTAAGACCATGGTGCTGCACACATAACACCCATTAAAAAGAGCAAAGAATGTTACTCGATTTTCAGGAGAATATCATCAATTTGTTAGGGCAAAGTGAAGCCAGAAAATGTTACCTTCCTCCATAGAGAACAAACCCAAGGGCAGCAAATAGTGATACACCTGAAAAACAGAGCACGCTATCAGCTGAAAAAAGTCAATCACAGCTTTAATGTGGTGTGGTCTTCAAGTCATTCCCTGCTAATAAGGCAATAACAGATACCACAAACCAATATTCACAACAACTGTTTCTAAAATTTACTTTGACAAATTTCTACCAATAAAAATTTCCATGAGTCCTCAATATAATTCTACTACATAAGATGAAAAATAATTGCACTTCATGAATGCCAAGATGCATATGTCCATGATTTTCCGCTGTCAAAGGGATATAGGTATAGATTGATGGAAAAGGGGAAATGAAACATGGATTACCTGCAAAGAACATCTTTGACAAGATGACCATAACTCGAACTGGTTTCCACCACAAAACCAACCATAGAATTATCTGAAATTCATTGACACCAAATGAGTCCAGAAACCAGAATGTTCCTATCCTGCATGTATCAAAAAAAAAAAAAACGCATACACAACATGCCCAGTGTGACTACTTTCCAGTTTTCACCAAGAAATCAGACTTGACAATAATGACATGTACTACTGAGGTTTCTAGCCTAGCATTCATCAATTATGTGTACCCTAATGGGATGGCAGTTAAGATAGTGCACTAAATATGTTTACACAATATTTTTCCTCATTGGTAAAGGAAGGTATCACAGTACTTGGCGTCCAAAAGGATTTGCTAGTTTTGCAGTCTAACAACAATGACAGGCATGTTCTCATGTGAACAGATGGTCAGGAATCCTAGGATTGGCCTGGTGCCTGACACGCTCTTTCATAGACTATTAAAACTTTAGATGTGATATTGTGACCAATGTCCATAGCACAACACTATAAAGTGCACATTGCCATATACAGTATTAAATTAGCACAGCATATATCTTTCTGAAGTCCAACCTAAATTATGATTTAAATGACAGGTTTATCACCTGAATTGCATAGACCACGCTATTGATCCAATAGAAAGTTGGTCTAAGCCCATCAGTCGACATTGCACGTGCCTACAGAACAGAAACAAAAATTAAGAGGTGCAACAGCATTGACAAAACAACACAGAGGTCTATCAAAGACAAAACGAGGTACCTGATAATAAATCTCTGCCCAGAAGAGCACCAAAAGTGCATATGTCGTGAAGAACACAAGCCCGGGCATATCGAGAAGCACATGTTGTATTATCTGTGGCACCACATTGCTTCGAACCATTACTCAGGACCTTTACACGAGTACAGTATAATCATGAAACCAGCTACAAACCTCAGGCTCTACGAGTTGCACGTTTCGCCGCAGCACGAACACGACGGACCTCACTGAAAGCAGGAACAGAGCATTCACATTGATCAGTCCACCAAATCAAACACCCAGTGGAAGCAAAGTAATGCAATCAAAGTAATGCAATCAGCACAAATGCCTGGCTCACCGCCGTTCACGAGGAAGTTTAGGAAATGGAACACCTTCTGCGTTGTCCACCCATACTCTGGCACCCTGCACTCGATTCTGATCAATTGGATCTGCAAGAGAAATTAAACACCGCGAATTCAGAATTCTCGGCGGAAGTTACAGTGCCGCCTCTCTCAGTTCGTCCCACAATTCCTTCCTCAGATCCCTCAAAATTGCGCGGCCACAAATTAAACCAGCGAGCGCAACCGAGCCGAACATCAACCGAAACCGACATAAAAATTCCGTACCATAGCGCAATTCTGATAGATCGGACCAGACGAGGGGGTCGGGGCAGCGAAGGGGGCACGGGAGGGTGCTTACCAGCGCGACGGCGGAGACGATGCCGTAGAGCACGGCGAGCGCGTGGAAGATGCGGTCCTGCCACAGCGGCGACTCGTTGACGTCGCGCCACCAGTCCACGGCGCCGTTGAGCACCGAGGCCGACGCCGCCGCCGCGCCCGCGCCCGCGGCCTCCACCGCCAGCAACCCCCTCATCGAGAACCAGCCGGCCAACGCACACGCGGGGAAAGTGGGGACGCCACCAGGAGGAGGAGACGGGAGGTGGATCGAGGCGGCTCCGCGACGCGGGGTCGGGGCGGGCCGGGGCGCCTGGAGAGGGCTGGAACGGGATGGAGGATTGATTGATTAGGGCTTCGGTTTCGATCGCGTTGGAGGGGGAAGGAAGAGGAAGGAAGGAGAAGCCAAGCCGAGAAGGAGAGAAGGAGAGAGCCTTGGCCAGGCTTGGGTGCGTGCGTGGTGTGATGGGGGGTGACGCCCACCGGGGCGGTGACCGGATCCGGGGGAGGCAGGCGGGGGACACATGTGCAGTATCGGGCGTTCCCCTCCGTGGAACTGGTCCACAGTGTTACCAGGCAGGGGGGAGCGGGAGCACGGGGGACGGTGCATGGACAGGCGCACGGAAGAGCTCGCGCAAAGGGACGCTCCCGTCCAGTGGTAGATTAGTTTTGACCTGGTTTAAACTTAGAGCGTGAAGTTTTAGGGTGTTATATTGTATGTTATACGAAGGTGTCGTATGAAGTGTTTGAATATTAATAAAAAAAATAAGTTATAGAATTCGTTGGTAATTCGTGAGACGAATTTATTAAGTCTAATTAATCCGTCATTAGCATATGTATAAGGTCCTAATAGCTAGAGGGGGTGAATAGCCTATTTAAAAATTTCTACAACAACACTTAACAAACCGGTTAGACAATTATAAGGCGAAGCAAGTGTTGCGCTAGCCTACTAGAAAATACAAGCCACCTACCATAATTATAATTTATGTAGTTTCTATCCACACAATAACTATGTCACTACACTAAGTTAGCGTGCTCTCAAAGGCTAACTAAAGAGTCACACTAACTAAACTAACAAGTTCTCACAACTAGCTACACTAAAGAGTTTGATAACTAGTTTGCGGTAATATAAAGATAGTGAGCAAAAAAGTTATACCACTGTGTCGAGAAAGGAGTCAATCAATCACAAGAATGAATAACAATGAAGATCAATCACCTCGGAATCAAATGATGAACACATTGATTTTTTATCGAGGTTCACTTGCTTGCCGGCAAGCTACTCCTCGTTGTGGCGAATCACTCACTTGGAGGTTCACGCGCTAATTGGCATCACACGTCAAAATCTCGATAGGGTGCCGCACAACCAACACAAGACGAGAATCACACAAGCCACGAGGAATCCACTAGAGTATCTTTTAGCTCTGTATCGGGAACAGGTCAAGAACCCCTCATAATCACCATGATCGGAGCCAGAGATAATCACCACCCTCCGCTCGACGATCCTCGCTGCTCCAAGCCGTCTAGGTGGTGGCAACCACCAAGAGTAACAAACCAATTCCCACAGCGAAACACGAACACTAAGTGTCTTTAGATGTAAACACTCAAGCAATGCACTTGGATTCTCTCCCAATCTCACAAAGATGATGAATCAATGATGGAGATGAGTGGGAGGGCTTTAACTAAGCTCACAAGGTTGCTATGTCAATGTAAATGATCAAGAGAGTGAGCTTGAGCCGACCATGGGGCTTAAATAGAAGCCCCCTCGAAATAGAGTCGTTGTACCTCTTCACTGGGCACAATACGGGGTGATCGGACGCTCCGGTCAAATCGACCGGACGCTGGACCTCAGCGTTCGGTCACGTGATGCGTGCCACGTGTCCCTCTCTTCAAATACTATGTGCCCGATTTCAACAGTCAGAAGATGACCAGACGCAGCAGCTAACAGTGACCGGACGCTGAACCCCCAGTGTCTGGTCATTTCTAGTAAGTTTTCAGAAATGATTTTTCCCGATCGGACGCGTCCGATCATGTTTGACCAGACACGGCCAGCGTCCGGTTATAAAATCGAAACGCACGCCCTCTACTGTCACTGACCGGACGCGCCGGTCCAACCGAGACCAGCATCCGGTCACTTACAGTGACCTCTGTCTTTTCTGTCTAGGGCACCGGTGAAGTTTCCTACCCTTACTCAAATTTATCAATCACCATGTGTTAGCATATTTTCACAAACATTTTCAAGGGTGTTAGTATTCCACTAGATCCTAAATGCATATGCAATGAGTTAGAGCATCTAGTGGCACTTTGATAACCGTATTCCGATACGAGTTTCACTCCTCTTAATAATACAGCTATCGATCCTAAATGTGATCACACTCACTAAGTGTCTTGATCACCAAAACAAAATAGCTTCTACCATTTATACCTTTGTCTTGAGCCTTTTGTTTTTCTTTCTTCTTTTCAATTTCAAGCACTTGATCATCACCATGGCATCACCATCTTCATGTCATGATCTTCATTTGCTTTACCACTTGAAATGTGCTACCTATCTCATAATCACTTGATAAACTAGGTTAGCACTTAGGGTTTCATCAATTCACCAAAACCAAACTAGAGCTTTCAATATGTGTTACTGTAGCACAACTGTCGAAGACCTAATACTAGGGTACTGAAAGGACCTTGATGTCACCTAGGATGCCTAGAGGGGGGATGAATAGGCCTATAAAAATTCAACTCAAAACTCTGTTAGAACAGAGGGCGGCACTGTCGTTTTTCAAAAATAAAGCAGACAGCGTTGAGATTTTACAGATAGTAACCTGATCCTCTCAGCTGCTTAATCCTACAAATTCAACTCGAAACTTTGTTAGAACAGAGGGCGGCACTATTGCTCTTCAAAAATAAAGCAGATAGTGTTGAGATTTCACAGATAGTAACCTGACCCTCTCAACTGCTCAATCCTGCAACAGAAGGACAAAATCTAGTTCGAAGACTGGATACTACAGAAATCTCACACAAAAGAGGATCGAGCTACCAAACCCTAACAACAGCTAGCAAAGAGCTGAACCAGCAAGAACACAAAGTGAAGCATGCGAGACACAAAATTTATCCCGTAGTTCAGCTTGCCACCAAGGCTTGCCTAAGTTCACATTGTTGAGGCATCCACAAAAAGATTAGCTCGCCACCAAGGCTTGCCTTACCCTCGTTCTCAAATCAAGAGAATGAACTCTTGAAGTGAGGGGTAATTTCTTAGCTGTAGGATGAGGTTACAAACCTCCTAAGGCTGCCACATGAGTTGGCAAGCATAAGGGCAACGCCTAGCCAGCTAGGAGCAAGCTTCAAGAGTAATAAACCCTAGAACCATCGACCAAACATGAACCAAATGCTCTTAGACTTTGGGAATTAGTAGATCTGCTCTCCAATCGAGTTTTGCTGCCTTTTCTCTCAAGTTTTGATGGTGGAAATTAAGGATTGCTTGAGAGCTTGAAGGAGCAACAATGGAGGAAAGAGAGGTGAGCTTTTGTCTATTCAGTTTCGAACAGAACCATTAAAGAAGAAGGCTCACCGTTGTGGGCTGGCCCAAATGGTATTTATACATCTTGGGTCCCAACGGTCATTTATGGGCGGCACTGCCGCCCTCATAGGGCGGCACTGCTGCCCTAGCCAAAACAGATAGAATCAGAAGATTTTTGGCTACCTGCTTTGGCTGGGTAAGAGGATATAGATCTGTAGTTTTGAGCATCTGGTTGCACAGTTGACCAACTGTACTAGAATCCCTTTTTATAGTACGGTTTTTCATAAACTCAAATTCAAAGCATAAAAGAATGTAAATGCCTTTGAGCTAGTTACCACTTCATTTGGCAATTAAAAGCTTCTATTATCGAATATGTTTTCCTCATTCTCATTATACCTTGATTATGTGACTTGAACCATTTTCATACATATGAGTTCACCTTCATGACTTTAAGTCACTTCCACTAATGATTTGATCCTCAACACAATATAACTCCTCATAGCTTGATTAGTACCTCGACTCAATGCAAGTACTCTCTTCTTCACCTTAGCCATGGTACTTCGGTCGCCAAGCCATCGCTTGTTCTTCACCTTCGCTTAGTACCTCGAAGCCCTTTTCTTGTTATCTTCACCCTATCAAGTCATACTTAAGTCACATTATATTAAGCATCCATTGAAAAACATTTCTTCAATATTTTAATCCTTGCTTAAATATTTTCTAGATATGAATGTTGAGATCAATCAAGCTTTAGTTTATCTCACATAGAGATATACATGGATCAACATCAATATGGTCAAGCTAATTCACGATTCCTTATTCCCTTCTCATTTTGGCTTGATATTCCAATTGATCTTTTATATATTCATCCATGTAAGTAAACCAATGTAGAGACCGACTTATATCCACTATACATTGTCATTTACCAAGTATGTTTGCTTTCACATAATGCTATGATATCCCACAACATAGAAGCCATTTCATTGATTCCATTTGCATTGTTGTCTTTTGCTTGAACTAGATTGCTTCCAAAAACTTCCAATACAACAATACACAGTTTAGCATTCACTTTAACATAATGTGGCATATCATCAAATTTGCCTACTAGTTGAACCTTGTATATACTTGTTAATACACAACCCACAAGTATATGCAATAGACTCAATTTCTTGTTCAACACTTAGCAAACTTATTAGACCTTTAATTGTGTTGTCATTCAATTTACCAAAACCCACTAAAGGGCTAGATGCACTTACAGGTACCCAATGAGGTAGAATTAATAACCATCAAACATTAATGCTCCCAATCAAACAAGAACGTAGCTACACTTCTTACCTAGAGGACTAAAGATTGGCTCCGCCTTGCTCGACGGCTGAGGGCAGGCTCCACCTCACCCAATAGCTGAGGGCTGGCTCTGCCTCGTCTGACATCCCGGGGCAGGCTATGCCTCGCCCGATGTTCCAGGGCTGGCTCTGTCTTGCCCGATGTCTACACCCTGCCCCCTCATAATGACAAGCACAGGGTAAGACAAGACACTCAGGTCAACCACAGTACCGAGGACCATGCCCTGCGCACCTATGAGAAGGTACCATCAGGATATGATGGGATGGGCGCTTTAAGCCCTCCTAGGCATTGCAGAGCCCAAATAGTGTTGTAGGCGCCGACTTTTGTTCTACAGTGTTGTAGGCGCCGCCATCAGCCCTCGGGCACGGATACTAACACAGGCATACAACAACCACTACAGTCTAGGAAAGAACTCACATCATCTACAGTGACGGACAGGCTCAAGGGAAAAAGGAAGACCTGGCTCCTTCCAATGACCTTCTCAACCCTTGGTTTTCTCCTCTTTCATCCATCTGTAATCCCTGCTCCCCTTGGTTTATAAAAGGGAGGGCAGGGCACTCCACTAGGGGACGAATCAATTCCACACACAATACACACCCAAGCAGCAACTGAGCTCTTGATATCCTTTCGACCTTTCCATCAGAGACTTGGGACATGTCCCTCTCTCGACCGTTTGTACCCCCTACTATGAACTTTTTTTTGGTACTAATAACATGAGCAACAGCGAACTAGACGTAGAGACATTCTATCCGAACTAGTATAAACCTTGTGTCCTTTAGTACAGCATCCGAGCCTAATGCGCAACAAATATAAATTTACTAGTTGGTGTTTGTTTGAAACACCGACAGTTGGTGCGCTAGGTAGGGGCCTTTGTGCATTCCAAATCAGGCATCGAATGGCTAGCCACGCAATCAGCTAAGTCCTAGGAGCACACATGTGTTTCGGTGACCTAGGCTTCATCATCATGATGGGAGGAGAGTTGGCGTTGGCCCACACTGCCATCCAATCTCTCCCCTCCATCGGCTTCAACTACGGGAGGCTTGAGTACCGGCCCAGTGTCTCCCTTGGACCCCAGCCATCTAGAGAGGACCCGTGCCACCTCACCCTCTCTCCAGAACACTCTGCACAGAGCACCCCGATAGCGCTTCCATTTGGTCTCCGCAACACCACGATGACAATTAGCCACCTTGTGGCGTAGGTGCAGCGCACAATCCCATCTCCCACGAACAACGAGTTCATGGGGATGATCGAAAGCATCACAAAATCCCTCCATGGCCTCCTCACGAAGGGGCTAGGGTTAGACTTTGGCTTTGACTCTAGTCGAGGGAGCCATCACCCCTCCTGGGAATGTTTCATGGTGGGTACCCCTGAGTGACACATCGAAAGCATCTCCACGGAGGAGGCTACCCCGGTAGGCAACCTTGGCGATGGAATCGAAGGGGAGACAGTGGCCCCACCTCACATAGGGGTGGAGCAGCTAAGAGCCTAAAAGTGAGAGATCGATGAAGCCAGACTCCAGCTTGTGCAGGAATACATGGAGGTCGATCAGGAGATTGAACGGCACGGAGATGATGGGCGCACACACGCCATGGCCCATGATGTGTATCGAAGGATCATCGCCGATGATAAAACCCTTCCTCACTTCGCTCGGGCAAGCCAGAACATTGCCACCACAATGGCCTTGCTCTATGGCCTTCCAGAGGCCATGACGCCTGAGGATCATCGGGCCCACCGTGAGATTCGCACGCTGCTTAAGCGTGCGGCGGTGTAGCAGGCGGAAAGCTCATTGTCTCGGTGATGTGAGCTTGACACCAGCCAGCGCATGGCTTTGGTGCACCCCTCTAGGGATGCATCAGTCCACCAGGCACCATAAGGCGGCAGGTAGTGCGCTGCGATCCTGATACATCAACGTCTCGGCCGCAACCGTGACGCACGTAGCACCCTTGACACTCGTAGATGCACCTACAACGACCCAAGAGAAGGAGCCCATCATGGCTATCATCCTTGTCGTGGTGGACACTATGACAGCGGCGAGGACCAAAGCCCGAGCGCCGGCCTGCCAGGCCCTCAGGCCTTCAGCCGGCACATCCTCAACGATGCTTTCCCACCAAGGTACCGACCACCTATCAATATCCCTAAGTACTCTAGGAAGACAAACCCTGGACTTTGGTTTGAAGACTATTGGCTTGCCTATTAAGCTGGTGGTGTGGATAATGATGACTTCATTATCCACAACCTTCCACTATTCTTGGCTAATTCAGCATGAGCATGGTTGGAACACCTACCATCCAACGCAATCCAGAGTTGGGCAGATTTGAAGGAGATCTTTGTGGGAAATTTCCAGGGCACATACAAACACCCTGGGAACCCATGGGACCTCAAGAACTACCGTTAAAAGGCTAGTGAGACCCTCTATGGGTACATCCGGTGCTTCTTCCGATAGTGCAACAAGCTCCTTAACGTCGCCGACGCTAACATGATAGGAGCCTTCCTATTTGGGATGACCTACGAGTCCTTGGTTCATAAGCTAGGACGCAAGGGCCCACAAACCACCAAGGAACTCCTAGACATCACCACTAGCCATGCCTTAGAAGAAGAGGCAGTCGGAATGATCTTCGATCACCTCGAGGGCAAGGCAAGGCGAGATGAGGGTGATGGCGAAGGCACCTCCAATTGTTCTGCCAAAAGAAAGAATAAGAAGCAATGGCGTGAGGACTCGCTCATGGCTGCTACAGACCACAAGGGTGGTTGGAAGCCCACGGAGGGCACTCCGAACCACTTTGAAAAATTACTCGAGGGGCCATGCCCGAACCACACCTTTCCTGTTAAGCATTTGCTCAAGGATTGTGGCCTCATGCGGCGGTTCTTGTCTGGAGGCTCCAACAAAGGGGAGCAAGGGAAAGACCCTGCCTCCACTATGGACAACACCGAGGAGAAGGATGATGACTTTCCAATGCTAGACGGCTGTCTTATGATCTTTGGAGGATCAACGGCCTATGACTCCAAACGCCATCAGAAGGTCGCGCGCCATGAAGTCTACATGGCCCAACCGACCACACTTCCCTTCCTCTGATGGTCGAAGTCCGCCATAACCTTCAATCGGACTGACCATTCGGATACTGTCCCACACCTGGGGAGATATCCGCTTGTGGTCAACCCAATCATCGGCATAAAGTGACTCACCAAAGTACTGATGGACTTAGGTAGCAGCCTCAATATCATGTACGCCAAGACGCTCGACGAGATGGGCATCGACTGGACACGCCTCCGCCCAACCCGAGCGCCTTTTTCATGGCATCGTGCCTGGGAAGCAGGCCATGCCACTCGGGCAGATCGATCTGCATGTTACCTTTGGGGATTAGTTCAATTACAGGACTAAGACCCTCACCTTCAAGGTGGTCCTAGAACCTTCCACGCCATCCTAGGATGTCCATGCTACGTGAAGTTCATGGTCGTCCCTAGCTATACATACCTCAAGCTATAGATACCAGGCCCCCATGGGGTCATCACCGTCGACACCTCCTTCCAGCACGCCTATGAGTGCGAGGTCGAGTGTTGTGGCCACGCCATGGCAATTGTCGCCTCTGGGGAACTCGCCGCCCTCAAAGAGGAGACGCTGAAGAAGTGTCCGAGGCAAAGAAGTCGACTAGGTCATTCGAATTGGTAGAGCTCCAAGGGGTCCTCATAGATCACAGCAGCTCTGAGGGTAAAATAGTACACATTAGTACCATGCTCTCCTCTAAATAGGAAAGCACGCTCATTGACTTCCTCCGCGGCAACAAAGACATCTTTGCGTGGAAACCCTCGGATATACTAGGCATTCTGAGGGAAGTCGCCGAGCATACCTTGAAGATCCATCCAGGCTCTAGACCAGTGAAGCAATGCCTATGTCGCTTCGATAAGGAGAAACGTAGGGCCATCGGTGAGGAGATAGCCAAACTTTCAGCGGTCGGATTTATCAAGGAAGTATACCATCTAAAGTGGTTAGCTAATCTCGTTCTTGTATGAAAGAAGAGTGGGAAATGGAGGATGTGTGTTGACTATATGGGTCTCAACAAGGCATGCCCAAAGGATCCATTCCCTTTGCCACGCGTAGACCAAATAGTTGACTCTACCTCGGGGTGTGAAACCCTCTGCTTCCTTGATGCGTACTTCGGCTACCATCAAATCATGATGAAAGAGTTCGACCAGCTCACAACATCTTTCATCATCCCCTTTGGATCATTCTGCTATGTCTTAATGCTGTTCAGTCTAAAGAACACCGAGGCTACATACCAATGCTGTATGCTCAAATGCTTCAGGGACCTCATCGAGCGGACCGTTGAGGCCTACGTTGACGACATCATGGTTAAGTCCAAATGGGCCGACCACCTTGTTGCTGATCTTGAGCAAACCTTTGCAAAACTCCAAGCGAATGGCATCAAACTCAATCCTGAGAAATATGTTTTTGGGGTCCCGAGGGGCATGCTGCTTAGCTTTATCGTCTCCGAGCGTGGCATCAAAGCCAACCTAGAGAAAATTTCAGCCATCACAAGGATGGGCCCGATTCAGAATATAAAGGGGGTTCAGCGAATCATAGGGTGCCTCGCCGCACTCAGCCGATTCATCTCACGCTTCGACGAATGAGGTCTCCCCCTTTATTGACTCTTGAAGAAAGCCGACCACTTTGAGTGAACATCTAAGGCCTAGGAGGCACTTGACATGGTCAAACTACTTCTGACAAGGCCCCCGATCCTAGTTCCTCCAAGCAATGGAGAATCCTTCCTGCTATACATAGCGGCCACCATGCAAGTGGTTAGCGCCGCCTAGGTGATAGAGTGGGAGGAAGAAGGGCACACCCTCAAGGTGTAGCGCCCTGTGTACTTCATCAGCGAGGTACTATCTAACTCTAAGACCCTCTACTCCCAAATCTAGAAGCTCCTATATGCCGTCCTCATCACCAAGAGGAAGCTACGCCACTACTTCGAGTCACACCTCGTGACAGTCGTGATGTTGTTCCCCCTCAGTGAGGTCATCTAGAGCTAGGACACCATGGGAAGAACCGCAAAGTGGGCACTCGAGTTGATGGATCAAGGCATCACGTATGCCTCTCGAACAACGATCAAGTCCCAGGTGTTGGCTGACTTCATCGTAGAATGGACCGAGGTCCAAACACCACCGACGGTCGTCGATCAAGAGTATTGGATGATATACTTTGATAGGTCGCTGATGAAGAAGGTGCCATCATGGGGCTAGTCTTCATATCACCCCTCAGGGTTTGCATGAGGTACATGGTTTGTCTCCATTTTCCCCCATCCAATAATGTGGCTGAGTATGAAGCGCTCATCAACGGCCTATGAATCACCATCGAGTTGGGCATCTGATGCCTCAACATCTAGGGCAACTCCTAGCTAGTCGTCAGCCAAGTTATGAAGGAGTCGAGCTGTCACAACACCACGATGGCTGCGTACTACCAAGAAGTCCGATGGCTGGAGGACAAATTTGATGGCCTCGAACTCAATCACATCCCAAGGCGCCTCAACAAGGCGGTTGATGCGCTTGCAAAAGTGGCATCCGGTTGAGAGCTGGTGCCAACGGGTGTCTTCGCTAGTGACCAACACAAACCCTTAGTGCGCTATGAAGGGTTGGAATAGGCCAACGATTGCTCGCCTGATCCAGCCTCAGGGGCTGACCAACCGATGGCTTCGTCCGGCCCTGAGGTCATGGAGCTTGAAGAGGATCCAACAATAGAGCCCGACCCTCTGATCGACTGGAGAATGCTCTACCTTGACTACCTCCTCTATGATACGCTGTCGACGAACAAGATGAAAGCTCGACGGCTCGCACATCATGCCAAGTCCTTCATTCTTATAAAGGGCGAACTCTACAAATGAAGCCACACCAGGATCCCATAGCTCTGTATCCCCATCGAATAGGGGAAGCTTCTACTGAGCGATATCCATAGTGGGGTCTACGATCACCATGCTGCACCTAGAACCTTGGTTGGGAACACATTCCGATATGGCTTCTACTGGCCCACTGCAGTAGCCGACGCCGAGCAGATCGTATGCACCTACGAAGGGTGCTAGTACTATGCTCGGCAAACTCACCTCCTGACCCAGGCACTCTAGATAATCCCCATCACATGGCCCTTCATGGTCTAGGGGCTCGATCTGGTTGGGCCTCTCAAGAAGGCACCCAGGGGCTACACCCACTTACTTATCACCATAGACAAGTTCATAAAATGGATCGAAGCTCAGATGATCTCGGTGATCAAGTTCGAGCATGCTGTGCTATTCTTCTTCGACATCATCCATCGCTTTGAAGTACCGAACTCCATCATCATGGACAATGGAACATAGTTCACCGGTAAGAAATTCCTTCGATTTTGCAATGAACAACACATCCGAGTTCGATTGGGTCATCGACGCGCACCCCCGAACGAACGAGCAGGTCGAGCATGCAAACAGCATGCTCCTATAGGGCCTCAAACCCAGGATATTCAACCAGTTGAACAAGTTCGACGCATGCTAGGTCGCTGAGCTCCCCATGGTGCTCTGGAGCCTAAGGACAACTCCCAGCCGAGCCACCAGCTACATGCCTTTCTTCATGGTCTATGGTTTAGAAGCCATCATCCCAACTGACCTCGAATATGCAGCGCTAAGGATCAGAGCATATGATGAACAGGGAGCCGAGGCATCCCATAAAGATGCCATGGACCAGCTAGATGAAGCTCGCAATGTCGCCCTCCTCCGCTCAGCCAAGTACTAGCAGGCGCAGCGTTGGTACCATAGCTGATGGGTGTGGGACCGAGCCTTCAACATCGAGGACCTGGTTCTTTGCCTCGTGCAGAGCAACAAGGACCGTCACAAGCTCTCCCCGCCCTAGGAGGGACCATACGTCATGGTAGAAGTACTCCAGCTAGGTGCCTACAAGTTGAAAACCATCGACGGTGAGGTCTTCACCAACACCTAGAACATTGAGCAGCTACGTCGTTTTTACCCTTAAATAAACACATACTTTTTCTTGTTAGTTTTTATCATCAAAATCCCCAACCTTTCATGACATCCGACGCTTGCAAGTGTGAGGGGTCAGACCTCACTTAGGGGCTGATATAAGTACGTTTATCCTGCAAACACTCTCTGTGTTATCTTTGCAAACATTCTCTATGTTTTCCCTCTTTTCTCATGACTAGACCTAAGGGCTAGGATTTTGGGAACAAAATCTGAGTATAACTGGTAGGACTGCGGGAAACCCACGCCCCAGTGGCTATAGCCTCCTTGCTCACCAGCGTGATCAGAATTGGCTCGCCTGCACTCTGAGTTTTCTACGACCTTAACCATGGGAAGGGTCGGAAGGCACCAAACCTCTATTACAAAAAGAGGGAGAAGAGCTGAAAAGCTATTTGCCGTAACAAAAGTTGAAAACTTATTCATTTTTCGCACAAATTCATCGCTTACAAAGTGATTTCATCATGAAAAGGACTAATATATTCATAAATACAAAAAACTATTCACATAGGGGCTCCCCCACAATTTATTTGATTATAGTTTCTGACTAGTTCTACTATAAGCACTACTACGGTTGCTATGCCACGCTCTCCATCAGCGATGTCCTACCGCTCCGTAGGAGGTCCACAGGCGCCGTCATCTGCAACATCGAGCACCATGTCGAGGACTATGGTGCCTTTGCCAGGGCATCTAGGGACTACACCATCGTGATCAGCTGTAACCCTAACAATGGCACCTAGACGGGGGGCACTCCCCACCGAAGAAAGGCCACCATGGCTGATGGATGTCTCTGACATCTCATCAGGCTTCATGAACTAGCCGATTTGAGTAGCTGCAAGGGTGCCACACCCTATCGATGTAGTCCTACATGGCTTCCCCACCAACAAAGCTCACCTAGAGAAGATTCACTGAAAGAAGTCCCATATGGCTCCATTCCGATGAGGGCCTCATGGACGACGACAAAGCTGACGATGCTCAGCACCCTCTAGTGTGCCTCCTCCTTTGGTAGCAGCGGCCCATTCTCGTCTAAGGTGGCCAGCACCATCTCATCTATGTTGGATGACCTCTAGCTCAACATCATACTCTGGATTCACGAATGGATCTATGAGTTCTCCTCTCCCTCATATTACCCTCTCTCACTTAGAAACCATCGCAACATGCGAATGCGCTCGGTGAGAAGGAGAAAGGAGGAGAGGTAGTGGCTTAGGAACCGGTGAAGGAATGGGACAAGAACTCCCATCCCCCTCCCCATTTAAGGAAGAGGCACAATAGCTAAGGAAAGGCGAAAGGTTGGGACAAAAAACTCTCTTCCTTCTCCTATTCAATGTAGATGGGAATTCGATGCTGATGGGAATTTGAGGGGATGCGCCTTGACCGATAGGACACACCCTGCTCGATGAGATGGCTCCTAATCGAATGGGACGTGGCCCGGGCATGGCCCACAACTACCACGTGCTGGGCATGAGAAACAAGGCGCACCCACATGCTGGCGACTCTCCACTTTCCTAGACCGGACCTAGAAGGACCTGACGATGGAACCCCCATTAGGGAGAGCCCACTGGGCCTCCTAGGTCAATCGGACAGCCCTAGTAAATGCCAAACGAATGGTCACCAAAAGATAAGCACCTTTGTTTACTTACTTTGCATGTTGATTCCATTACCGAGCCTTCGACCCCAGCAATGGCGAGGGCACGGACATCGTGTGGGGGCTGCCAAGAGTGTCTACTTATTTAGACATCCTCTTCACCCGACCCCTCCTTATGTTTAAAACTAGAGGCGTAGCTTGCGAGTGTAAACCTTTGAGTAAAACTGGACGAACCGCTAGACCTTATGCCCCGGCGGCTATGGTGTTTTTGTTCACCGGAATAATCGAATTCATAGTTCCCCGCACCCCAAGCTTTAGCATCCGCCTTCTTGAGAAGGGTTTGGAGGGGTCCACCTATAGAATCTCCTTCAGGGAGAAGCTATCAGGTCGACTAAAGTCAATCGAATGACTTAGATCGCCACCACAAGACAAAAATGAAAAATTGCGATGCTTGTGTAGGTCACACTGGCCCCGTCGCAAACGTTGGACCCGAACCCCGCACAGACATGCCCGGTAAGACCTTCTCGTCGCTCATGCCACCAAGGTAACATTATCGACCCCCGTTTTTGTTTCAATTAAATTGCACATTAATCCCATACATCCAAAACGTTGCATATGCAATTACTGCATCTCAACGCTTCATGTCGCGTCACGAAGCGGTAGTCGCCTCATTCGATATGAGTGGCAACTGACCGAGGTTTGGAGGCTGGCCCCAAATGGCTTGAGGCTGCCTCACGTCAAACAGAGCCATGGGAGAAAAACTGAGATGAGCCCCAGCGGCCTTGCCCGACCCCGCTCGGAAGCGGACAAGGACATCTCGACCTTTCTCATTCGATTCTAACCTCAAGCTAAACCCACAGAATCTCCATCAAGGAGAGGCCAATGGGCCACCTGAGCCTATTGAATGGCTCGGGCATCTACCGGGAGGCGGGTTAAGAAGTAGTGGAATGCCACCTGAGGGCTCTATCGACCCCGTCAGCAAATGATAGACCCAGATTCCACACGAACATACCCATTAGCGAGCTAATTGAGCACGACACTCAAGCCATCGAGGCAAGTTGAAAGGACCTAGGGTGCCACCTAGAGGGGGTGAATAGGTGTTTCTAAAAATTGACACCTTTAAATACGGAAACGATTAGTAAAGAGAGTTTCCAAAATGGAAACTCCAAATTAAGTGTAGTACCACCCCTCACAAGTTTGCCATAGAGTAAACAAGGTATAAAGAATATATATAGAAGTTATAACCCTACAATACAAAGATAGAACAGAGAATAAATATTTTCAGTACTGAGCTCTAATACTAGACATGTCCGGTATGCACGATTTCTGCAAATCAGCCCCAAACTTGCTCCTTTTGATTTCTATATTCAAACCAAACTGCAGGCACCTACTAGAGATAACAATATACACATAGAGCCTGGACAAGAGCTGGAGCAACACAAATATCAAATGAAATACGAATTGAGACACGATATTTGTTTTACTAAAGTTTGAACTCGTTCGAGTCCTACTCTCCGTTGAGGGGGCTACGGGCAACCCAGCAAAGGTCAACCCTAGAGGATACCACGAAGGTCACTCTAGCTAGAGTCTTTTTCAACTCCTTTTCCTCCTTCCACTAGTGGACTCCGAGGCGGCAGAATCAACCATTACAAACTTTTCGTGGCACACCATAATCTCTTGGGTGCTCTCCGGTGATGCCTAACCATCTAGGACCGAAGAGTCCAAGATTAACAAATGCGAATCACGAGATTGACAATATGCACAAGTGCTCAAGTGGTTGGATTGCTCTCTTTTTGAATTTCACTCAACCCACAATTTGATTTGGCAAATTTGATCAATCACTCACTAAGAGAGGGTTGGGAGAGTTGGCAAGGCTCAAAAACATGTGTGTATATCAATAGAATCAGCAGCCTTCAAAGGTGGAGGCTTGGGGGTATTTATAACCCCCTTGGAAAAACTAGCCGTTTTATAGCCGTTGCCATACCGAACTATGTATACCGGACACGTCCGGTATGACTTACACAGTGCCAATGGTAACTAAGTTACAGTGATGTTGTGAGGCGTCAGAACTCCCGATGAATGCCAGAACTCCTGATCGTCAGAACTCCTGACTCACGTCGAAACTCCTGACCCTCAGCATATTTGAAAACCATGTAACTGAGTTAAAGTATGTGAGGTGTCAGAACTCCTGACTCATGTCAGAACTTCCGACTGTCGAAACTCCCAACTTACGTCGGAACTCCCGATTCTCAAGGCATTTGAAAACTAGCCGTTGGCCTCTAGTCGTCCATACTGGACATGTCCGGTATGACCACCACAGTGAACTCTCCAAGTTAGTTAAAGTGCGAGACGTCGGAACTCACGACCATTGCTGGAACTCCCGATGGTTGGAACTCCCAACTTATGTCAGAACTCCCGATGAACCAACCTGAGAACAACAATTTTACCATTGCTGGGCAAATATCGGACACGTCCGGTATTGCCAGACCAGCAAGAAATCAGTTAGCTCTTTTATCTCTCAAATACTCAAAACTCACATGGGTTGGCTTGAGCACTTATGAAACATTATCTATCAACATGATGCATCCCTCTTAATAGTATGGCATACCTATTAAACTCAAGATTAAAGAAAAAATGAATTTATACCGCTTGAGTTGATCTCTTTTGAATTAATGTTGTCTCTTTCAATCTTCATCAAGTAAGGGTGCCAACATGTTGATATTGATCTTGTCACTTGAGCATAGCCATCTTGAGCATGTGACTTGATTCCATTCATCAAATATGAATAACTCCAAATGCATCAAGTCACTTCAAACACTTTGTCCAATATAGATTTGACCCTCCACATCAATATGACCATCGTAGCTTGATTAGTATCTCAACTAAATGCAAGTACTTCCTTCTTCACCCTAGCTAGGTTCTTCAGCCGCCAAGCCGTCGCTTGCCCTTCACCCTTGCTTAGTACCTCAAAGCCTTTCCTTGCTATCTTCACCATCTCAAGCCATCAAGTCACATCTTGTGTTGAATCAACCATTCATTTGTATTGTTATCTTTTTCATTTCAATTTAGCAAGCTTCAAATATGAGACCATTCCATATGCAATCCCTCATGTCTCATTAATTAATTCTTACGAGCTTGCTTTCATATAGAACATGGAAATCCCACAATAAATAAGCTTTTGCATGAATTCCATTTGCATTATTGTCTTGTGCTTGAACTAGATTGTTTTATACAACAATGCATCATTTAAGCTTTCATTAAGTACCTGTGAGATAACCTATTACCTACCCACACTTAACAAACAGGTTAGACCTTTAATCACATTGTCATTCAACCATCCAAAACCCACTAAAGGGCTAGATGCAGTTTCAATCTCCCCCATTTTGGTGATTGATGACAACTTGATTAAAGCTTACAAAAGAATATAAACTTTTAAACTTTTGAGTTCAATGATTTATGAGAGGCTCCCCCTTAATATGTGCTTGTGATTAGAATTCATGAAATGACCTCAAATGTCAATTGAACATACTAAAACATATAGGAGACCCCCCTAAATTATTTTATCCGTGGAGTGCTTGTGTGTGTGACAAGGTAAAACCGTATGCATATGTCAAGATATATCACACAAGAATAAATATAAAGGCATCACATCAAATATTTTTATTCTAGCATGCATGGTCCTTATGGAAATAAATACAACACATGTATGTCACACAAAGCACTCATTACACATTTTTTCAAGTCCACAAGCAACTAATATATAAATAAAGATCATGTCTCAAGAGATACATAGATAAAGCATAAATGAGTCTCATCTCTCATAGGATACAATGTATCTCAAATCCAAGATACATCAACCCATAAATGAGTCTCAAAAACAAAAACTACAGCCTACAGTACATATCTTCAGGTACAAAGATAAGCAAATGAAACAAATATCCTGAAGCTTTAATCAGTCTCTCCCCCCCTTTATCATCTATCACCACAAAGGTCTAACAATGACATACTAAGGACAAAGGGGTTGCAAGCTATAATCACTCATAATCATCTTCATCTCTACTAGCATCCTCATCATCTGAGCGTGTAGCACCGACTAGACGAGAACCACCCACACCAGACGGGTCATAGAAACTACCCGTGAGGTCACTCCACCAGTCTGAAGCATACTCGTATGCAGCACTGGGACGTGGCTGAGAGTAAGTAGGCACCTGAGCCTATAGTGGTAAAGTGTCAGGGTGCTCTGGTGCCTACTGCTGCTGCTGCTGTCGCTGAAGGAACTCAGCAAACTCTACGTCGTACCTGCCCTGCTGCTGCTCCTTAGTCTCAGGCTCACTAGCTACCTCATCTGATAGTGGAGACCTAGGAGGATAAAGCTCAAGTCTAGAAGCAATCTGCTTTAAAGTCTGAGTATCCTTCCTCCTAGCCTCCCTCTCCTTCTACTGATAGGTCCATATGTCCTCACACATCCCAAAGATAGCACTGAACATCTTGCGAATAGAAGAAGGACTGCGGTGATGTGAAGAAGAATATGAAGGAGCATGTGGTAGAGGGGAAGCTCATCCTGCTGCTGCACCACCTATAGGTGCATCTACCTCTGGTACTGCTGCTCCTATTCCTAGTCCTACTGGAGGTACGCCAACCTTAGGCAAGTCTATAACAATCTTTAGGGCCTTATGTACCTTGTCATACTCAAATGTATGCTCTGTGACCTGCTCAATCATGTGCATGATGTAGGGAGCAAAACCACAGCCCTTGAGGGGCCTCTCGCCAACACTCCTGATCTCGCACCAAATGAAGTCAAATACACTGAAGGGTCGTGCATTAGGTGCCATCCTATGGAGCAGGTTCCTGGAGTAATCTGCAATGTTTCCCTTATCTCCACCCTTGCAATCAATGGTCTTCCTGAACATCCTATCTAGATATCTGTAAGTAGGGTGAAGACCAAGAACCTTCCCCACTGCTCCTCTCTCACCCCCTAGTGGGTACATGTAGGCAAGCTGCTCTGAAGGCAACACCTGCTTTGTGTGGATCCTATCTTTTTGAAGATCATCATCTAAGAAGCCAAGTAGTGCTGCAAAAGCATCATAATCAACACTATACCACTGGCCCTCAAGCATCTAGTGCATACACCTCTCATCCTCCTCAACATATAGGGTGGCATAGAACTGAGCTACCACCTCTGTGTTCTAGTCATGCTAGAACTCCATAATCTCATAAACCCTTGTATGCTCACAAATGGCAATAGCGTGCTCAATGGAGGCCTTATGCAAATCTCTGACGTACTGCTAGTCAATCCACTAAGACCTAACAATCACTGGGTTCCTATTGAGGATCACACTAGTGTAGAAGTCCATATGAAAGGCTATCTGAAATCGATGGTCAAACTGAATCCTTGACAAGCCCCTTGGATCAATTCTTCTTTCATCTCTGGCCCTTCTAGTCATGCCTTTCCCTCGATAGTCAACTCTGGCAACATAAGAGGGTACACTAGGTGGATGTGGCTCAAGTAAACCATAGTACATACCCTGACCTAGCTGGTGCTGAGCTGGAGGTACTATCTGCTCCTCCTCAATCTCTTGCTCATCATCTGAGCTATCACCATCTGAATCTCTATCAGTGCTTTTCCTTTTCCTGATACTAGGCTCCACTCTATACTCTTCTGTATTTGTATCAGAGGAAGAACTGTTGTCTCCCTCTTTGTACTATGGAGCACCCATAGTAGCCCTAGAGAGTCCTCTGCTGCTGCCCTGCTCCTGCTGACTAAATCTAGGATGCATTTCTTGTCTTGCCTTCTTGTGTTTTTCTAGTGCTGGATCATGCCTATGCTTGGACCTAGGCTCCTGTCTTCCACTAATAGCTGCTGTCCTATATCCAAAGATTTACAAGAAATTTTAGATACATGCCCAAATGATATCTTATTTTAGTTGATATATAGAAATAAGAATAATTATCCTATACTTTGTAATCACCTCAACCAAACTAGGTCAAAAGGTTCACAAAACACAATAGACAATTAAACTTAGTCCTAAGAATCAACCACTGAGAAGATTGAAACAAGGGATCAAAATCTACTCTACTATCCCATACCGAACACGTGCATACCAGACACGTTCGGTATGAGCGGACAACAACCCTAACCGGGGTCCTTGGCTCAATCTTCAACCAATCCAATTCAAACTCTGGGCATTGCTTCTAGACAGGTAATGTAGCATCTCTACCGAAGGGATTTTAAAATCATGCGCTAACCGCTTAGATCGAATGAGGTCTGGGATTAGGGTACCTTGTGAGAGTGAATGAAGATACGATTAGAAATCCAAGTCCTAGAGTCTTCGATCTTGATGCAAATCTCCTCCGATCCAATCTCCCTCTCTTCCTTTTCATGGTGGAATCACTCGATTGCCAATATGGTGGAATAGAGGTGGCAACGTTAGCTTGGAGGAGAGAAAAGAGGGATAGAGGATCAGGGCCGAAGGGGTACCGACTGTTTTTATACCCCCGCTCATACCGGACACGTCCGGTATTTGCGGGCTGGCTGATCTTTTTCCAAATTTTATTTACTTAATTCCAATCCCCTTCTCTATCATTTCTTGATCCAAAAACATGTATGCCCTTGATCCAAATAAGGTGTAAATACTTTTCTTATCCAAATGCCATGAGTATCACTTCTCTTTTCCAAATATTTGGCATATATAGATGTTGATTATTTGAGAGAGATATTGTGAGACATAGTAGATTGTGGACTTACGAAAGTCATGTCATGTGTAATTAACCAATCAAATAATCAAGGAGAGCTATAATTATCACATGACAAGGCTAGGTCACAAAGACCAAGATTCAAATAGTTTTTCAAATTCACACCACCTACACATGCTAGTTATGGATTTTAAAAAACATCTCTCCTATGTCACACAAATGCACATTCTAACATATAAAGGGCCTTAGATGCACTTACAATGCATGTATGTAAAGACATACCTTTGCCTTGAGCCCACAAGAATACCACTAAGAAGATACATAGCATGATAATCTTTATGTTGACCTTAATTACCAAATAATCATGCTAGATACATTTTCATTCAAAGGACTACAAATAATGCTAGATAAATGTGTTAGTCCACCAGAGTGCAAAATAGAAACTTAGCTCCCCCTAAATAAGTGCTTTAAGTAATTTGAATGACTTTCAACTAGCACTTTATTCTATTAAGAATATGGGAGACAATTTTCTATTTTGAACCATAAATAAATAATTTGCCATATTTAAATTTGAGTTCAAGAGATGCTCACAATCCACTTAGATTTAGTAAACCACAAGTTTCTGAGTAAATTGAGGATATATGAAAATATATGGATTAAAGACTCAGTTGTAATCCTATTAGTGTTCTGGTTCCTGCAATACTGGACACGTCCGGTAGGTATATTGGACATGTCCAGAATGCGCAGAACAGAAACCCTTTCTTTCTATCCCTGTCCATACCGGACATGTCCGGTAGGTGCAAGACAGAAAAAATTAATTCATTGCTTATGATTCTTTGTTTAGCTTTATTGTTTATTGTGTACCTACATCTCAATAAATCAATTGCTCTACTAGAGAGCTATTAAAAGCACCCTATGGCAAACATGATAATTATCAAGTAGAACTAATTAGCCACTTTTATTTTTTCACAAATATGCCTATTTGTGAGTCATTGAGTACAAAACAAATAAAGTGGCTATCCTATAAGGTTTAGGTACTTGTTATCAATGGTGAAGATGAAGTAAATGATATATTCATTAAATTTTCTTCGAGTCAACCATATAAGAGATTATGATAAGAATTAGTTGATAGATTGAGTGAGTATTATCAATTTGCTTGCTCAACCACCCTGAAGCCTTCATCTCATCACCAAGTACCTACATCAATAACCTAAGCACACTTTGGTATCCAACTCTTGTTGGATCCTTTTGAGTTAGTCAACAAGTGCTTAGGCACCCAAATGGATTTAGCGCTAGTTTGTGGTGAACACATCACCTTGCTAGTGATAACTCCATTTATGGTCTTCCTAAGCTTATCATTATAAACAAATGTGTTTGGCTTAGGAGCATTACCATTTGAGCATTCATAGCTTAGATGCCCCTTTCTTCTACAAGCATAGCATATGCGACCTTTGTTTGCTCTATGCTTGTTTTGCTTGTATGGACATCTATCAACCTTATGGCCCATCTCATTGCATCCATAGCATCTTCTTGTTGCACCTTGGGCTTCCTTTCTTGCCTCTTTGTACATTAAGCATTTCTTGGTAGGATGCCCCAATTTCTTACTCATGAGACAAGCGCTTTGTCCATCACTCTTCATTTGCTTGACCTCCTTGGTAGAAGCCTTTTGATTGGCGACTTCAACCTTGTCGGCCCAACTCTTATGTGGACACATTGCCCACTCATGTCCATATAATCCACAACCATAGCATAACCTTTTTTATGTTTCTTGCTCTTGGTTGTGTTGGCCTTACTTAAAATGTGATTCTTTTGTTGGGCTTTGGAGGAAGCAAGGTTTGAACCCTTCTCAAGCTTCTTCACCATGTTATCATGGTTATCTTGAGAAGGTTGTGCTTTCTCCTTACCCTTCAACCGAATCACATCTTTCTTTAATCTTTTTACCTCTTCTTTGAGCTCTATGTTTTCTATGAGATTTAGTTCAATCAAAGATTGGCTTGCTTGAGGAGCACACTCATTAGTACAAGAAATATTTAATTGAGATGGTGTACTAGTGAGTGAATGTGTAAGAGGTTGAGAAAATTTTACCAATGTCATCACAACCTCATGAGCTACCTCAAGCATGATGCTTGATTCTACTACTTCCTCATGAGAGCACTTTAGATGAACATAGTTTTCTTGTAGCACATTATACTTGCTTGATAGTTCATCTAGCCTTGCCTTGAGCTCAAAGTTTTCCTTCTCTAGTTGAGAAACACTAGAAGAGGAGTTAGTAACTAAATCATACTCAATTGACAATTTTTCATACCTTTCACTTAGAGCCTTTAGTTGTTCCATCTTGGAGATGAAAAACAATTCTTGCTTTTGAAGTGATTGCTCTTGCTTCTCAATCTCTTCTTCAAGCTCATCATTCTTTTCAACTATCTTCATGATGATGAACTTATCTTTGTGGTTGAGATGATCAAGGTTGTAGTTGTCTTCAACTTCAACATCACTCTCATCTTGATCATCTACTTGTGCTTTCTCCTTTTCTTGATCTTTCTTGTTACTCTTTTTGTTGCTTTTCTTGACCATGAGACACAAGTGATGAGTATCATAAGATACTAAGGTTGACTCATCACTTGGTCGCCACCGGGCTTGAGCATCGCTGCAAACAATTGCTTGATGGTCTGCTGCCTCGGCCATACCGGACACGTCCGGTATGAATACCGAACACGTCTGGTATGTGTAGGCAGACAACAAGTCATGCGCTGCTTACACTTCTTGCTCTAGCTCAGTGCTCTTAAGGTTTTGTGAGGCTTCTTCGCTACATGAAGACACAATGGACATACTTTCCATTGACACGATCTCAAGTGCATCATCACATTTGGATTTTCCATATAAATCAAAAAGTCTAGTCCAAATAAGATGAGCACTCTCCGAAGGTGGTTGTCCATTGAAGATTGCCTCATCTTGAACCTCTACACTCAATGTACTCAACATGACATTAATAGCTTGAGCATTGAGTTGCACGCATATCTCTTCCTCTTTTGACAAATTTTTGTAGTTGCTCCAATCAACTATAGGAAGAGGTATGCTTGCATCCACAATATGCTCAACAAGAGGACTAATATCCCTAAAAGCATTGAGTACATGAATTGACTAAGGTAGAAAGTTTGAACCATCATTTTGAAGAAGCACCGGCTCCAACTCGATAGGCGTCGACATCCTTTTCTCATGGCGGTGAAGCTTTAGGTGAGAACCTTCCTCTGATACCAATTGAAAGGACCTAGGATGCCGCCTAGAGGGGGGTGAATAGGCGTTTCTAAAAATTGACACCTTTAAATGCGGAAATGATTAGTAAAGAGAGTTTCCAGAATGGAAACTCCAAATTAAGTGTAGTACCACCCCTCATAAGTTTGCCATAGAGTAAACAAGGTATAAAGAATATATATAGAAGTGATAACCCTACAATACAAAGATAGAATAGAGAATAAATATTTTCAGTACTGAGCTCTAATACCAGACGTGTCTGGTATGACTACCGGACGTGTCCGGTATGCATGATTTCTATAGATCAGCCCCAAACTTGCTCCTTTTGATTTCTATCTTCAAACCAAACTGCAGGCACCTACTAGAGATAACAATATACACAGAGAGCCTACACAAGAGCTGGAGCAACATAAATATCAAATGAAATGCGAATTGAGACACGATATTTGTTTTACCGAAGTTCGGACTCGTTCGAGTCCAACTCTCTGTTGAGGGGGCTACGGACAACCTAGTGAAGGTTAGCCCTAGAGGATACCACGAAGGTCACTCTAGCCGGAGTCTTTTCCAACTCCTTTTCCTCCTTCCACTAGTTGATTCCGAGGCGACAAAATCGACCGTTACAAACTTTCCGTGGCACACCACAATCTCTTGGGTGCTCTCTGGCGATGCCTAACCGTCTAGGACCAAAGAGTCCAAGAGTAACAAATGCAAATCATAAGATTGACAATATGCATAAGTGCTCAAGTGGTTGGATTGCTCTCTTTTTGAATTTCACTCAACGCATAATTTGATTTGGCAAATTTGATCAATCACTCACTAAGAGAGGGTTGGGAGAGTTGGCAAGGCTCAAAAACGTGTGTGTATATCAATAGAATCAACAGCCTCCAAAGGTGGAGGCTTGGGGGTATTTATAACCCCTTGGAAAAACTAGCCATTTTATAACTGTTGCCATACCAGACTATGTATACCGGACACGTCCGGTATGACTTACACTGCGCCAACGATAACTAAGTTACAGTGATGTTGTGAGGCGTCGGAACTCCTGATGAATGCCAGAACTCCCGACCCTCAGCATATTTGAAAACCATGTAACTGAGTTAAAGTATGTGAGGTGTCGGAACTCCTGACTCATGCCGGAACTTCCGACTGTCGGAACTCCCGACTTACATCAGAACTCTCGACTCTCAAGGCATTTGAAAACTAGCCGTTGGCCTCTGGTCATCCATACCGGACACGTCCGGTATGACCACCACAGTGAACTCTCTAAGTTAGTTAAAGCGTGAGATGTCGGAACTCACAACCATTGCCGGAACTCCTGACTTATGTCGGAACTCCCGATGAACCAACCCAAGAATAACAATTTTACCATTGCTGGGCAAATACCAGACACGTCCGGTATTGCAAGACCGGCTAGAATTCAGTTAGCTCTTTTGTCTCTCAAATACTCAAAACTCACATGGGTTGGCTTGAGCACTTATGAAACATTATCTATCAACATGATGCATCCCTCTTAATAGTACGGCATACCTATTAAACTCAAGATTAAAGGAAAAATGAATTTATACCGCTTGAGTTGACCTCTTTTGAATTAATGTCGTCTCTTTCAATCTTCATCAAGTAAGGGTGCCAACATGTTGATATTGATCTTGTCACTTGAGCATAGCCATCTTGAGCACATGACTTGATTCCATTCATCAAATATGAATAACTCCAAATGCATCAAGTCACTTCAAACACTTTGTCCAATATAGATTTGATCCTCCACATCAATATGACCATCGTAGCTTGATTAGTACCTCAACTAAATGCAAGTACTTCCTTCTTCATCCTAGCTAGGTTCTTCAGCCACCAAGCCATCGCTTGCCCTTCACCCTTGCTTAGTACCTCAAAGCCTTTTCTTGCTATCTTCACCATCTCAAGCCATCAAGTCACATCTTGTGTTGAATCAACCATTCATTTGTATTGTTATCTTTTTCATTTCAATTTAGCAAGCTTCAAATATGAGACCATTCCATATGCAATTCCTCATGTCTTATTAATTAATTCTTACGAGCTTGCTTTCACATAGAACATGGAAATCCCACAATAAATAAGCCTTTGTATGAATTCCATTTGCATTGTTGTATTGTGCTTGAACTAGATTGTTTTATACAACAACGCATCATTTTGGCTTTCATTAAGTACCTGTGAGATAACCTATTACATGTTCACACTTAGCAAATAGGTTAGACCTTTAATCACGTTGTCATTCAACCATCCAAAATCCACTAAAGGGCTAGATGCACTTTCACAAGTGTTGTAAGCTCAGCCCCTCTGGTTACGGAAACCAAGGATGGGTTGACGCATGAAACATGACCGACCCCTATGAGACCCCAAGGGGCTTGGGGCTCGAGCCGCTCGATCCGAGATCGAGAGACCAAGGTTCGAAGGCTGGCTCACAAAGGGTCCAAGGCTGCCTCATGTCAAACAAGAGCTAGGGGAGAAAATGCAGATGAGCCTCAATGGCCTTTGCTCGACCCACATTGAGGCAGATAGGGTCATCTCAACCTTCTAGTTCAATCCAGCCTCTAGCTGAGCCCATAGAATCCCCATTGAGGGGGAATCTATTAGAAGGCAGGTCAAGGAGCAATGGAATGCCACCCGAGGGCTTTGCTGACCCTATCACAAAGTAGTAGGATCAGATTTTGTTCGAACATCAAGCTCATCAAGCATGTCACTCAAGCCATCGAGGCAAGTGACATCACCTCAACCCCTCCAGTTGCGAAAACCACGGATGGGGCACAGTCACAAAATGAGCCAACCCTTGACTGAATCCCCGCCATGCATGGGGGCTCGAGGAAGGCCGGGCCAGCAATAGCGCCAAACGCATGGTCATGGAACGATCGCTAAAATCCTAAGTAAGGGGTATGTGCGAATACAAGTTCGCTACCCTTGCTTCAGTGTTGAGTAACATTCGGCCCCAGCAACTACAAGGGGTCAGATCTCACTTGGGGGCTGATACAGGTATGAATACCTCCTTTTTTCGAAATAGTCGTTGCGTCAGACCTCTTCCTCACATTAAGGTTAGCGGCAAGGTTTGTGGGAATAGATAAACAAGCATGCCTGATAAGACTACAAAAAACCCATGCCCCGACGGCTACGGTAACTTTGCTCACCAGCGTGATCAAAATTTCCCCCTTATACACCTCGGGCCCTACAGTCTTAATGAATGGAAGGATTGAATCGCATAAACCTTTTTCTCAAATGCAAAAGGGATGAAAGTAAGTTTAGACAAATGAAACAAAATTATGAAATGAAATTATGAATCTATTTTCGGACACAAAAGTACCAACACTTGTCCATAGATTATAGATAAATGTTTATTAGACTCATTTGACTAACTACTTCCTCGGAGGGAGAACTATGTCTTTTAGCCTATCTACTAGGTTCCGCATGATAGGAGTCACCGCCTTCTCAATCTCATCCAGCTCGAAGTTTTCATAGCTAGGCGCGAAGCCGAGGCTCATTACCTCCAAGTTAACTTCTTGATCATAATGAGAGCGGGCAATAGCAAAGGCTTGGGTGATCCCAGTGTGAAAGGTGTTCTCTTCAAGCTAGCACACCCGCACCGTGATATCTACGGCACAGGCCGCAAGTGAGCCAGTTTCCTCTGGCCACGCCACTCCTAGGTCATCGAAAACAACCCTGACGGTAGCACGCAAGAGATCATGCTCATCACTCTTAGCCTGAAGAATCCCACGCACCTCAACAAGCTTTGTGCCTAGCCTGGCAGAGATGCTCTTAGCCTCCAGCCTTTGGGCCACCGTGGCTCCAAGATCTGCCCAGAGGGAGCTAACCCCCTAACGTGCCTCATCGCGCTCTCGAACGGCCTAGTCGCACTCCTCGTGGGCCATGCCATGCTTCGAGTGGAGTCTTTGTGTAGTATGGCATAGCTCGTCTCGCTCCCTACACAGCTGGGCAATCACCTCGGCATCTAGATTCGCCCACTGCTATAGGGCTACGGACCTGTCCTCGGCTTCTAGCTTGAGATCTCGCTCTGTCTCTAGCTCTACCAAGAGGTCAACGACCCATTGGTAGGCCTCAACATCCTTCTGGAGCAGCTCATCCTACTCTTTTTAGACCCTAGTAGCCACCTCCTTGTCCTGTTGTACCCTCGCTGATAGATCCTAGAACATCCCATGGATCTCCTCCGCATCCCAACGTGCCTCGGCTTCCCACTGTTGGGCGGCAGCAAGCTGGGCACTCACATCTTTACATAGCTGGGCCTCCTCAGTGAGGTGGTCCCATTCCACCTTCTACTCATGGAGGAACCAGGATTTCTCCCGGCTATGAGCAATGATGGACTAAAAAGGAGACCAGTGTCAAAAATACAAAAATGCATGGAGAAAGAAGAAAGCGAGAGGGAAGATCAAGCGGATACCCGGTCATTGGCAATGATAACATCACGCAAGATGCCCCTGCCCTAGTTTAGGACATCCATCATCACCGAGATCCCTTCATCGAGACTCTCCCGCTCTATGCTATCGGTAGCATAGTCGAGCGAGAAGAGACTCGACGTTGGGTCTTGGGGATCCATCCACTAGAGTAGCAACTCACCCCGCGTGGGCGAGCGGCTACCCCCTAATACCAGGGCCGAGGGTGACCCCCCACTGGTCCTCTCCACCACCGCCACAATGCTCGGGGACCCTCCGGTCGTGTCCTCCTCTGTCTGGCCTGCCTCGGACTTCGTCGCCTGGGCCACCGGTGGCACGGATCGTGCCGCTTCCTCAGACACCATTGTGGCCATGTTCAGCTACCCTTGGCTTGTCACGGTCATGGCCACCTACACTTGTGATGCCGGGGCCTCGTCTTGCGGTGCCGCACCCACCACAGAAGGCACCACAAGCGTGGGCGACAACTCTATCCGCTCTGATGTAGGCGCAAGAATCACCTCGATGTTGTTTGCTCGGCGATGCCCGAGGGCTCTCCTCCAACCCCGGTGTTCGCTTGACCCACCAAGGGCACAGGTGCCACCACAAGTGGCACCTGATCGGCCGACGAGGCCGCAACATTAGCTCCGCTCCTGCCCAAAATAGGAGCAATGTCGGGCGACGACGCCTATCTCGCCTAAAGAGCAACATTCTTCTTGGGTGCCAGCGCCAAAGAACGGCCCCGTCTCAAGACTCTGCAAAGAGTTAAAAAGGTGTAAGGTCAGACTGAAAATAGAAAAATAGAAAAATAGAGGAATCAATGACTTACGCTGGCGCTGTTGGGCGGTAGGAACATTTTGGGGATGAACCCCTAGATTCCTGCTCCAACTCATCTAGGCAGGACCATTTTGAGCCTAACCCCTGCTCCTGGGTAGTGGGGCTCATCTCCCTTGCCTCCTAGGGCACGGCAGTGGAGCCGTCCCTCTCTGTCGATGCCTTGGACGTGGGCGGTAGATCCGCCCACCTTATCAGCTCGTGGGGCGCGGCAGTGGGGCCGCCCCCCTCCAACGGCACCCTAGGCGCGGTGGTGGATCCACCCACTCCCACTAGTCCTGAGGATAGGCCAATGGCTTGACCCATCTCCATCGGCCGCATGGACTCACTTCCCCCGCATGGAATGAGAAGGGTCCTTGCGTGGACAAGGGGGTACCTTTCAGCGTATCCTCACCCTCCAGGACATCTCACTCCACATCGGGCACTACCTTGTCATCATCATCTTCATTGTCTTCACTGTTTGTCTCCTCTCCTTGCTTTCGTGCATGCTGTCTCTATTGTTTCTTCTTCCTCTCGGACTCCTTTGTCTTCCTCTACCACTCGGCTATGGCGTGGTTGGCTGCCACCACGAACTTGTCCTTCGGCAGCGGAGCCAGGCAATCCATAAAGATAAGTTTCTTTGGCTGGTCCTGCTATCCCAATGTCAGCACCAAGGGGTTAGGAATTCAAGTAAAAAGGAGGCACGGGTAAAGAGAACTTATGAAGTCGATGAACCCCGGTTCCGGCCGCATTAGGGGATGCCTCGGCACCAGATACACGAAATCAAGGACGACGCCAGCATGGTCCTTCGAAGGCTCCATCGCCTCCTTGATGCGCTACGCCACTTCGAAGGGGGAGAGCGCTTTGTCGACAAGCACCGTCCCTTCGAGTGACGCTCCAGGCACCATTTGGTGTAGGGGAAGCGTGCGTGCCATCAGCGGCACCACCCTCCTCATGTGGTAGGCACCGATGATCCCTGACCCCTTCATGCCCCTCTCCTTTAGAATTTGGTGGGCGGCGAGATGGTCCTTGATCCTCTTCTTATCTTTGTCTAGGACACCCTGCTTCCACAACTCTAGGACCTCTTCGATGATGCCCCCAGAGAATGCTGGCAAGGGGGCAGCAATGTCGTCCTTGACATAAAACCAATACGAATGCTACCCCTTGTTGGAGGTCGATAGATGCATCGATGGGTATTCGTTCACCTGGTTGTTACAGAGATAAATATCGGCACATCCCACCAGCATGCTCAGCTCTTGCTTCTCATCCCGCTTCTTCAGAAGGTTGATGGTGAAGAGACACCGCCATAGGTTGAAGTGGGGATCGATCCCCAAGAACCTGTCACATAGGGCGACGAACGCCGCAATGTGCTAAACCCCATTAGGAGTAAGGTGCTGCAACTCCACCTTATAGTAGTCCAGCAGCTGAACTTGTGGGCAGGGATGGTGAATCCCCACTCGTGAAAGCAAGCGAAGGACATGACATACCCTTCGGGCGGTGATGGCTCATCCTCATTGCCAGGCTACCGCCACTCCTCGATGGCAGTCAATGGACAAAGGAGGCCATGATGAACGAGGCCCTCCAGGCGCTGAGGGGTGATGTTAGATCTGCACCATGGCTCCATTGAATGATTGGGAGGGGGTGGATGTGAGCTTGACAGCGGCTGCGATGTGGGTATGGGAGGCTCAAGCGATTGGCGGCGGAGGTTGCAGATGCAAAGGCGAGGAGGCAAAGTACGAAACCCTGGGGGTGAACCCCTTAGTTTTATAGGGGTGACGGATGCGAGAAGAGCAACCACCCGCCTAGGTCTCTGAGCCTGCCACGATACACCACCATGTCACGCCATAGGATATGCACCCGCGATCCCCATCCTTTCCCACCAAAGTCGCGCCAGACATTTCGCCTTCTCAAGCAGACCAGGACTCTTTTCCCATAGAGGGGATACGGGTCAAAAAACATTTCTTTGGCCCGCCTGGGTCTGGGAGTTTGAGGGCTGGCCCAATAGTTTCAATGGTCGTCCCAATGAGGAATGGTCCCGAGAACGGCCAAAACCCAAGTGCACGAGCCTCAAAGGAGTCTCGATCCACAATTAAGTCTCAACCAAGCTGACCCTGGATGAATCCCCACGAATAGGATACAAGGGTTCCCTTCAAATTGTCCAGTTGACAAAAACTAAATCTCACAACCATACCCACGAAGGGTCCGAAATTACCCCCTAGACGATTCTATCCAAATCACCCGGGGGCTCAGGGGCTACACCTGGTGGGTGCGCTCGTGCGCACACGCGCACCCTCGAACAAGTCAAATCACCCCTGGGCGATTCTATCTAAATCACCTAGGGCTCGGGGGCTACCGTCGGAGACCTAATACTAGGGTACCCAATGAGGTGAAACTAATAACCATAAAATGTTGATGCTCCCAATCAAACAAGAACGCAGCTACACTTCTTACCCAGAGGACTGAAGATTGGCTCCACCTCGTCCAACGTCTGAGGGCAGGCTTCGCCTCGCTCGACGGCTGAGGGCTGGCTCTGCCTCGCTCGACGGCTAGGGGTTGGCTCTGCCTCGCCCGACGGCTGAGGGCTAGCTCCGCCTCGCCCGACGTCTCGGGGCAGGCAGCGCCTCGCCCAACGTTCTAGGGCTAGCTCCGCCTCGCCCGATGACTGAGGGCTGGCTCCGCCTCGCTCAACATTCTAGGGCTGGCTCCACCTCACCCGATGACTGAGTGTTGGCTCCGCCTCGCCCGACGTCTACACCCTGCCCCTCATAATGACGAGCACAAGGTAAGACAGGACACTCAGGTCAACCACAGTACCGAGGACCATGCCCTACGCACCTGTGAGAAGGTACTGTCAGGATACAATGGCACGGGTGCTTTAAGCCCTCCCCGGCATGGCAGAGGCCAAATAGTATTGTAGGCGCCGACTTTTGTCCTACAGTGTTGTAGGCGCCGTCATCAGCCCTCGGCGCGGATACTAACACAGGCATACGGCAACCACTACAGTCCAGGAAAGGATTCACATCATCTACAGTGAAGGACGTATGGTCACTTCCCCGCCTACTCCCTGTAGGGTCACAGCTCGGCTCCCTAGCACGCCGCACCGTCCACCGATATAGGATGTGATGTACCCACTTGCTGAATGAGGCTAGGGCATGGCCCTATGAGAATCAGCGAACATGTCATCCCTGACACGGTCTGCCATATCAGCAGGATAGGCTCAAGGGAAAAGGAAGATCTGGCTCCTTCGAAGAACCTTCTCAACATATGGTTTTCTTCTCTTTCATCCATCTGTAATCTCTGCTCCCCCTTGGTTTATAAAAAGGAGGGTAGGGCACTTCACTAGGGGACGAATCAATTCCACACACAACACACAGCCAAGCAGCAACTAAGCTCTTGGCATCCTTTCGATCTTTCCATCAGAGATTTGGGACATGTCCCTCTCTCAACCGTTTGTACCATACTACGAACCTTTTTCGGTACTAATAACACGAGCAGCAGCGAACTGGACGTAGGGACAATCTGTCTAAACTAGTATAAACCTTGTGTCTTTTAGTACACCATCCGAGCCTAACGTGCAACAAATATAAATTTACTAGTTGGTGTTTGTTCGAAACACCGACAACAATATTGCCAAATTACGGACTAATTAGACTTAAAAGATTTGTCTTATAAATTAATCACAAACTGTATAATTAATTATTTTTTAGTCTATATTTAATACTTCATGTATGTGTATAACATGTTCGATGGGATATTAAGTAAACTTAGGAGGAACTCAACGAGCCCTTAAACTCTTTCTTGCGCTGGCGCGGTCCGGTGACAGATGTGCCGTGCGCTGGCCGACCTCGTCGGCTTCGGATTCACCATGTTCGGACGTGTGTGGTCAGTTCTTTTTTTTTATTTATAATTTATAGGAGGTTGACAAAATTTTGATAGAGTTAGGGAATAATAATGCAAACGGTGTTACTATCTACGTCCTCCATATAAAAAGCAATTCACTCAAACAATTTAAAATTTAATAAAATTTATAAAAATATTAAAATTTATTATACTAAATGTACCATTAGATTAATGATGAAATTTATTTTTATAATAAATAGAGATATAAATGGTAATATTATTTTCTACAAACTCAGACAAATTTAAAAATGATTTGATTTGAATCTATAATTACGTTTGTTTTTGAAGGAGGAGTCATCAAAGGAAAAAAGGAAAAATTCTTTCCAGCTTGGACTTGCCAACAGTTTTTAGAATCGATTTTTATTTTGGTGTAGAAGCAATGTCTTACTTGCAATTGCAAGATTTTGCATTGATGTCCTGCCGAGATAGAGGATTGTGCAATAATAAATATTTTCTCTTTTTGTCTAAGGTTTGAATCCCAATCTTATACCTATCTAAAATTCTAAATGCAATTCGATAACACTAACATCTAGTCAAACTATCTTAACATTAATTAAAATTAGATTAAAAACATTAATTAAAATTATGTAAAAATAAGCTCATGCTTGTCATCTTAAATAATTAATCCCTTCATCCCTATATGATAAGTATATATATTTTTTTTTTGCAAATTATAGTACAACATAGACACTTATATACATACTAGTCAGTACCCCGCACGTTGCCGCAGGAGTCATCGTAGTCATGATTTAAATATGAATCATTCCATGAAAGTGGATTCAAATTCAGGACCGTTGCACGTTACAAAATAAGGATGATTATAAAAATAAGAAGGTTTAGTTAGTTTGGAGTAACTGTAGAGAGTAGTTATGATCGTCCTATTTTTGTATAGGATTAGAATTCAGTTGTAGCTGTCGTAGGTTGATGTTGATGTTGATATCTGGGATCAATTACTGAACAAACATGATATGCAGATGATACCCTCCTGGCCTCCTGTACTCAAACTTGTTGACAAAGAAAATATATTAGTATATATTCCTGGTGGCGATCATATAGAGGCAGTACTGGCAATAAATTCATCATATTTGACAGGGTTTTAGACTGGCACAAAAGATTAGACATGTTTTTATAAGGAAGGATCCTAGTGTAATATATCCGGAAGATATTAAACTCAACTGCAGAGCTCAATTATTGCCATGTACAATGGTCTTAAGAGCAATATAGGTGGGTGGGAAGGGGGAGAAGGTTTTCTAGTTCAGGTTAGAATCACAATGCAGAAAAGTGTAAAATGCAAAGTCCATATAAATAGAGAGTTGAGAGGCAACGGTAGGAGCTTATACAAAATAGAGGCAAGATCCTCACCAACATAAAAGGGAAAGGAATACGGTAAATCTTACTTCAATTTTGAGCTCCAACAGTAGCAACATACGAAGTTCTATGAACCTGGTGCAAGCCTAACACTCTGAACAACCAGAAGTATTGCACTTGTTGGTTTACATATCATAATGAAAGATCTTGTGCAAGAAAAGGAGGTAAAAGAAATATATGCTAGTGCCAAAATATGCAGTCCAGCAGCTGTGAAAGGAACTGGATTAACATGAAGGGCTTACAATATTTTTGTACCCATGATCAAAGAAGCCGAGGCTCTATCTCCTTCCAAATTAGGAAATCATGTGGAGAACTTGGAAAGTAAACAAAGTGAAATGGGTAGTTGGAGCAGGTCCCCAAAAAAAATTTGAACAGAAAGGTAGCTGGTTACACTACGCCAGATTCCCACTGTAGGAACGGGGGCATATTTACTGTAGGGGCGGCTGGGGTTGGGGCGCCCCTACAGTGGGCGTCCTCGGGCCCCAGCAGCCCAGCCGCCCGTACAGATGGCACTGTAGGGGCATCTGGTAACCTGAGCCGCCCCTACAGTTGAGGCTGATCTGTAGGGGCGGTTCAATCACCAGCCGCCCCTGCAGTGCCCATTTGTCTTTTTTCAAATTTTAAAATTTGAAAGGTTCAAATTTAGTCAAATGATAAGATAACCAAAATAAAAGTTGTAGATCTTGATGAGTTGAACAACTTTTGTATTCATCATTTTTACATCTGAAATCATTTAGGGTTTTAAAATTTGGTTTGAACTTGTCAAATTTCAAATATTAAAATGTGTAAAACATTGTCACATCCAAGTTTGATCAAACTTAAATGCTGAAGCATGATTTTAGAAATTTTTAGGAACAAAAACCATCACATTTGGAGTTAGTATGAGGGAGAACAACTAGTTACAAAGTTTACCCACAGATTAAAAAGAGAAATCACACTGTTCTAGATGATCCTTACATGATCATAGTGAACAGTGTGATTTCTTTTTTTAATCTGTGGGTCAACTTTGTAACTAGTTTTTCTTCCTCATACTAACTCCAAATCTGATGATTTTTTTTCCTAAAATTTTCTAAAATCATTCTCTATCAATTTATTTTGTTGGTTTTGTCAATATATACATATGAAAAGTTTGAGAAATTTAAATTTTGAATTTAAAAAAAATGCAACTTCAGACAAGATTTTGGTACCCCAAATGATTTCAGCTGAAAAAGTGATAAATACTAAAGTTGAATAACTCATCAAGATCTACAACTTTTGTATTGGTCATTTCTTCATATGACAAAGTGGTAATGACATTGTTCACAAATGTGACACATCTCTCGTAAGGTTTTATAAACTATATGAGACATGTGTAAGATTAGTGAACAATGTGTGCTAAGAATTTATCAAATGAAGAAATGACCAAAATAAAAGTTGTAGATATTCATGAGTTGAACAACTTTGGTATTCATCACTTCTTATGTTGAAATTATTTTGGGTCTCAAATTTTGGTTCGAACTTGTCGTTTTTTAAAATTTCAAATTTGAAAGGTTCAAATTTAGTCAAATGACAAGATAACCAAAATAAAATTTGTAGATCATGATGAGTTGAACAACTTTTGTGTTCATCACTTTTACATCTGAAATCATTTAGGGTTTTAACATTTAGTTTGAACTTGTTAAATTTCAAATTTCAAATTTTAAAATGTGTAAAACATTGTCACATCCAAGTTTGATCAAACTTAAATGCTGAAGCATGATTTTAGAAATTTTAGGAAAAAATACCATCACATTTGGAGTTAGTACGAGAGAGAACAACTAGTTACAAAGTTTACCCACAGATTAAAAAGAGAAATCACACTGTTCTAGATGATCCTTACATGATTATAGTGAACAGTGTGATTTCTTTTTTTAATCTGTGGGTCAATTTTGTAACTAGTTTTTCTTCTTCATACTAACTCCAAATCTGATGATTTTTTTTCTAAAATTTTCTAAAATCATTCTCTATAAATTTATTTTGTTGGTTTTGTCAATATATACATATGAAAAGTTTGAGCAATTTAAATTTTGAATTTTAAAAAAAAATGCAACTTCAGACAAGATTTTGGTACCCCAAATAATTTCAGCTGAAAAAGCGATAAATACCAAAATTGAATAACTCATCAAGATCTATAACTTTTGTATTGGTTATTTCTTCATATGACAAAGTGGTAATGACATTGTTCACAAATGTGACACATCTCTCACAAGGTTTTATAAACAATATGAGACATATGTAAGATTAGTGAACAATGTATGCTAAGAATTTATCAAATGAAAAAATGACCAAAATAAAAGTTGTAGATATTCATGAGTTGAACAACTTTGGTATTCATCACTTCTTATGTTGAAATCATTTTGGGTCTCAAATTTTGGTTCGAACTTATCGTTTTTCAAAATTTAAAATTTGAAAGGTTCAAATTTAGTCAAATGATAAGATAATCAAAATAAAAGTTGTAGATCTTGATGAGTTGAACAACTTTTGTATTTATCACTTTTACATCTGAAATCATTTAGGGTTTTAAAATTTGGTTTGAACTTGTCAAATTTCAAATTTTAAATTTTAAAATGTGTAAAACATTGTCACATCCAAGTTTGATCAAACTTAAATGCTAAAGCATGATTTTAGAAATTTTTAGGAATAAAAACCATCACATTTGGAGTTAGTATGAGGGAGAACAACTAGTTACAAAGTTTACCTACAGATTAAAAAGAGAAATCACATTGTTCTAGATGATCCTTACATGATCATAGTGAACAGTGTGATTTTTTTAATCTGTGGGTCAATTTTGTAACTAGTTTTTTTTCCTCATACTAACTCCAAATCTGATGATTTGTTTTCCTAAAATTTTCTAAAATCATTCTCTATCAATTTATTTTGTTGGTTTTGTCAATATATACATATGAAAAGTTTGATCAATTTAAATTTTGAATTTAAAAAAAATGCAACTTCAGACAAGATTTTGGTACCCCAAATGATTTCAGCTGAAAAAGTGATAAATACCAAAGTTGAATAACTCATCAAGATCTACAACTTTTGTATTGGTCATTTCTTCATATGACAAAGTGGTAATGACATTGTTCATAAATATGACACATCTCTCATAAGGTTTTATAAACTATATGAGACATGTGTAAGATTAGTGAACAATGTATGCTACGAATTTGTCAAATGAAAAAATGATTAAAATAAAAGTTGTAGATATTCATAAGTTGAACAACTTTGGTATTCATCACTTCTTATGTTGAAATCATTTTTGGTCTTAAATTTTGGTTCAAACTTGTAATTTTTTAAAATTTCAAATTTGAAAGGTTCAAATTTAGTTAAATGACAAGATGACCAAAATAAAAGTTGTAGATCTTCATGACCTCTACAACTTTGATGTTTATCAAATTTTCATTTGAGATCATTTGGTGTCTTAAAATTATTTTTAGTAGTTTTGATTTTAATTTTTTTAAATTTAAAATTTTTCCCCATTTTTTAAGGTTTAATTTTACAATTTTAAATTGTTGTAGTTGTTTTAGTTATTGTATATGTAAATATATCTATAAAAAATAATTATAAAATTTTGTAATGTATTATTTATTATTTACATGTGAATAATTTATTTTGATTTAGAATTTTGAAAAAAAAATAAACTGTAGGGGCGGCTTATAACCTCAGCCGCCCCTACAGTGGCTCTGAGGTATATCCATGAGAAAAAGAAAGAAAAAGAAAAAACCACCGCCTTATCCCCTCTCGCACTCCCTTGAGACCATATCCTCAGCTTCTCTCAACACATAGCCGCATCACGTACTCGAAGCCGCCGTCGCCGTCCTCCGCGTCGCGACCCCCGCCTATGTCGCGGCCACCGACGTCCACCGCGGCCCGAGCCCCACCCTCTGCCACGCCCGCCGATGCCCTCCACCCACGAATCTGGCCACCCCCTCTCTGTAGATCCGGGGCCGATGAAGCCCAGGACCACCAGCCCCCCTCCCATGGCCACCGCCTGCCCTAGGTCTGCCTCCTCCCTCTTCTCCCATAGCGTCGGCGTGGTCTCCAGGGCTCCGGCCCCGCCCTGACTCGCCGTGCCCGCTCCGATGTTCGTTCTGACCCTGCTGCGCCCACTCCAATCCCAGCCCCGGCCCTGGCTCCACCTCAACGACCCGACCCCATCGCGCCCGCTTCGACTTCACCATAGCACCCTGGCATCCAGATCTGTAGCGGTGTGCACTCACAACACCAGGTATGCCTATCCCTTCTCTTCCCTTCATTTTGGGTAAAGCTGAGCACTAGAACCCTAATTTTACCTATTTGGCTATCTATAGATCTAAACCTAAGTGTATGCTTTTATGAGCAAAACTCGTTTTGGTCTTCCTGCAGGATGTGGATTGAAATTATCAATAGAATCTTGTGTTCAACACAACAAGGAGAAGGGGTGTTTGAGGACTCTGGAAGCAGCGCTACAATACTCGTACAACAGAAGACAAAAGATAGGAAAGTATAGATTGGTAACATAAAAAAATCAAAACATTAAAATGGAGATCCTCCTGATGTCAATGCCTAGCAAAGAATGCTTGAGTATTTACCCTCTTAGTGGCATTTTTTATCCACAGTTTTTGTATGAAATATTCTTTGGCATAAAAAAATTTAATTTATTTATCCAGCTCCAATTCAAGTCCTCCATTTTGGATTCCTATACATATCCTGAATCCATAGAGACCAACAGAATGCTCTGTATTCAATGTGAAAGCAGGTACATGTCTTTTTATCTGCTACACAAAATATTCTTAACTATGGTTTATCTGCATGTTATTCTTTACTAGACACACATGCCTCAAATTTCAATCCCAGTTATATTTTAGTGGTGTAATTGTACTCAGCTTATGACTGTGTACAACCAGATGCAGATCAAGTTTGATGCTCTGTTGTCTGCTCATGTGAAATAAATAAATCTATTCATTTTTTTATAAAAATGTTCTGGTCTCAGCATATTTCACTGTATAATGGTGTTGTCAATTGAATAGATTCTCCACGTGACTTTGTTCAGTTCATTGAATGGTCTCCTCGGTCCTACCCTCGTGCATTGCTAGTGGCAAATTTTCATGGGCGGATCACTGTATGGACACAGCCAACAAAGGTAAGTTATTCCCTTGAGATGGATGCATCATTTCTATTTAGAGCTAACTTTGCAGTTCAATAAGAACATGAGTTTCTCTGGTAGCTGCCTGAAACAAAGTTTTATATTTGATGTTATCAAATATTTTGATACTAATCACTTTATTCTGCGGTGAAGGGTCCTGTAAATATTGTACGTGATGCAAGCTCGTGGCAATGTGAACATGAATGGCGTCAAGATCTTTCTGTGGTGACCAAGTGGTTGTCAGGAATTTCTCCGGTACGTTGGTAACACACATAATACTCCATGCTGTTTACCTTCACTATTTAACATGCCCTATTGTGGTTAATTCAACAATTCTGCTGAATGACCCTGTTTCTAGTTTTCACAGATCAGATTTCTTGAGCACCATAATAGGGCTCAGAGTCATTTTATATTTGTCAAACGCAATATTCAAATTAATTGTAGTGTTTTGTTAAGATCCAAGTTGTTGTTTTTACCCCAGCCTTATTGGTAACTGGTAGGATTTTTTGAACAATTGCAACCATGTTCCAGTTATTCCTACATGCCCAGTGAGGCATCTTGTAAGGTGGACTGCATCTGAATAAGCTGCTTATGGTTAGTTACATGTTTCGTATTTTGTATATCAACTTCTTTTTTCTCTATGGTTAAACTTATCTGTAGCTTATTTAATATGCAGGCCCTATTTAGGCCCTTTGTGATCTCCAGTTCTGATCTGGAGCACTTTGGGTGGCTTTGGTACCCTTAATTATGTTAGGTAATGTCTTGCTTTAATGCTTTTATACATGTTTGGAGCTTATAAGAAAATGTGTGTGTTTCGACAGAGGAATGTATATGATTCCATTGTTCACTGTGCTTAATTTGAAATACAACATCATTGTGCACACCGTCCAGCTTGTTTTTTCTTTTAAATCCCATTTGTTAATTTCTTTCTAAGATATATTTGTACTTTGTTGAAGCATCAATTCAATGACTAGAAGGGATTTAGGAAGAAAACTGCATTGTCATTTGGTCTTGCTTGGAACATATTGTATAAGCTATCGATAACACTTTCTATCCTGATCGTGGTCATATTGATCAGTGTGACTGTGTGAGGTTAGGGGGTTTGAACTTGTTAGGGTGGACAAGTGGTTTAGAGAAGCTAAAATGATGGTCTGTAGCTTATTTAATTGTATACTTACTTGTCTTCATAGGTCCTCAACCAATGGAAGCGATTGAGATCTCTTCTGACATGGCACAAAGTATATTGCCTCAGGGGCGAGCTCTTGGTCTCCAGGTTAGAGTTTTACATTCTTAATTTCCTTTCCCACTTAGGTGGACTAACTCTTACCATAACGTGGTATTAGAAAATTGTCCAACTCATGTGTACTTCCTTTTCAGGGCAATCTGAAAGTTCTCATATTGCAGGGCCTCGGTCTTAGTGGTCACCATGATGAAGAAAGTTATCTTGTGCTATATAGTTGTGTGAGAGAGGCAAGTGGGTCTGATACTTTTGTTTGCTTTAAGATACATTTTGTTGCTGCACTGTGAGCCATCCATCGAGATGGCTCTTTGTTAATTCGGTTGAGAGTGGGTCGAATACATTGGTTTGTTTTAAGATACTTCAGAGTAGTTGTACTGTGGGTATGAAAAATATATGTATATATGTATATTTGTGGCGATCAGATTCGAATTTGAATTATATATATATGTGTGGTTAGATTTGAATTATTTTTTTGCTAGAAAATCCACTGTAGGGACGGTTCTTGATTGAACTGCTCTTACAAATACACACAGCAGGGGCACTGTAGGGGCGGCTGAAAACACCAGCCGCCCCTATAGAGGGCACTGCAGGGGCGGTCAGGAAACCGCCCTATAGAGGCACCCTCTATAGGAACACCCTGGGAAGGGCGGCTGGCGCAACCGCCCCTACAGAGGCTCTAGAGCTGCCCCTACAGTTAAATTTTGTAGTAGTGTTACCGCCTATGACCAGAAGGTCCTGGGTTTGAGTCATGGTCTCCTCGCATTGCACAGACGAGGGTAAGGCTTGCCACTGACACCCTTCCCCAGACCCTGCACAGAGTGGGAGCTCTCTGCACTGGGTATGTCCTTTAAAGGCAGTTGCTTACCTTTTAAATATTTAAACCGCCTGACTCAGGCATTTGTAAAATAGCTCCTGTAAAAATGGTACAATATGCTTTTATTCAGTGTGCATACACAGTAGCTAGAACACTTTAGCCAGATTGACTTTGTCCTCGCAAGAAGAAAGAACAAACAAACATGCTTGGGTTGCAAGGTGATACCAGGGGAGTGTGTTGTTTCTCAACATAAGCTTTTGGTGGCAGACTTTCATTTTCAGGTGCGTGCCCGTAGGGATAAACAAGCTAAGATTGAAAGAACAAAATGGTGGAAATTGAAAAGGGGAGACGTCAAAGGTATTCAGGGAAAGGGTTATCAAAGAGGGCTCTTGGAAGGAAGAAGAGGACATAAACAACATGTGGGAGAAGATGACAACCATCATTTGGAAGGTGGCCCCAGAGGTGTGTGGAGTAATCAAAGGAAGTGGAGGCGAGGCTAAAGATACTTGGTGGTGGAACGAGTAAGTCCAAATGGCTATTAAGAAGAAGAAAGAATGCTATAGACGCTTGTACCATGACAGGAGTGCGGACAACTTAGAGAAGTACAAGATGGCAAAGAAGACTGCAAAGCGAGCTGTAAGTGTGGCAAAGGGTAGAGCGTATGAGGATCTTTATCAACATTTAAGTACGAAGGAAGGAGAGAAGGACATTTATAGGATGACTAGTGTTCGTGAGAGAAAGACAAGAGACTTCAACCAAGTTAAGTGCATTAAGGATGAAAGAGAGCATCTCTTGGTGAAGGAGGATGAGATCCGACATCGATGGCAAGAGTATTTTGACAAATTGTTCAATAGTGAGAATACGGACATAATCTTTCAATTGAATGACTCTTTTGATGACACCAATAGGCGCTTTGTGCGGAGAATCCAAGAATCTAAGGTTAGAGAGGCATTGAAAAGGATGAAATGAGGTAAGACGGTGGGACCGGATGGTATCCCAATCGAGGTGTGGAGATGCCTCAGGGACATAGCTATAGTATGGCTAACCAAGCTATTCAATCATATTTTTCGATCAAACAAGATGCTTGACGAGTGGAGGAGAAGTATATTGGTACCGATCTACAAGAATAAAGGAGATATTCAAAGTTGTACTAATTACCGGAGAATTAAGTTGATGAGCCATACTATGAAGCTATGGGAGAGAGTTATCGAGCATCGCTTGAGAGAAATAACGCGGGTCTCTATGAACCAATTTGGTTTCATACCCGAAAGATCAACCATGAAAGCCATTTTCTTAATAAGACAAGTTATGGAGCGGTATAGGGACAAGAAGAAGGACCTACACATGGTTTTATTGACTTGGAGAAAGCTTATGATAAAATACCAAGGAATGTTATGTGGTGGGCTTTGGACAAACATAAAGTCCCAACGAAGTACGTCGGGCTCATTAAGGACATGTCCAACAATGTTGTGACATGTGTTCGAACAAGTGATAGAGACACGGATGACTTCCCGATTAGGATAGGACTATATCAAGAGTAAGCTTTGAGCCATTATCTGTTTGTGTTAGTGATGGATGAGGTCACAAGGGACATACAAGGGGACATCCGACATCCCTTGGTGTATGCTTTTCGTGGATGATGTAGTGCTAGTTGATGAAAGCCAGACATGAGTGAATAAAAAACTGGAGTTATGGCAGGAGACTTTGGAGTCCAAAGGTTTTAGACTCAGTAAAACTAAAACTAAGTATATGAGATGTGACTTCGACACTACTACTCGGGAGGAGGAATATATTAGTTTGGAAGGTCAAGTAGTGTCTAGGAAGGATACCTTTCGATATTTAGGATCAATGCTACAGAGAGACGGGGATATTGATGAAGATGTTAGCCATAGAATCAAAGCAGGGTGGATGAAGTGGCGCCAAGCATCTGGTGTCCTATGTGACAAAAGGGCACCACAAAAGCTAAAAGACAAGTTTTATAGGACGGCTATTAGACCTGCTATGTTGTATGGTGCAGAATATTGGCCTATGAAAAGATGACATGTTCAACAAATAAGTGTCGCGGAAATACGTATGTTGCGTTGGATTTGCGGTCATACAAGAAGGGATCGAGTTCGGAACGATGATATACGTGATAGATTAGGGGTAGCACCAATTGAAGAAAAGCTTATCCAACACCGGTTGAGATGGTTTGGACATGTCCAACGGATACCTCCAGAGACAGCGGTGCGTAGTGGAATCCTAAGCCATGATAGTAACGTGAAGAGAGACAGAGGATGACCGAAGTTGACTTGGGTAGAGACAATAAAAGGAGACTTGAAATGATGGAATATACCCAAAGATTTAGCCTTAGATAGGAGTGCTTGAAAAACAGTTATTCACGTGTCTGAACCTTAATTGCTTTTGTTGGGTTTCAACTCTAGCCTACTCTAACTTGTTTAGGACTTAAAGATTTTTGTTGTTGTTGTGTTGTTGCTGCTGCTGCAGCATACACAGTAGCTGGAAGGTGAAAGTTGTCAAGCATGCAAAGTAGCACTGAAGGGCACACATATAAATTTAGGCTTGGTGGGCACAGGCAGACAAATGCAACGAACTGCAAATAAATAAGGATAAGTAGCAGTGATGGAACGAAGCTAAAAGTTCTCAATCATGCAAAGTAAAGTAGCACATATAAATTTAGATTTTGGGCATAGGAAGACAGATGCAACGAACTGCAAAGAAATAAGGATAAGTAGCAGTGATGAAATGACTCTGAAATGATTGTTCTATGCAAACCCGAAATATGCATTGAGCATTTATACGTAGCTTAGTGCATGCCAACTGAAATTATCGTACATCTTAGCCATCTCAATCTTATGCCATGTTCGTTTGGCTGATAAGTTATGACTAAAAATACTGTTGGCTGATTTATTGTGAGAAAAAAATACTATTCGTTGGCTGGAAAAATATGGCCTGTAAGGCAAGTGAACAGGGCGTCAGTGCAACAAAACACAGGACTACTTATGTTGTACACCTGCAAGTTCTGATTATCAAAGTGGTCGTGAACTCATCATACTCTAGTAAGCACAAACCGAAAAGAAATCAGCTTGTAAGAAACATCCGTGCACACCATCTAAAGCCGGCTGATCCACTGTAAACTTTTAGAGAGGAGACATGATGTACCTGGTTGGGGATGCCTGAATGAGTCTGTGGTCAGGGATTGCGTGGCTGCATGTAAAAGAAATCCAAATGGCCTATGTAATTTCAGTCATGTTCGTTAAATCCATAAATAAATCAACGGGCAGGGACAACTGCTGCCTCACAGGATCAATAACGCAAGAACTAAATTGAAATGGGAACCTGAGCTGCATAAGCACACAATATTTTTACTTAAAGTGAGTTAGGAATCTACATATATGAATGTGAGAGAAAAGAAAGGTTCAGAATCAAACCAAAGGTAGAATGAAATAAGTGTAAGGTTTTAGATTTTTGATGATCTATTTCATGCTAAAGCTCTTTTCATAAACCGTCCACGTGTAGCAGCCCTAGAGCTGTAAGCAACAGGTGCCTCCTCCACTCCTGGGTCTGCACAAAAAGAATTAAAATCCCGAAAAGGTCAAATCCAACCCCAGAGAACCCCAGAGCATGACGGCCCAAAATTTGTTGGTATGCACAAAAGAATCAAAATCCACAGAAGTTGGATTTGAAATCCACCCCCACCGAACCCTAGGACCTAAAAGAGGGCCAAAATTTCTCACCTTGAACAGTAATTGAACCTACGTCCGAGATTTTTTTTTAATTTTAACACTTTTTGAAAACTAATTTTAAATCTAACACGGTCGAGTTTTTTTAAAACTAACACTTTTGACCGCGCCTATTGCCCTGGCGCTAGGGATGAAAACGGATCGGATACGGACGGATATCACCGATATTACATTTGTTTTCATATTTCTGTCCGGATTCGGATTCGAATACGAATAGTGTCAACTATGTCGGATAGGATACGATTGGATATCGATATCATAAATATGCGATTTGAGTATTCGGATACGGATACGGTATCGGATGTTGGATATCCGGACTTGGATACGGGCAGATCTCAACCCCTCTAAACGGATTCGGTTTCGAATACGGTCGAAAAATATCCGTACCATTTTCATCCCTACCTGGCGCGGCCAAATGCCAGTGTCGCGCCACGTATGGTGGCGCGGCAGAGGGCTGACGTGGCAGCGACCGGAATCGCTGACCGCTAACGGGGCAGGGCCTGCCGCGCCACCTATCTTGGCGCGGCACTGTCGCGCCCTGATCCGTGGCGCGGCAGAGCCGAATAAATATCGCGAGCAAGCCCCCCGCCCGCACGCACCCCTGCCCGCACGCACGCCGCCAGCCGCATGCGCCCCGCCACCGCGCAGCGCCCGCCCGCCGTCAGCCGCCCGCCCACCGCCAGCACCCGCACGTGGCCGCGCCCGCCCGCGCCGGCCATGCCACAAACGCCGACACGTCAAGGCCGCCCGCTCCTAAGGTACCTCCCTCGCGATTTCATGTTATTTTGATTATTATTGTTTTAGAATAATTAATGATTTAGGATAATTAGTAATACAGGATAGTTAGGGTTTTATGATTGTTATTGATTTATGATAGTTAGTGATTTAGGATAGTTAAGTTAGTGAATTTGTTTGTGATTTACGTAGGTAGTTTTTAGGTTTGAGGTTAGGATTTTAGGTTTAGGGATTGATTAGGTATTTATTATTTAGTTTATAGTTAGTTATTTAGTTAGGGATTTTGGGTATAGATACTAGTTTATAAATGTCGGTACTTACTAGTGCGTGATATGTTGATTTTGACGACTTCATGAAGTTTCGTCAAATGCTTATATTCCTAGTGAAGTTGTTTATGTTACTAGTGCGTGATATGTCTGTTAATTTTACTTTGAATATATACATGTGCTTTCATATTGCATAACAAGTAGTTCAAATTTTGCAATGCTACATAATATTAATTTGAATACTCTAACGCTTTGTTTATCAATTTGTAACAAGATGGCTCCTCCTACGCAGCACCCGTTGTACCCCATTCTTGAGGTGGAGTACGACGACCAGCACCGAGCACACATCTTGAGTGACAACGACGCAGAGGTGGCCTTGCCTACTTTGAGGCCCCGCACACACACCAGGGCGCACCAATGGGACGAGCGTTATGCGCCGTACATACGGCGTGCTGGCTTCCACGAGCTTGTCCATGTTGTCAACCACGGTCTTCCGCCCCTTGCCCCAACACTACTTACTGCAGCTATAGACAGGTGCAAGTGCATTCTTTGTGTCGGGGACCTAATACCAGGGTACCCCAGGAGGTGGAACCGATAACCACCAAACGTGAAAAACTTCTGGACGCATAAAGGCGTCATGTCATCCCTTGTTCGAGTGACAGGAGTTCGGTTCCGCCTCGCCCGACACCTTTGGGACGGGCTCGGTCTCGCCCGAGGGCCAAGGGATAAACTCCGTCTCGCCCGACGCCTTGAGGGCGGGCTCGGTCTCGCCCGAGGGCTAAGGGATGAGTTCCGTCTCGCCCGATCCCGGAGGGGCAGGGTCAGCCTCACCCGACGCCTTTGTGGGATAACCCTACCTCGCCCAAAGGCTCAAGGCTAAACTCCGTCTCGCCCGACGCCTATAGGGCGGGCTCGGTCTCGCCCGAAGGCTAAGGGATGGATTCCGCCTCGCCCGATCCCAGAGGGATAGGTTTAGTCTCGCCCAAGAGATAAGGATTGGTCTTCGCCTCACCCGACGGCCCAGAACGAGCCTCGCCCTGATCGATATCTATCCCTCATAATGATGGGTACAGGACGAGACAAGACGTTCGGGTCAACCATGACTCCAACGACCATACCCTACGCCCTGGCAGGAAAAGGACTACCAGGGAACGACAGGACTGATGCTTTAGACCCTTCCGGGCGCCGCAGAGCCCAAAAGGTATTACAGGAGCGTGCACCTCACCCTATAGAGTTGTAGGCGCCGCCTTCAGCTCTGGGACACGGAACCCAACGAAGATATATGACAACCGCTATGCTCTAGGAAAGGATTTGCTATCTCCATGGACGACGGATATTCCGTCACCACGCTATGGACCCGAGGGAGCGGCGCCCGCTTCCCGAACCCCTCAGGTCCTCCCAGTCAGAAGGCCTTGGCCACGGCGCTACACCGGACCCCGACCCCGAATTCTCCCAACTAAGGAATCATGGGAACCAGAAGGCGTACGGAGCAAGGCTGGGGGAGGCTCATAAGTCAAAACCACTGTACTACAGCCCATACCCTGCGCAGGGCAGCGTTCTGTGACTAACCTGACATCCTACAGAGACATCGACAACATTGTAAGCACTTATCTTCCTTCGCACTCATCAGAATGGAGGACCTGATCAGGTAGACGTGAGCCACAAGACTAAGTAGAGTACGCATCCTGGAGCCCTCACCCTTGTAAAGCCGGCCCCTTCATCTATAAAAGGGGAGGCGCTTCCTCCATCAAGGAGGACGGAAGAAAGGGGACCGAACAATAGAGCGCACTCATACACACATTCAAGCAGCTACGAAGCTCTTGACCACCTTTTCAATCCTTCCATCAGAGACTTGGGACCAGTCCCTCTCTCGGCAGTTTGTATCCCTTACTACAGACCGTTCACGGTGCTAATAACACAAGCAGCAACAAACTGGACGTAGGGACGTTCCGCCCGAACCAGTATAAATCCTGTGTCCTTTAGCGCACCATCCGAGCCTAACGTGCATTACTACAAATTTACTTGCCGGTGCTTGTACGAAACACCGACAGTTGGCGTGCCAGGTAGGGGTTTTGCGCGTTCCAAATCAGGTCTCGGATGGCCACCCACGCAATCACCTAGGCCCCGGGCGCACACGTGCGTTTCGGCGACCTGGATTTCATCATCACATTAGGAAGAGAGCTGGCGCTGACTCACTCAGCCGCCCCGTCTCCCCCCTTCCATCAACCTCAGCTGTCTCAGGCTTGAGGGCCCACCGGGCAACTCCCGGGGAGTCCCGTCACCCAAGGAGGCCTCTCACAACGCCACCATGTGTCCGGAAGGGTCCGGATGGAGCGCCCCGACAGCGTTTCCATTCGGTCTCCGTAACGCTGCGGCGACCGCTGGCCGCCTTTTGGCGCTACGTGTGGTTCAATCACCCACGGACATCGAGTTCGTAGGGGCGATTGAGCGGGATACAGAGACCCTCTACGAGCTCCTCAACGAGGAGCCTGTATCGCTCTCCAGCTCAGATTCCAGTAGGGGGAGCCACCACCCTTCCCGGGAATGCTACATGATGCAGACCCCCGAGGGTCACGTCGAAAGCGCCTCTAGGGAAGAGGCCACCCCTACAAACAATCCTGATAGTAGATCCAGGGAAGAGGGGACAGCCCCATCTCACCTGAGGATGGAGCAGCTAAGGGCTCGTCAGCAAGAGATCGATGAGGCCGGGCAAGGGCTCGCACGGGAATACGCGGACATCAATCGCGAGATTGAACGCCGCAAAGACGGGGGGCGCGCGCGCGCCACAGCCCGCACCGTACATCAAAGGATCCTCATCGACGATGGGGCCTTTCCTCACTTTGCATGAGCCAGCCAGAACATCGCCGCAGGAACCGCCTTGCTGCATGGCCTCCCGGAGGCTGCGACGTCCGAGGATCGACGCGCTTATCGGGAGATTCGCACGTTGCTAGAGCGTGCAGCAGCGCAGCAGGCGGAAAGTTTGTTGTCTCGACGACGCGAACCCGACACCAGCCATCGCGCGCTCTCAGTGCGTCCCACCAAGGACGCATCCGTACACCAAACACCGCCAGCCGGCGGGCAGCCCTCCGTCGTCCCTATACATCAACGCCTCGGCCATGGCCGCGATGTACGCAGCATCATCGACGCCCGAGACGTGCCCACTGGCGACGAGGGAGAAGCAGCGCGCCGCGGCTATCATCCCCGACGTGGCGGGCGCTACGACAGCAACGAGGACTGAAGCCCGAGCCCCGTCCTGCCAGGCCCTCAGGCCTTTGGCCGGCACATCCTCAACGCTGCGTTCCCTCTAAGGTATCGACCGCCTACGAACATTCCTAAGTATTCTGGCGAAACAAACCCCGGGCTTTGGCTCGAAGACTATCGGCTTGCATGTCAGGCCGGTGGTGCGAGTGATGATAACTTCATTATTCGCAATCTCCCGCTGTTCTTGGCCGACTCGGCACGAGCATGGCTGGAGCACCTACCGTCCAATGCTATTCAGAGTTGGGCGGATCTGACTGAGATCTTCGTGGGTAATTTCCAGGGCACGTACAAACGCCCTGGAAACCCATGGGACCTCAAGAATTGCCGTCAGAAGGCCGATGAAACCCTCCGCGGGTACATTCGGCGCTTTTCCCGACAGTGCAATGAGCTCCCGAACGTCGCCGACGCCGACGTGATAGGAGCCTTTCTGTCCGGAATGACCTGCGAATCCCTGGTCCACAAGCTAGGACGCAGGGGCCCACGAACTACCAAGGAACTCCTGGACATCGCCACCAGTCACGCCTCTGGAGAAGAGGCGGTCGGAGCCATCTTTGATCGCTCCGACGGAAGGACAAGGCGGGACGAGGACGCCAGCGAAGGCGCCTCCAACCGTCCCGCCAAAGGGAAAAATAAGAAGCAACGGCGCGACAACTCACTCGTGGCCGCTGCCGACCGCAAGGGTGGCCGGAAGCCCACGGAAGGCACTCCGAACCACTTCGAGAAAATGCTCGAGGGGCCATGCCCAAACCACGCCTTCCCGGCCAAGCACCTATACAAGGAATGTGGCCTTATGCGCAAATACTTGGCCGGGGGCCTGAACAAGGAGGAGCAGGGGAAGGAGCCTGTTCCCACCACTAACGACACGGAGGAGAAGGACGACACCTTCCCAACTCCGACCGGTGCCCTCATGATCTTCGGAGGATCAACGGCCTATGACTCCAGGCGCCGCTAGAAGGTCGCACGTCGAGAAGTCTATACCGCTGGACCGGCCACGCCAGTTTTTCTCCGGTGGTCGGAATCCGCCATAACCTTCGACCGGACCGACCATCCGGATGTCCGTCCCACACCCGGGAAGGTATCCGCTTAGTCGTCGACCTAATCGTCGGTCCAAAGCGGCTCACCAAGGTATTGATGGATGGGGGCAGCGGCCTCAACATCATGTACGCCAAGACGCTCGATGAGATGGGTGTCGACCGAACGCACCTCCGTCCCGTCCGAGCACCTTTCCATGGCGTCGTGCCTAGAAGGCAAGCCATGCCACTAGGGCAGATTGACCTGCCCGTCACTTTTGGGGATCGATCCAATTACCGGACCGAGACCCTCACCTTCGATGTAGTGGGGTTCCCGGGGACTTTCCACGCCATTCTGGGGCGACCATGTTACGCGAAGTTCATGGCCGTACCCAATTACACATACCTAAAGCTGAAGATGTCGGGCCCCCGTGGGATCATCACCATCGGCACCTCCTTCCAGCGCGCTTACGAGTGCGAGGTCGAATGCTGCGGACACGCATCCGCGGTCATCGCATCCGAAGAGCTCGACACCCTTAGGGAGGAGGTCATTGAAGGGACACCCGACGCAAAGAAGTCGTCTGGATCGTTCGAATCGGCAGAGGGCTCCAGGGACGTCCTCTTGGATCCCAGTAGCTCCGAGGGTAAAAAAGTCCGAATCGGGACCGCGCTCTCCTCCGCATAGGAAAGCGCACTCGTCGACTTCCTCCGCGCCAACAAGGACATCTTTGTGTGGAAACCCTCGGATATGCCGGGCATCCCGAGGGAGGTCGCCGAGCATACTCTCCAAATCCTCCCGGGCTCCAAGCCGGTGAAACAACGCCTGCGCCGCTTCGACGAGGAGAAACGCAGGGCCATCGGCGAGGAGATAGCCAAACTACTGGCCGCAGGATTCATTAAGGAAGTATACCACCCAGAGTGGTTAGCAAATCCTGTTCTTGTCCGGAAAAAGAGCGGGAAATGGAGAATGTGTGTTGATTATACTGGCCTCAACAAAGCGTGTCCAAAGGATCCATTTCCTTTGCCACGAATAGACCAAATAGTCGATTCCACCTCGGGGTGCGAAACCCTCTGTTTCCTGGACGCATACTCAGGCTACCATCAAATCGCGATGAAAGAGTCCGACCAGCTCGCGACATCTTTTATCACGCCCTTCGGATCATTTTGCTACGTTTCAATGCCGTTTGGTCTAAAAACACTGGGGCAACGTACCAGCGCTGTATGCTTAGTTGCTTCGGAGACCTCATCGGGCGAACCGTTGAGGCCTATGTCGACGACATCGTAGTCAAATCCAAGCGGGCTGACCACCTTGTCGCCGACCTTGAACGCACCTTTGCGAAACTCTAGGCGAACGGCATCAAGCTCAATCCCGAAAAATGTGTTTTCGGGGTCCCGAGGGGCATGCTGCTCGGCTTCATCGTCTCCGAGCGTGGCATCGAAGCCAACCCAGAGAAGATATCAGCCATCACGAGGATGGGCCCGATCCAAAACATAAAGGGGGTTCAGCGGATCACCGGGTGCCTTGCCACCCTCAGCCGATTCATTTCACGCCTCGGCGAACGGGGACTCCCCCTTTATCGACTCCTGAAGAAAACTGACCGCTTCGAGTGGACAGCCGAGGCTCAGGAGGCGCTTGACATGGTTAAATGATTTTTAACTAAGCTACCGGTCCTAGTTCCTCCATGCGACGGAGAATCTCTCCTACTGTATATATCGGCCACCACCCAGGTGGTTAGTTCCGCCTTAATAGTAGAGCGAGAGGAAGAGGGGCACGCCTTCAAGGTGCAGCGCCCTGTATATTTCATCAGCGAGGTGCTATCCGACTCCAAAACCCGCTACTCCCAGATCCAGAAACTCCTCTACACCGTCCTCATCACTAAAAGGAAGCTACGCCACTACTTCGAGTCACACCCCGTGACAGTAGTGACGTCGTTCCCCCTCGGCGAGGTCATTCGTAGCCATGACGCTACGGGAAGAACCGCAAAGTGGGCACTCGAGCTGATGGATCAGGGCATTTCTTATGTCCCCCGAACGGCGATCAAATCTCAGGCACTAACTGACTTCATCGCGGAGTGGACCGAGGTCCAGATGCCACCAGCAGCCGTCGATCAAGAATACTGGATAATGTACTTCGATGGATCGCTGATGAAGAAGGGCGCCGGAGCAGGACTAGTCTTTGTATCCCCCCTCGGGGTGCACATGAGGTACATGGTTCGGCTTCATTTTCCCTCATCAAACAATACTGCAGAATACGAAGCGCTCATCAACGGCCTACGAATCGCCATCGAGCTGGGCATCCGACGCCTCGACGTCAGGGGCGACTCTTAGCTGATCGTCAACCAGGTCATGAAAGAATCAGGATGCCACGATACCAAGATGGAGGCGTACTGTCAAGAGGTCCGACTGTCTGGAGGACAAATTCGACTGGCCTCGAACTCAATCATATCCCCAGGCGCCTCAACGAAGCGGCCGACACACTCGCAAAAGCAGCATCCAGCCGAGAGCCAGTTCCAACAGGCGTCTTCGCCAGTGACCAACACAAACCCTCGGTACGCTACGCGGGGTCAGAACAAGCCGACGATGGCCCTTCTAGTTCGACCCCCAAGGCCGATCCGCCAACTGTTCCTCCCGACCCTGAGGTCATGGAGCTTGAAGAAGACCCAGCAATGGAGTCTGACCCTCCCAATGACTGGAGAACGCTTTACCTCGACTATCTCCTCCACGACGTACTACCAACCGACAAGACAGAAGCCCGATGGCTCGCGCGATGTGCCAAAACCTTCGTTCTTGTAGAGGGCGAACTCTGCAAATGAAGTCACATCGGAATTCTGCAACTTTGTATCCCTGGCGAACAGGGAAAACTCCTACTGAGCGACATCCACGGTGGAGCATGCGGTCACCATGCCGCACCAAGAACCTTGGTTGGGAAGGCATTCCGATAGGGTTTCTATTGGCCCACCGCAGTAGCCGATGCCGAGCAAGTTGTACGCACCTGCGAAGGGTGCCAATACTACGCTTGGCAAACACACCTCCCGGCCCAGGCTCTCCAGATGATCCCCATCACGTGGCCCTTCGCGGTCTGGGGGCTTGACCTGGTTGGGCCACTTAAAAAGGCGCCCGGGGGCTTTACCCACCTACTTGTCACCATAGACAAGTTCACAAAATGGATTGAAGCTCGGCCAATATCCACAATCAAATCCGAGCAAGCTGTGCTGTTCTTTCTCGACATCATCCATCGCTTTGGAGTACCGAACTCCATCATCACAGACAACGGCACGCAGTTCACCGGTAGGAAATTCGTTCGTTTCTGTGATGAACAACACATCCGAATCGATTGGGCAGCCGTCGTGCACCCCTCGGACGAACGGACAGGTCGAGCGCGCAAACGGCATGCTTCTTCAAGGCCTCAAACCCAGAATTTTCAACCGGTTGAACAAGTTCGGCGCGCGTTGGCTCACTGAGCTCCCGGCTGTGCTCTAGGAGCCTAAGGACGACTCCTAGCCGGGCCACCGGCTACACACCCTTCTTCATGATCTACTGGTTCCGAGGCCGTTCTCCCGACGGACCTCGACTATGGAGCACCAAGAATCAGAGCATATGACGAACAGGGAGCCGAGGCATCTCACCAAGACGCCATGGACTAGCTGGATGAGGCCCGCGACATCGCCCTCCTCCAGTTCAGCTAAGTACCAGCAAGCGTTACGGCGGTACCACAGCCGACGGGTGCGGGGTCGAGCCTTCAACGTCGGAGACCTCGTCCTCCGTCTTGTGCAGAGCAACAAGGATCGCCACAAACTCTCCCTGCCCTGGGAAGGGCCCTACATCGTCGCAGGAAATACTTCGCCCAGGCGCCTACCGGTTGAAAACCATCAAAGGCGAGGTCTTCACCAACGCCTGGAACATTGAGCAGCTACGTCGTTTCTATCCTTAAAATAAGCTTACACTTTTCCTTATCAGTTTTTGTCTTAACAGAACCCCAATCCTTAGTGACTTCCGACCCCTGCAAATCGCGAGGGGTCAGACCTCACTCGGGGGCTGGCATGTGATCGTAACATATGTCATGTATAATACAAGTATTACGCTTGCAAAAAAATCCTTGTCTTATACTTACAAACATTCTCTAAGTTTTCCATTCGCCTCGTAAACGAGTCTCGAGGGCTAAGATCTTGGGAACCAATTCTGAATACAACTGGTAGGACTGCGAGACACCCACGCCCCAGCTGGCTGCAACCTCTTTGCTCACCAGTTCAATTAGAATTAGTTCGCCCACGTTCCTAGCTTCCTATGACTTAGACCACGAGAAGAGTTGGAAAGCGCTAAAATGACTTGCCATAAGCAAAGGATGTAATTTTGTTCATTTTTTGCACAAATTCACCACTTACAAAGCGATGTCATTACAAAAAGGAACAATATACTCAGAGGACTGTTTACTCGGGGGCTTCCCCACAATGTTATTTCATTACAGTCTCGACTCAGCTCTACCACAAGTGCTACTACGGTCGCCGCGCCACGCTCTCCATCGGTGACGTCCGGGGCATGTACACGGGCCAGCTCGTCTACTGCGGTCGCCAGTGCCACGCTCTCCATCGGCGACATCTTCGCTGGATCCTCGAAGGCGCCACCATCTACGACGCCTCCGCCGGAGCGTCCGGGGACTACGCCATCGTCGTCAGCCGCGACCCCGACAGCGACGCCTCCGTCGGAGCATCCGGGGACTACAGCCATCAGTCGTCAGTCCGCGACCCCGGCAGCGACGCCACTGCCATGACTTCTAGGGGACTACGCCATCATCCCCAGCCATAACCCTGACAACGGCGTATGGGCAGAAAACGCCTCCCGCCAAGGAAGGAGCACAGCGAACGACAGCGCAGTCAATGACGTACGACGTCCACCGATGCCTCCTTTCCTTCAGCAGCAGCGACTCCTCAGCAAGGGCCGTGCGCACCATCTCATCTACGTTGGATAACCTTCGGCTCGACATCACGCACCAGACTCACGAGCAAGTTTGTAAGTTCTCTATCTCTCTCTGGCATTACTCTTCCTCACTCAGGAACTGCCACGACGCACGGACGCGTTCGGCGGAAAGGAAGAAGAAGGAGAGATAGCGGCTCGGAGGCAGAAGGGGAGGTGGGATGAGAACTCCTCTCCCCCTCCCTATTTAAAGAGGAGGCGCTGTACCTAAGGAAAGGCGAAAGGTCGGACGAAAAAAAACCCTCTCCCTTCCCCTTTTTTAATACGCAATCAAAGCTGATTGATATCTGAGGGGACGCGCCGGAAGTGATGGGACGAACCCCGGTCTACGAGGCGTCCCTCTTTGGTCAAACTGAACACTGCCTGGGTATGGCCCGCCACTGACCCGCTCCGGACGCGGCGATTAAGGCACCCACATAGGCAGACAACTTTTCGCCTCCCCCATGCAGGACCACGGACGACCCGACGACGGAACCTTTCAGATCTCCTGGGTCGGCCGTTCGGCCCAGAAGACACGACGAACGAACGACCAAAGAAAGATAAGCCTCTCAGTTTTCTCACTTTATGCGTTAAAATTCGTTCGCAAGATTCCGACCCCGTCAAATAGTAGGGATGCGAACAGCGGGCTGCCGAGGATGACTACCAGTCTAGACATCCTCTTCACCCGACCCCTCCGTACGCTTGAAACTAAGGGCGCGACATACAGGCACAAAGCTTTGAGTAAAACTGGACGAACTAGCAAACCCTACGCCCCGATAGCTATGGTGTTTCTGTTCACCAGAAAAATCATACTCAACGCCCCTCGCGTCTCTAGTTTCGACATCTACCTTCTCAAAGAAGGATCGGAGGGGTCCACCTACAGAGTCTCCCCCAAGGGAAGAGCTGTCAGGATGCCCAAGTTAATCGAACGGCTTGGATCGTCACCGAGACACGAAAACAAAGAACAACAATTCTTACGCAGGTTATTCCAACCTCGTCACAAACGTCAGGGCCTGGACCCATCCGGTAGGAGCTTTCCGCCACTCATACCACCAAGGTAATGTTACCGACCCCGCCTTTATTTTCAATTAAATCTTGCATTCAAAACATTACAAATGTAGAACACTGCATCCCAATGATTCGTGTTGCACCACGAAACGGCTGTCGCCTCATTCGATATAGGCAACCATAGGCTGAGGTTCGAAGGTCGGCCCGCGAAGGGCTCGAGGCCGCCTCACGCCGAACAGAGCCAGGGAGAGATAACCGAGACGAGCCCCAGCGGCCCTGCCCGACCCCGCTCAGAGGCGAACCGGGACGTCTCAACCTTCTCTCGTTCGATTCTAACCTCGAGCCGAACCCACAGAATCTCCATCGAGGAGAGGCCATCGGCCCCCCTGAGCTTATCGAACAACTCAGGCATCTACCGGGAGGCAGGTTAAGAAGTTGCGGAGTGCCACCAGAGGGCTCTGCCGACCCCATCAGCAAATGATGGACCTGGATTCCGCACGAACGTACCCGTTAGCGAGCTCATTGAGCGTGGTACTCAAGCCGTCGAGGCAAGTGTCGTTCACTTAGCCCCTCCGATTGCGAAAACCGAGGACGGGGTAACACGCAAATAACGGCCGACCCCTATCAGACCCTAACAAGGCTCGGGGGCTCGGGCTAAACAATGCAGGAACACAGGTTCAAAGGCCCCACCTTGCCGAGCCCATAGAGTCCCCAGTTGGGATTTCTGTTGAAAGACAGGGCGGGGATTATTGCGATGACATCCATTGTCACCAAAACCACGATTCCGGTATCCAGTAACACCCGACCCCAGCAGGTGCGGGGGTCGGACCTTACTCGGGGGCTGTTAAGGTACGGCCACCTCCTTTCCTTCTTTCGGAACAATCTCCTCGCATTATAATCAGCGGCATAATTCAGGGGAACATATTGGTAAGACCGTAAAAAATCAAGTCGCAAAAAATCAAACAAAATGAAATTAAGACGCAAAAGCACGAAAGGCGTCCAGACTCGAAAAGTACCGAATGCTTGTCCACATATTACATATAAGCTATTCTCAAAATTGTTCGATTAATTACTCCCGTGAAGGGAGAACCATTTCTTTCAGACTGTCTGCCAGGTTCTTCATAAGGGGAGCGACCATCTTCTCCATTTCCTCCAGCTCTTCATCCTCGTAGGTGGATGGAAAGCCTTCGCTCATCACCTTTAGGTTTATTTCCTTCTCAGTAATGGGCAGTGGGCGACGGTGAAGGCCTAGGTAATCCCAGCGTGACAGGCACTCTCCTCAAGTTGGCCCACCCGAGCCGTGATACCTCTGACACGAGCCGTGAGCGGGCTGGTCTCCACTGGCTCCGTCACATTCAGGGCGTTAAGGACCACCCCGACCGCTAGCTTGAAGAAGATCGTGCTCATCGCTCTCAACCTGAAGGGCCCTTCGCGTATAAGCAGCCTCTTTCTCCTAGCTTGGTGGAGACGTTCTCAGCACTCAACCTTCCTTTCACCGCGTCACCAAGCTCCGCCCGGAGAGAGCGGACCACCTCGACGTCCTCGTCCACCTTCTGCTGGAGGACTGTGGCCCTACTCTCGGCCTTCCGCCGGAGGTCCCGCTCCATCTCCAGCTCCTTCAGGACTTCGCCGGCCTTCTCATTGGCCGCGGCATTCCTCTGCAGTAGCTCATCTTGCTCTTTTTGGAGTCTGGTAATCTCCTCTCCATCCAGCTTAGACCTCACCGACAGGTCCTCGAACATCCCGTGCGCCTCCTCCACATCCTGACACGCCTGGGCCTCCCGCTCCTAGACGATAGCAAGCTGGGCGGCCATGTTTTCCCGCAGCCGGGCCTCCTCGGAGAGGCGATCCCGCTCCGCCTTTTGCTCATGGAGGAATTGGGATTTTTTCCGGCTACGAGCAACAAGAATCTGAGGAGGAAGAAGACTGACATCAGAAATGCAAAAACACAAAAACATACGAAGAAAGAAGAAAGCCCAGAAAGTACCTGAGTGGTAGGGATAACGATCTCACGGAGGGCTCCTCTGGCCTGGTCCAGGGCGTTCAGCATGGTCGAGATCCCGATGTCAAGACCCTCCCGCTCCATGCTCTCGGAATGATCATCGAGCGAGAAAAGAGCCGACGACGGGTCCTGAGCGGCCATCCACTGGAGCGGCGGCCCCCCCCCCCCCGCGTAGGGGAGCGGCTTCCTCCCGACAAAGGGGCCAGTGGCGGCTCCCTCCTAACCCTATGCGGCACCACTGCCGCACTCGAGGACCCTCCGGCTGGACCCTCCTCCGTCTGGGCACCTGGCGGCGCGGATTGCACCACGCCCTCGGGTGCTACCACGACCGCGCCCGGCTGATTCTGGCTTGGCGCAGTCACGATCACCTTCACCGGCGGTATACGGTCCTCGGCCGGCTGTTCCACCTCCGCGGGCGTGGGAGCCACCATGGACGCCGTCGTTTCGGCCAACGCGGCCCCGACATCGGCACCACTCCTGCCCGAAATAGGGGTGACTCCTAGGCGACGCCGTCTGTCCCACTTGAAGGGCGAGACTCTTCTTGGGCGCCAGCCCCAGGGGGTGACCCGTCCACAAGAACCTACACAAAGGTAATAACCGATAAGTCAAAATAAAATGGAAAAAGGATGAAAACAGAGGAGTCAAGAGCTTACGTTGACGTCCTCGGCCGGCGGAAGCGTTTTGGGGACGGATCCCCAGATCCCTGCCCTGACTCGTCCTGGACAGGACCGTTTCATGCCTGCCTCCTGCTCCGGGGCAGGGGGGTTCATCTCGTCAGGCGCAGCGCCGGAGTCACTCCCTTCCATCGTCTCGTCGGGCGCGGCACCGGAGCCGTCCCCCTCCATCGTCCCACGGGGCGTAGCACCGGAGCTGCTCCCCTCCATCACCTCACAAGGTGCGGCACCAAAGCCGGGCGCGGCTCCGGTGCCACCCCCCTCCACGATCGCCTCAGGGTCGGCAGCAGCAAGCCCGGCCTCCCCCATCCACCGATCCTCGGCCGGCACGCCGTGTGAAGCGGCGGACTCACCGGCCTCCACTGACCTCATTGATTCACTTCCCTCTATGTGAAAAGCGAAGGGCCCCTGCACGGGTGGGTGGCCACTTGTCAGTGTTTCCTCATCCTCCAGGACGCCCCAATCCACGTCGACGGCTACCTCGTCGTCATCATCGTCATCATCATCATCGTCGTCATCCTCACTACTCACGTCCTCTCCCCGATCCCGTGCCTCCTGCTTCAGTCGTTTCGCCTTCTTCATCTCCTCCTTTGCTTTCTTGTCCCGCTCGGCTGCGAGTCAATTCGCCGCCGCCACAACCTTGTCCTTCGGCAGCGGGGCCAGACTATCCTTGAAGACTAGCCCCCTCGGCTAGCCCCAACATTACAAAAGCAAGTGTTAAAAAAGGGAGATTCAGGAGAAAGAAAAGAGTGCGGGAGAAGAGGGCTTACGAATTCGAAGAACCTAGGCTCCGGCCGCATTGGAGGATGCCCGGGCACCGGATACACGATATCGAGGACACTGCCGGTAGAATCCTTCGTCGGCTCCGTCGCCTCCTTGATGCGCTGCGCCACTTCCGAGTAAGGGAGCGCCTCATCAACAAGCACCGTCCCCTCGTACGATATCCCGGGCATCATCCGATGCAGGGGAAGCGCACGCGCCATCAGGGGTGCCACCCTCCTAGCATGGTAGGCACCGATGATCCCTGTCCCCTTTACACCTCGGCCCTTTAGGGCTTGGAGGGCGGAAAGAAGGTCGGTGATGTGCTTCTTGTCTCTGGACTGGACGCCCCAGCCCCACTGACTCCGAGGGCATCCACAATAAGACGCCCGGTATACTTCGGTAGGGTGGCACTCGCATCATCCTTAACATAAAACCATTGCGAGTGCCATCCCTTGTTGGATGTCGCCAGACGCATGTATGGGTAACCCTTCGACCGGGTATGGCGCAGATGAATACTAGCACATCCCATCGGCGTGTTCATTTCTTTCCCCCCAATCTTCCTTCTCGACAGACTAATACTAAAGAAATACCGCCACAGATCAAAATGGGGATCGATCCCCAGGAAGCCCTCGCACAGGGCAACAAACGCTGCCATATGCTGAATCCCATTGGGAGTTAGATGCTGCAGCTCTACCTCATAGTAATCTAATAACCCCCGAAGGAATCTATGGGTACCCCAAATCCCCGCTCGTGGAAGATGGCAAAAGAGACGACATACCCTTCAGGCGGCACCGGCTCACCCTCGTCGCCAGGAAGCAACCACTCCTAGACGGCGGACAGTGGACGGAGAAGGCCACGGCGGACGAGGCCCTCCAGACGCCGGGAGGTGATGCTTGATCTGCCCCACAACTCCATTGAAGCAGTAGGGGGGAAGGGTAGACGCGAGCTTAACAGCGGCTGGAAGACGAACGCAGGCCGGTCGACGGTGGCGATGCGGGCGCGAGAGGCTGGGAAGATTGGCGGCGGATGTTTCAGAACGCAAAGGAAGGGGAGCGAAATACGGGACCCTGGGGGCGAACCCCGCGGTTTTATAGGGGGCGACGGACGCAAGAAGGGCAACCATCCGCCTCGATCTCCGGGCCTGCCACGCGCGCCACCGCGTCACGTCGCGGGACACGCACCCGTAGTCCCTATCCTCTCACCCCAAAAATCTCGGCGAACGGTTTGCCTTCCCCAAGCAAATCCGGACTCTCAACCCACCCGGGAAACGCAAGCCACAAAGGCCTGTTCTTTTTCTCTCTGGCCCACCTAGGGCCCAGAAACTCGCCACCGGCCCAACCAAGAAGGAATCCACGAACGATCCGTCATCAAAGGCAGAAGCACCAGTTAGGACAGCCCCGAATCAGTTCCTAGCGAATGGGACGCCACGACCCACTCGGAAAAACATCCAGTTGATAAAAAACTAAGTCCTTCAGCCTTACCCGCGAAGGGGCTGATACAACCCCCCGGGCGACTCTACTCGAGTCACCCGGAGGCTCGGGGGCTACACCCATCGGGTGCGCTCGCACGCACCCTCCGGCAAATTACCTTCGACGAAATCAAAAACATCCTCCAGGCGGTTCTACACGAATCACCTAGAGTCTCGGGGGCTACTGTTGGGGACCTAATACCAGGGTACCCCAGGAGGTGGAACCGATAACCACCAAACGTGAAAAACTTCTGGACGCATAAAGGCGTCATGTCATCCCTTGTTCGAGTGACAGGAGTTCGGTTCCGCCTCGCCCGACACCTTTGGGACGGGCTCGGTCTCGCCCGAGGGCCGAGGGATAAACTCCGTCTCGCCCGACGCCTTGAGGGCGGGCTCGGTCTCGCCCGAGGGCTAAGGGATGAGTTTCCATCTCGCCCCATCCTAGAGGGGCAGGGTCAGCCTCACTCGATGCCTTTGTGGGATAACCCTGCCTCACCCAAAGGCTCAAGGCTAAACTCCGTCTCGCCCGACGCCTATAGGGCAGGCTCGGTCTCGCCCAAAGGCTAAGGGATGGATTCCGCCACGCCCGATCCTAGAGGGATAGGTTTAGTCTCGCCCAAGAGATAAGGATTGGTCTCCGTCTCACCCAATGGCCCAGAACGAGCCTCGCCCTGATCAATATCTATCCCTCATAATGATGGGTACAGGACGAGACAAGACGTTCGGGTCAACCATGACTCCAACGACCATACCCTGCGCCCTGGCAGGAAAAGGACTGCCAGGGAACGACAGGACTGATGCTTTAGACCCTTCCGGGCGCCGCAGAGCCCAAAAGGTATTACAGGAGCGTGCACCTCACCCTGTAGAGTTGTAGGCACCGCCTTCAGCTCTGGGACACGGAACCCAACGAAGATATACGACAACCGCTATGCTCCAGGAAAGGATTTGCTATCTCCATGGACGACGGATATTCCGTCACCACGCTGTGGACCCGAGGGAGCGGCGCCCGCTTCCCGACCCCTCAGGTCCTCCCAGTCAGAAGGCCTTGGCCACGGCGCTACACCGGACCCCGGCCCCGAATTCTCCCAACAAGGAATCATGGGAACCAGAAGGCATACGGAGCAAGGCTGGGGGAGGCTCATAAGTCAAACCCACTGTACTACAGCCCATACCCTACGCAGGGCAGCGTTCTATGACTAACCTGACATCCTACAGAGACATCGACAACATTGTAAGCACTTATCTTCCTTCACACTCATCAGAATGGAGGACCTGATCAGGTAGACGTGAGCCACAAGACTAAGTAGAGTACACATCCTGGAGCCCTCACCCTTGTAAAGCCGGCCCCTTCATCTATAAAAGGGGAGGCGCTTCCTCCATCTAGGAGGACGGAAGAAAGGGGACCGAACAATAGAGCGCACTCATACACACATTCAAGCAGCTACGAAGCTCTTGACCACCTTTTCAATCCTTCCATCAGAGACTTGGGACCAGTCCCTCTCTTGGCAGTTTGTATCCCTTACTACAGACCGTTCACGGTGCTAATAACACAAGCAGCAACAAACTGGATGTAGGGACGTTCCACCCGAACCAGTATAAATCCTGTGTCCTTTAGCGCACCATCCAAGCCTAACGTGCATTACTACAAATTTACTTGCCGGTGCTTGTACGAAACACCGACACTTTGTATGTAAACTTTCTTGTAACAAATTTGAGGCAACTAACAGTCGTTCTATTCTTATAACAGGTGGAGGCCTGAGACGCACACATTCCACCTACCTTGTGGCGAGATGACCTTAACCATGCAGGACATGAAGGCTATTTCTAGCCTTCGGTTGGGGGGACTTCCAGTGACAGGGATAGTTGACAACGATCACTGGAGGGAGCTGGTGGCTCAGTTTACTAGCTTTCTTCCACCGAACGATGAGGCTTCTAAAAAAATAAGTGAGAAATTGAAGGCTATTTAATACTTGCATTACTTTCCTGCAGCCATCGGGTCTCATGTTCTTTGGTAAATTTTAGGAAAACTTCTGGTGTTTCGTCGTCCTGGATCATGGAGCGCTTTGATTACTTGGACCCACAGGCTGAGGAGGCTCAGATCGATAGGTTCGCTCGAGTGTGGCTCTGGCACTTTCTTGGTGCTTTCCTCTTCCCAGATGCCTCGGGCAACACCATCAACTGGATCTTCCTTGACATACTACGCCAGCCGTGGGAGAATATAGCGACATACAGCTGGGGCAGCGTAGTCCTGGCATAGACATATCGATAGCTATGCGTTGCCTACCGTCGCACCTCAGGGTATGCGAACCTTGGAGGTTGCTTGTACCTACTCCAGGTTTGGTGTTGAGAACGATGGCCCGTTGGGAGGCCACTTAGTACTGGTTTACCGGTAAGTACTTCGGTTCATTATATTATTCGATATGGTTACATATGATGAGTTTATTAATGGCTAATTCATTATCGTGTTCAATGCAGCAATGGAACGGGCAGGATACACTCCCTATAGCTCTGTTTATCTAGACGGGATCAGAGTTAGTTAGAGGGAATGCAAGGCGCAAGTACAGGGAGTACACGGATGGTCTCGATGTCTTGACACAGCAACATGTTACGCTCTCTTTACTATCATACCCGTGTCTTGTTCGATCTACACTATATAACAACCTAACTCAATTACGAAATTTTAGGTGCATTAGTGTCCTTGGGATGCTCCGGAGCTCCAGTACTATCTCAGTCCTGTCATTAGGGACAAGTCAGGCGAGTATCGCTGTGACGTCCCTCTTATTTTCTTCCATGTGGTCGAGATTCACTTGCCCATCAGGGTCTATAGATAGTTTGGAAGAATGACAGGTTGCCCACCACCGCTTTACTCAACCAACCAAGGATTGCACGGGTGTGTTATTGATTAATAACAAAGCTACAATTCAGATATGTGTGTGGTACAACTAACATTGTTTTGTTGCAGGTATGACCATAGAAAGAGGTACAAGACCAAGGATTGGCGCATGACACACAACGCGCACATCCATTTGTGTCAGAACAGGGTACGATAGCCGGTCCATGCGGGTCCTCTACACGACCAGCACACCTTCGACGAGTACCTACGGTGGCTTCATAGGTCTACGAGGACACATATCAAGCCCCCGTACACTGAGGAGGCGATTGACGAGGACTCGGAGGAAGATGTCATCAAAGATGTGTACGATGTTACCACTAGGGAGGACACATAACTACAGAGAGCCCCGCTTCAAAGATACGTGGTAAGATACTTGAATGGTATGATTTGTTATCCTTTTGGTATTAAGTATGTGTACTAAAACTGTCTAACCGTGTTTCTGTACCCAGGCGAAACAATTATCAAGGATGTCCAACGAAGCAGCGTTTCGGCTTCACGAGTCTAGAGGGCAGGGGCGTTCTCACGGCTTTTGTGGAGGTAAACATAAACTTGTCCGTTCCAAAAATGTTTCTTTAGTGTATATGCGTTTGGGAAATACACTAACTTTAACGTCTATTTATGCAGAAGGTGAAGAAGAGCTGCAGGAAGCTAGCTCAGAAGCTGAGCTGCATGGACACTCCTTATGAGGAACCGTCACTCCCGGCGCGGTCAGATGGCACGTCTTCAGCCTCTTTAAGGACACCAGTATGCTCTTCTCAGTCGATGATAGGTGCCACTTCTGCGGTGCGTACACCACCACATCATCGTGCTGGGAAGGACCCTGTATCCGAGGACGACGATGACGATGACGACGACCCCCCAAGCTTCCGTAGATAGCACGACCAGTGGGACGATTGGCCATAAGACGAGATCGGCATGTCTCAGCTAGGTGGTGCCCCGCTTGATACCCAAGGAGCCTCACAGGTACTAACAAAGGTAGTTTCTTTAAATACATATGCTCCATGAACTAATGATCATAAAGAATTATAAGTAATCATGCGTATCATATACTTACAGGGTACGAGCCGTACGCATCGTCGACGCGACCATACCGACGTTGGCTACACTCCCAATGTGTTGTCAACAAATCCGAAGAGACAGAGGCGTCCGAGGAATCCTTACACTCTTGGGTCTTAGTTTGTTAGGTCAAACGAATATTGGCGTCCGAAACTTGCGGGGTTATTTGGTTATGTTATGTCAAACTTATGTCAAACCAATGAAAATGTTATGTGGTCAACTTGCGCACGGACTTCATTTATTTGCTTCATATTCGTTTCTATGTGTCGCGGCAGCACTGCCAGTGAGATTAAGTAGCAACTAGTTCAGGAACCGGCAGTCCCGCCGTATCTCGACGCCGGTGGCCGGCGTCTTGCGCGAGGGGTCAAGGAAGCCGGGGTCCATGGTCGCGTCGCCGCCGATCCTACAATATGGGGCCAAAAAGCCCAAGAAATAAGTTCCCTTAAAAAATATTTGTTTTAATCCGATCTAATTTTTCATCAAGCACTACTTAGAATAACTCCCACTATCGGCGTGACGTGTTCCAATTAAACCGTCCAGGTACCGCTGGGCGGGCGGCGGGCGCAGCGGTCAGGCGAGCTTGCTGCTCGGGCAGGCGAGACTAGCTGCGGGGTTTTAGTCGGCTCTGCCGCGCCACGGATCAAGGCGCGGCACTGCAGCGCCAAGCTCGGTGGCGCGGCAAAGCCCTGCCACGTCACTGGTCAGCGATTCCGGTCGCCGCCACGTCAACTCTCTGCCGCGCCACCATGCATGGCCCGGCATAGGCATTTGGCCATGCCAGGGCAATAGGCGCAGCCAAAAGTGTTAGTTTAAAAAAAACGACCATGTTAGATTTAAAATTAGTTTTTAAAAAGTGTTAAATTAAAAAAAAATCACACCTGATATGTGCGTTGTTGGATCTTGCAAGGCTCCCGCGCTCGCCCATGCCGCAGGGGTCGCGCGCGTTGCCTGGTCGAGTTATGACGGCGAGGAAATTACGCGGGAGAAAGGGTGGCTGGCGTGGCGGTGTGGCGGCATGCCTTCCTCTCGTCCCAGCACACCACCAGGTGCTGCGGCGCCACTCGCTGCCACCCCGGCGTGGGTCGCTCCCCGGTTTGTGCGGCTTCTGGTGTGGCTGCCACCTACGCCGGAGCGCCGTGCCACGCTGCGTTCCGCGCTCCGCCAGGCCAACAGCTGCCGAGGCGATCCCTCTGAGGCTGCGGTGGCGTTGGCCTATGGCGTTGTTCGGGGAGCCGAAGACGGCGGTGGCGGAGGTGGGCGTAGGAGAAGAGAGCACTGTTTTTCCTTTTAGTCGGGCGTTGGGTTTATCGGGAAGAGGCAGAAGGAAGGCTCGGTGGAGGCAGAGAATATGGAGAAGGAAAATTTCGAGGAGGCACACGTGGGCTTTTGTGGAGGCAGGAAAACGAACGGTGCTGGCCTTCTGGGCAGGACCAAATCAACGGCAAGGAAGGCGGGGCGACGTGGCTGTCTAGAGTGCAAGATTTGGTGTACAGAAATAAAGAGAATGGTAGATGGTTGATACTCAACCCTATAAATGTATGTACACACTATTCCTATGAACACATCCAAAGGATGTCTTTGGATCATAAAAAAAATCAAATAAATATATTTTGATCATTAATTTCTTTTACTAGAAAGCGAAGTTTTCGGATAGTAACAACTGTAGTCACACCGCTATTCTCTGATACGTGCGGCATCAATTTGGATCGATGAGTTCATATTGGATCAAATTAGGGAAAGAGGTTCATTCAAAAAAGGGACAGATAAGGTAGGTATGGTCCACCATTTGGATCAACTCACGATCCATTGCACCGAGGCACCGAGCCCAAGAGAAGCGAAAAACTAAAACCAGATTGGCAGAGCAACGGCAACATCCGCATGGGTCACCTGATCCGGCAGGCGGCGTTGACGTCGTCGTCGTTGAACATGTTGCCGACGGGCCCGGCGCCGCGGGCGGGCTCGCGCATGCGGCCGTGCCGGTCACCGTCGCTGTACCCGTGCCGGTGGTTGTTGTAGCTGTCGCGGCGGTACGAGCGGCCGTCGTCGCGGAAGTAGCTCCTGGGGGACGTGAACCATAGCGGCGTGCCACCGCTCGGCCAGAACTCCGCCTTCTTCCCGCTCCGCCGCACCTCCTGCAGCACCCTCGCCCGGTCCACGTACCCGGTCACCGTCACCTTCTCCATTGGCACGTTCACATCCACTCTGTCCACTCCTGTATAGTGACATATACAGCAAAAAATGTGTGGATCTGTAAGATTAGAAGATCGCACAGCCCGTGTGCTTCGATCTTTCGTGCTGACCATGTCACTGTCCAATACGATTTTTGCTTGACCCGGAGAAGAAACAGAGCATGCGTGTCGTGTGTGTACCTCGGAGGTTCTGGAGGGCTTGTCGTACGACTCTCTCGCAGCCCTCGCAGCACATCCTCACCTTAAGCTCCACCGTCTGGATGCAGCTCAGCTCTGGTTAGTCCAGTCACCGTTCACGAGCCAGCAGTCTCATATGAAAATCGAAAAAAAAGTCTAGAGTTGATTTGCGCACCTGCAGAGACAGGGACCTGCTCCGGCCGCTCACCTTACGGCTGCGGGCACCGCGGTGGTGATACGCTGCATTGGTGCGTGCCGACGCCGCGGTGGTGGTCACCGGGAGCGTAGAAGCAGCAGCAGAAGAAGCAGCATGCGGTTTTATGCAGGCTCTTGGTCGAAGAACACCGGGAAATGGTGATTTTTTTTTATTTTACACTTTTTGTAAATTAATTTTAAATCTAACATTGTTTATTTTTTTTAAAACTAACATTTTTGGCCACGCCTATGCTATGGCGCGGCGAAAAGCCTATGCCGCGCCATGCATGGTGGCGCGGTGGGTGGCTGACGTGGCGACGATCGGAAAGGCTGACAAGTGACGTTGCAGGGCCTGCCGCGTTACCGATCTTGGCGCGGCAGTGCCGCGCCCTGATCCGTGGCGCGACAGAGCCGAATAAAAGCCTCGCGGCCAGTCCCGCCTGCCCGAGCAGCAAGCCCGCCTGGCCGTGCCCGCCCGCGCTTGGCCGCCGCGCCCACGCCAGTCCGCCGCCGAGCATGCCGGCCCTACCCATCGCCGAGCACGTCGGCCGCCGCGCCACGAATGCGGGCACGCCATGGCCGCCGGCCGCCCGGTGCGGCCGCTGCACCCGCACATCGGCACGCCACCCCCTCCATCCACGCACGGCGGCTGCCCGCCGCGCCCGCCGAGGCCAGCGCCCGCGCCTCCCGGCCCGGTCTAGCGCGCCACCGCCGCGAGGACGAGCGCCGCTGCCGTGAGGTACTTTCCTAGTATATTTGTTGATTGAATCGATATTGTTAGTATAGTAAGTTAGTAAAATAAATAAAGTTACTATAATTAGTAAAGTATAGTTAGTAAAGTTAGTTAGTTTAGTTAGTATAGGTAATATAGTAAGTTAGTATAGATAGTAAAGTTAGGTAGTTTAGTTAGTACAGTTAGTGAGTCTAGTTATACATTGGATTTAGTCTAATTAGTTGTTGTAGTTAGCCTTGTATAGATGTTAATATTAGATTAGTTAGTATAGTTATAGTTAGAATATATATTAATATTACTATAGACATTACGTACGACGATTTCAACGACTTGATGAAGTTTCTTGAAATACTTTTACAGATGGATTGTTGTGTTAGAGTTTTATACGGAGGAAGTGTTAGGAGAGAAGATGGTATGTTTGAGGATATGGAAGAAGAATTGGAATGGTTTGATGAACCTCCTAGCTTCAACGACCTTTGTGTCCGTTTGAATACAAAGTTTGGTGATGATTTCACACTGAAAGAGAGGTTTGATACTGGGAAGACTAAGGCATACTATGTCCTCATGACCTTGCGCGACCCTGCTCACTGATCCCGCTACACTAGGGTGCTCCAAGGTTCCAATGTATCATGGCTGAGGTGATGGTGGAGAATGTGTATAGGATGTAGGGTGTTCAGGACGGCCCGTCCATTGATGGTTTTGGATGCAATGAACAAGAATTAGGGGTCAAAGGGGAAGCAACTCAGGATAACATGGATTTGGACGGTCAGTTGACGCAGGAGCAATTTCATTCAACCGTAGTAGGCTGTATAAGCAATGACTTCGATGTGAATGAGTTTGAACAGGAAGAGGAGGAGCAGGAGGACAGGATCGATGATGTAGTTAGTAGTGATTCAGACGATTCTGATTATAAATGTCCATTCAGGCCGCCCCGGTAGGGCACGACATGGTAGAGCACGGCACAGTAGAGCACGACGGGCCACCGGGCCATGCTGCCCCAGTCCACCATGCCTGGCCAATGGCCCAGGCATGGTTTGTCGAGCCACTTTTCGTGCCGGGCCGACCCAGAAAACATAGCCTTTTTAGCAGGCCAGGCCGGCCCGAGGCCTGCAATAGCAGGGGAAGGGAGAGAGGACAGAGGACGAGGTCGAGGCGCTGTCTTGTGGCCGTGCCGTGGTGGCGCTTGAGGCGACAACAGGGAGCCATGGAGGAGGATGCAAAGGCGGTGATGGCGTCGAGGCACATGACCATGTGGAGGAGGCCGGGGAGGCAATGCAGAGGCATGATGATGAGGCGATGAAGAGGCACCAGGCATGGTCGGCTGCGGCCTCAGATCGGCCGTGTGCTTCAATGACGGCAGTGGCCTCAGATCGGCCGCTTGAGGCTGCCGCGCTCGAGACTGCGTGCTCAAAGCCGTGCGGGGGGCACGGAGGAGGCGGCCACTGCTCATCTTCGCCCGAACGCGCCCACCGGGTCTCTACAGCCCGCGGAACACCCCGCCGTCGTGGCCGCTGGAGTGGAGGCGGGGAGGGGCTGTCCGCGTGGGGGCGTGGCATCAGCGCCCCTACGTGAGGGCCGAGGGGAGGGAGGGGCGTGTGGAGATGCAGAGCAGTGGAGGGAGCTGCGGGCCTGCGGCGTCGCACCTGTGGGAGGGAGCTGTGGCTACGGGGATGCAGGGGAGGGGGGATGGGAAGGGAGTTAGGGTTAAGGATCAGGGGGTGCGGGTGGGATGGTGGGGAGGGGCGTCCGCGTGGGGGTGCGGCATCGGCGCCCGTGCACGAGGGCCGAGGGGAGGGAGGGGCGCGTGGGGATGCGGAGCAGCGGAGGGAGCTGTGGGCCTACGGCATCGCACCTGCGGGAGGGAGCTACGGCTACGGGGATGCGACAGAGGGGGGATAGGAAGGGAGTTAGGGTGAGGGATCAGGGGGTGGGGCGGGGGCGGGGACGGGGAGGCGAGCCGGCTAAGGCCGGAGCAGACCATCCTTGGGGAGGGGAGGAGGAGTGAGGAGGGGCTGGGCCACTGCGGGGCCAACCGACGTAGGCTAGGCCGTGCCGTGCTAGCCCACGGGCTTGAACAGCGGCCCAGGCACAGCCTGCTCCCTCGGGCCGGGCCAGCCTGGGCCCGCATGTCATCGGGCCAGGCCGTGCTTGTGTCGAGCTAAAAAAACAGGCTTTGTGCCGTGCCGTCGTGCCTCGAGCTACATGGACATTTATAATTCTGATGATGACTAAGGAGGTACAGATGCTATGCCAACATCGGTTGATGTCATGCCAGTATCGGTTCATAATATGCCATTACCAGTACCAACTGAGATTTTGCATGGTATCCAGGCTCAGGGTAGACTAGTCATAGATTTGGCAACAAATGATACCCCCTATGATTCATAGGCTAGAATTAGCGAAGCGCAGTAGTATGTTCCACCACCACCTTACACAATGACTGAGCTTGAGCAACTAAGGTCAATGAACGTACCTTTCAGGGGCGTTCCGAACTATAGGGATGTCAGCATGACGGGTATGATAGTTTGTGACACCGGTCTCCAGATGTGTAGGAAATCATTGTATGACTATAAGAAAGAAATCCTTAAGAAGGGGATGATATTCAATACAATGTCAGAGATGAAGCTCTTCCTTCATGACTATGTTGTGTACCACCATATGCCGTACACCGTCACTCATTCGGACCAGGAGTTGAGGTACCACGTGATATGCAAAAATGGTTGTACAATGTCAGAGATGAAGCTCTTCCTTCAGGACTATGCTGTGTACCACTATATGTTTGTTTTAGAAATTCTCAACGCATGATACAAACAGATGGGATCACTTAAGATCGACCATGGGTAATCCGAGTATATGATACATAGGTACAATACATCAATAGTTCAAATGGAATATAAGACAACACAATGGAATTTCTAGTACATAGCTACATTGATCATTAATAAAGCATGGAACTAACAGACGATGTAATAAAAAAAACCCTCAGTCAGAAACATACTGAGTAAGCAACTCATCGTTCGAGTACCAATCCTCAACCACAACCCTGTTGTCGTGGCTAGGCTCACATATATTGCCCTAATCTGCCTTTCGCCTGTAGTAAGCGGCATCTGCTTCATCTGCGGCCTGAGACAAGAACGCGTTCTCTTCCTCCTCGTTCATGTGGCTAGACTCACTTGCATTGCTCTGACCTCCGTGTCACCTGTTGTAAGTGGCCTCCGCTTCATCTGCGGCCTCTGCGGCCTGAGTGAAGAACGTGTCGTCATCCTCCTCCGCCTGCAAGCCCGCCTCTGCTAGAGCAATGAGCTTGCTGCAGTCTGCCAGTGTCGTTCTCAGCCTCCTCCACCTGCAAGCTCGTCTCTGCTAGGGCGATGAGCTCGCTGAGTTTGACAGTGTCGTCCTCATCCTCGTCCCCCTCATCAGACAACACAATCGGTGATTCAACGGTGTGACCAGCTCGCTTTCTGTGCTCATCTAACTTCTTTTCCTCGTACCATGCACGAGCCACCTTTGTAGCATGTTCCTCGCTGCATCCAATCCCTTCATGTATAAAATGCAATCAGTGAGCAATGCGATTATATTACATTTAAAATCAGACAACGGAAAAAGGCTTTCAAACACTCACTGGCACATAATGCAACAACATGCTCATTCAAGACCTGCATCTGTACTCTTGTCTCCTCCCTTGCCTCCTTCATTGCCCTCTCCTCCTCTAATATCATCCATCTCTCCAATCCCCATTTGTCAAGCCCAACATCAATCGGGTTATAAATACCGCGCTATCTAGCAAACTCACGCATCTTGTCTTGTGATATTTAACGAAAAGGTTGACGCAGTCAGGTCCATATCCCCTCTTCCGTGCAATTACTTGCTTCCTCTTTAATTCATCCAAGAACTTAGCTTGACCATCATAATATTCCCACCTGCATTTCCTAGTGCTCTGTTCAAACGAAAAATTATATCATATATGTCTTAGCAAAAGAAACAAAATACGATTCTATAGTTACCACAAAAATAACCAATCTTATCATAGTCAACCATATGACTGCAATAATGGCCTATTCCAAGCTCTGAAGGGACTAGACCATAGTTGGATTTAACACCACATTCGCACTTAATTGGAGGTGCTTTGTAAATTAACCTTTCTTTCTTCTTTTGCTTTGCCTTTGGAGGTTCTTCTGGCCATTGGTTCTTAGGACCATACAACCACTCCTTGAAATGACACTTCGCCATTGAATACACCTAAATAAGGTGACATTAGTACAAGAACACATATAGCTCAACATTTCAACACATACACTTTGCACTTACTTCATGTTTGTTTGGACACACAAACTCCAACGTATTCTTAAGGTTTATCATAGCTTAATCTCCACAATCGTACAGAGGAGGTTCCTCGAGTCGTCTAACTGTGGCTAAGTGCTTCTCCTTAGCCGTCATTGGAGGGGGTTAGGGAGAGGTGGAACCCACCGCTCGAAGTGCTCTCGTGGATGTCGCCCTCTCCACCAATCGTCGAAAAGGAGGTACCTGGGGTCAAACTTGTCTACACCGTCGATCCACTGAAAGAAAAAGCACCTCTCATGGACCTACACAATAAAATTCTAATAAAATATTAGTAACCTAGTAATACAAATGAAGAAAAAACATACGGAAACAATTACTTATATTAAAACAACTGCATGTGTAGAAGCAACGAGCCGCTGTGTCCGGATGTCTCGATTGAAACACATCGGCCGGACGACCACAGTCACAGTTAGGGAAAGGGAGTTCAGGAGAGACGGGGACATCTTTGCTAGACTCGTCGGGGTACAATTCTTTAGGACGACCCTGTTTTCGTCATAACTGCTCCCGAAATATGTCTTCCATCTAATAAAACGGTTCAAAAATTAATATAAAATATAATCATTTGCATTGCAACTAAAATAATGTAACCAACACTTATAGCAACAAAAATATACATGATAAACATACTTTTAGCTAAATAATTAACCTTAATATTGACAAAATCAAACTAATATCTTTCTTCAAACCGTAGCCCATAGTTCTCAAACATAATTTTCCTTCTAACCTTAACTCCCATTCATAATATTCATATACACCGTTCAAACGAAAATAAATAGTGCGTCATTACCTTGAACGAGGACGAGGACGAGGACTGAGGGAGGCGTCCGGGAATGGAAGAGAAGGGAGGGACGGAGGCGACATTGGAGGGCCGGGCGGGCGGCGGGCGCAGCGGCCAGGCGCGGCCAGGCGGGATTGGCCGCGGGGCTTTTATTCGGCTTTGCCGCGCCACTGGTCAGCATTTCCAGTCGTTGTCACGTCATCCACCCGCCGCACCACCATGCATGGCACGGCATAGGCTTTTCACCGCACCATGGCAATAAACGCGGTCAAAAGTGTTAGTTTTGAAAAAAAACAGTGTTAGATTTAAAATTAATTTACAAAAAAATATTAAAATTAAAGAAAAAAACTGCATCCCTCCCTCCTCGCGCACGGAGTGCATCATCTGCATCTGCAACTGCAAAGTTGTTCTTCCTTTCTGCATGTCCATTCCATGCAAGTGCTTGCGGGCTTCCAGTGTCGGTCCCACGTGCAAGAATATGGGGAAAACAATAAGATTGTCAAAAATTAGCTAATGCTTTTGTCGTGTCTCTGTAAACTCAAGTATATATAGGTTCATTCATAATTATTTTCTTTTATTGAAGGTTGGGTTGTGCATTGAAACTGTATATCTTCTATAAACAGCAGCCATTCATTCCAAGTTTCTTAATCTTAACTGTCGAAGGAAAAAAGATAGCACACTACTACACATCCTTTTGAGCAGATCCTTATTCTTACATTTCTGTAAATGGTTGTTTGGAAGAGATTCATAGTTAGCATCATAGTTGAAGTGATAAGGAAATTCCATACTCTACTTCAAAGAGCCAAGGGAGTGTGGTTCCCCTCAGGAATTAGCATGGCGCTCGGCCTTAAAATTTCTACCGTACAGTACATCTGAAGGAATGATAGTATAACATATAACAATATAATAATTGAAAAGCAAGAGAAAACAGCATAAAGGAAGTGATGAATTCAGACTTACCGACGAAGCAATTCGTCCATGCGTGCGTGCATGCGTCCCATGTGTACCCCTGTCTTTCTGAACTTTTCTTTTTCTGTTCATGGTCACGCAGCCTATTTCTTTGTTATCACCACGAGATATCTCAGATATCATCAGATTACATATATAAGAAATAATCCATTCTTTCCTGCACACATGCATATGCTTGCCACTTTCAGATCTAAGCTCCAGTCCGTCATAGTTTAGGAATCAGACATTCATTCAGGTCTATCAAGGGCAAGTTGTACATTATCAAGATGGTTTTTTTGCTTTGAGGGGAAGATTATCAAGATGGTGCTTAGCCATCTTTCTGGGTTCATTCACATGGCACCCTGATCAAAGATACGGCCTGGCCCAAAAGTGTACACACTTCCTGCTGGTGCACCCATGAGGGCTGAGGCCTGAGCCCATATTTTTCTGGGCTCAACCGATCACGGCCCATCCAACTACTTCCTCTGCTCCGCCAGAAACGCACACGTCGCGCACCAGAGCCAGACCAGACCTCACCTTCCCCATCGCACGCCACACCACTCCATCGTCCCCACCAAACCCCGTGCCACTTTCCCCACCCGCACGCCACCACCGCCCGCCGCGATGCTGCCGTACTCCGGCGACCACCAGCGCTCTCCGCCGCCGCCGACGTCTCGACCGGTGTTCTCCTCCTCCCTCTCCCCATCCGCCGCGCCCTTCCCCACCGCTGATCCGGTGGGCCCGGGCCCGGGCCCAGGCCCCGGGCGTGATCTGCCCACCGCACCGTCCGTCTACGCTGCTGGCGGGGACTGGGGCGCCGTGTCGTGGATGGAGCCTCCCGCGAGCTACATGGCCCCCGCCGCCACGCCGCCGGGTTATAAAGGTACAGTAACAGCTAACAAAACGACCCGTCTCCGTGTCGGTATCTTAAGCACCGTCACTACTCACTAGTTCACGTGTGATCGGTGGGTGTTAGATGCGATGCCTTATTGCCTTGGGACTTGGGAGCTGCATCTGCTATTGCCTTCTCTTTTTTTTTCATGTGTTGTGTACAATTCATGTGATTGTTTGCTGAGACGGACCAGCCACCAGCGTATCCATCCCTATCAGAGCGGGTATGCTTTTCAAACCAGTTTGGGATGGATAACTGAAACTTCCCAGCTAGATTAATGGATTTTCACCTTTACACACGCTGATGGATAACTGAAACTTCCCAGCTAGATTAATGGATTTTCATCTTTACACCATAGGGAATTTGGGATAGATACTTTAGGGCGTCCCCAACGGGATGACCAAATCGCCAGTCGAGTTAAAAGCTTCAAACAATTAAAAAAAAGGAGAAGTGGAGAGCAGAGGTATGCCAGAGCTGAGAGAGGGAGCTTTTTCGGCGTGCCAGACTAGCGACTGTGGCAGCACTAGCTTGTTGGTCTCTCTCCTCTGCGCCCAATAAAATTTCACCAGAGCTGGTGGTTTGAGCACGACACCCTTATAAGCTTGCGGCTAGATTGGCCGTTTGGTTTGGGGAATGCTAGGGGGTTCTGTCGGGTGGCAGCACCCAGTTGTTTTTGGCAAATAAATGAATGGCACAACCTTGTCCTCCCCAAATCTGGTGAGAGCTCTGTTGAGATTAGACTATTAGATTGCCTTAAAAAAAGAGATTAGACTATTAGAGTTTGGTGTTTGGGGTTTGGGGTTGGGTTTTGGGGATGGAGTTCCTTGCCCGGCGGCTGTGGTGGGCTGGCAGTGAGGCAAGGTGGTGATGGCGCGCCGCTGGCCTGGCAGTGGAGGATTTCTGGTGAGTGGAGTTGAGGCCGGGCTGACACCGGTGGTGGAGGTAGGGGTAAGGAGGTGGCTGCCGCATGCGGGCTAGTGTCTTGCTGGAGCTCCATGCTGGCTTCAGCAAAACCCTAGCCTGCTACGGCAGGGTGGAGGCACGTGGGGGTGGCGTTGGAACAGTAGAGCTCGGGAAGAAGCAGTTTGCTCAAAGCTGAATATGACCCTGGCCATTCGATCTCCATCCAGTGGCCAGAAAATCTGGTGCTGGAAGAGATTTTTTCACCAGAATATTGTATAGACAGACCCTTTTCTGTTGGGTGTTGACAAGTTACAGGTGAAGGTCATTTTTGGCTTTCATAATAGGATGTTAACTGGATTTTTAGCATCTATTTATGACAATTAGAGTTTTGGATAGATACTTGTAGCAGCTAGATTAGCCTTTTGGTTTTGTGTTGGGTGTGGGTGGGTGGCAATGAAGGATCCTGTTAGACTTTGCCAATAAGGTTTTAACTGGATATTTAGCATCTTTATATGACAATTTCCATATACTAATTACAGGGGGTAAAGTTGTGTTGTCCCAACATGAAATCCGGAGAGTGCTAGGTGTTATTAAATGGTAAAAAGATAATACGTCCTTAGATGCACATGATTGCCCTGTATTTATGCAGCAGTAAAAACATGTTTGTCAAACAAGGTGCACTGAGTGAATCGTTTGATTGGTATACATAGTTATGCGACTTTAACCAAACAGTGGCTTTACACTTTTCTGATGGCCTCGTTGAACACATTGTAGGCGAGTCGACTCCCTATGGCATATACTCAAGGAACCACTTCAGTAACTTATTTGGTCTACATTCTCTGAGATCAGAGAGCTCGAATTCGGTAAATGAGAAGCAGCCAGGAAACTGCCAAGAGAATTCAGAGGCCCTCACCAAAGATTTTGGACCATCAGTATTTCATCAGCAGCAGAGTGCCTTTGTGAGTAAATTGCTTGATAATTCAGGTGCCGAAGACACAGGGCCTTATCCCCCACGACAAGATTTAAATCAGTATCCTTTTGGTTCTACGTATGACAAATACATGACACAACTTTCGTCATGTTCAACAGATACACAATCTCACATCTTTTCTACAGGATATGTCAATTCATCTGAGATGCCCAATACAACCGTTCCATTAATGAATGACACTATTGGGGAAAGTTCCTTCTCCTTTTCGCCTTATATGAATCCTTGCAGAATCAATCTTGATTATTTTGATTGCGTGTGGAATGAACAAAAAGGTCTTGGATACCAAACTACTGATAAGCAGCATGGAAAATGGAGTAACCCTGATGACAAGGCAATAGTCGGGAACTATTCCCTCAATTCTCCTGGGGAGAACCACCTTAATCCTGAGCATTTAGGGAATGGGAGACCAATGCAGGGATCTTCTGAAATGAAACATGATTTGGGAAGTTTCAGTTCCAAGGTTTCTTCGTCTGAGTCTGGATTTGTTCAGCCTCGCGAATGTTCATCTGAGTTTCCTGAGGTCAATAACACCAGTGTTGATTCACCTTGTTGGAAGGGCACACCAGCCTCATATCAGACTTCGTTTGGGGTCATGGAAAATAATGGCGCTCCTCCTGTGGTGATAGGAACAGTAGGCTACATCAATTCACATCAAAACCAGAAGCTCCCAGAGTTGCGTTCTGAGTATCCATGGCGATTCTGTGAACACCAAGAAGCATCGGGTTCTGACAATGACCCTTTTAAGGCGTTCAAGTTGTCTGAAAGTTGTAAAATCTCCAAAGACCATAAAGAAGTTCTGCCAATTGATGTCAGGGTTCTTAATGACACGACTACTCATGCTAGTTATTTTCCTGACAAACAGCATTCCACAACAACACAGAAATGCTATGATTCTGGAGAAGATTCTAAGAATGTGATAACTTCAAGTCAACAGGAAAGTTCGTGTCCTGCCAGCAAACCAAAACTTTTGGGTGGACATGGTGCCAGCCTTACAGCAAGCATAAATGAGCTAATTAGTAGAAGTGTGATGAATCCTATTGCTATTACTGCTAGTGTTCATACAGATCATTTAACAACAGGAAGCCCACATGGAAATACTTTTTCTGCAGTTGTGGAGAAAGAAGAAAGCACTCACAAAAGAGGTGAAGACCCTTCTCAATGTTATCCATGTGTTGAGGGGAATATGCTGAATATGTCTTCCGAATCCAGCTTTAGCACTCGGGCAATATTTCTGAAACTAATGCACAATCTGTCAGTAGTGCTTCTATCGACCTGCAAGGGTGGTTCTTCGTTGCAGGAAGATGAAGAGGAGCTTCTGCAATCAGTGATTCAAAATCTTACAGCTGCCAGTTCCAAAAGAAGCAAGGTATGATCTTGAAATGCTTTTATTCAAATACCGTTTACTCCATAATGCAATGTAAACCAAACTTATACTATGAATCAAGAAATGGGCATATTTCCTTCCTTTCTATGGTGCTTTCTGATCTCCAGAGTCCAGACATTAAATATAAATGGATAATCCCTTTCTGTTTCTAGCCTTAACTCATTTCATCTGTCTCCAAGGTTGAACAAAAAATTGATGATGGATTGAGCAACTCGAGTCAAATGAAATTCAAAAATATTAATTCTGCGAGGAACAACTTTTGGAGGTCAATGCATGAAGATTCAGCACAGGAGAATGCTGATTCAAAATTTAAGGCCACAGTTTCACAGGTAGCTTTAGTCATTATTTGGAACATCATGCTTCTGCTTAATTTGAATTAATACAGCTATTTCTTCTGAAGTACGTGCCTTACATTGCACCTTTCGTTTCAGGTTCTTACTAATCACCAGGAGGATAAGATGCTTGACAACACTGAAGTTTCTCAGGCGTCAATCTATAGAAACTTGTGGATTGAAGCAGAAGCTTCAGCTTGTAAACTCAAATATGAGCTTCAACATGCTCGCCTGAAGCTCGAGACAGCAAAAGGCCTCAACAACACAGTAAAAGGTACTCCTGCGCTCCACAAATGTATGCATTTCTAGGATTTTTGGGACATATTTAGGAGGAAGGGAAATTACTGTGATGTCCCTCAATCAATCACCAAGATTACAGAGATGCAGTTAACGCCTTCCTTTCGTACAGATGCCATAAACGCCGAGTGCTAATTAAAACTTTAGACAGCAAGATTATATTGATGCTAAACATGCTTGCCACCAAAATAAAACTGCTTCTAAATATTAATGATGAGGGAGGGGAGGAGTTGATTATACCAGAAATGTTTACATTTGTGGACAATTTTGAATGCTGAAGACACACATTTGTGGAAGTAAGCTGAAGGGAGTAGCAAGATGGATACATAAATTAATATTTTCAAATGGTTCTTGGATTCTGTGTATGCTCATGTTTTTCTTCTTTTGCCAATGCAGCCCCTGACTCATTGGAAGGCAGTAAAGGCTCTAACTCATACATGTACGGTAGCAAACCACAGAACCATGGGAAAGAAACCATTACATGCGCTGCGGCTTGTCAGGGCCAGGGAGGAGATACTCGTGACAAGCAATCTCCTGTTGTAAATAGGAGCATTTTCAATGGTGTTGATGCTGATGTGTTTGCCCGATTTAAGGTTTTGCAGTCCCGTATTGATAATGTGAACTCCTTCAGTGAGATTGACTGTGGGGAGCAGCAAGAAGCAAGCAAGAGACCATATGCAGCTGAAGATGCTGTTATGGCGAGACTGAAAGTTTTGAAGTCCCGTCCTGACAATATAATCTCTTTGAGTCAGGAAAGCAACAAACACCAGCTAGATGCAAGCACAGACAGTGCAGATAATGTTGATGATGCTGTTATGGCTAGGCTGGGAATTTTGGAGTCCCATCCTAATAGTGCAGCCCTATTGGGACAGGAAAGCAGCAAGCAACAACTGGATATGAGAACAAATAGGGAAGATGGGATTGACGATGCTGTTATGGCTAGGCTGAGAATTTTGAAGTCTCGACCTGGTAATGAAACCTCAATGGGTGATGCCATCAAGGAGCAACAAGACGCATGTAGTGATCAATTAAATGGGGACGGCCTTGGTGTTGTGTCCAATAGAGCCATTAGCGACACCCTGAGTGAGAAGTGCTCTAAGTTTACACACTCTGATGATTTGGCAGATCGTTTGGGAGGAAAAGATTCAGCAGGTGGCCTGGACAAATTTGGTGATGGAGGAAACTGTGCTAGGGAGAAAAAGGAGATAGGTGGTTCAGCAGATGTTGCTACCCCCATGAGGTGCAAAGGTACATCTGACGAAGTGAGCATCGAAAGCGCAGTTCATGGTGAAGATAATCTTGATGAAAACCATGTGTGGCTTCAAACTGCTGGGGACTCTCATGTTTGCACAGAAGGGTCTCAGGAAGCGCACCTAATCTCCTCTCCAGTTGACCAGTATGGTGGTTCACCTACAGAGTGGGAGCATGTGCTGAAGGAGAATTTCTTCCATCCAGGCAAATAGGTGAAATCTGAACCATAAACTGGAAAGCTATTGTTTCAGCACATGTTGCCTCAAAATGCTGATGCTTCTTGTAAATACGATATTATACATTCTCTCCTCCCAAACCTTTGTCTGTATGTTCAATAATCTGCGTATCGGTGATCAAGGAAACACACTGTGCCCCCGATGGTGCTGTATGGAAGTAGTCTGGTTTGTCTGCTTGGGTTTATCATCGATGCCAAAGTTTATCTATATAAACGTCACTTGTATGTTCTGGAGAGTGAATTATTGTATATATTTACTTCCAGCAAATTTGGATATTTGTGGGATGTGCAGTCTGTTGACCCTAATTGGCTGCTTTTGTTCATTAGGTGGAACTCGCCTTTTTTTTTTTTTGGAGAGAAGAACTACGGGGCCTGGGTTCGGTCCAATAGGATAAAAAATAAGCTCTGACTCAAGATTCAGAGTACATCACCTGACAATTGTAATATTCCAGAATCCAGATGCTGCTGGTCTTAGCTGATGAATATAGAATATTGCAGCATATGACAATATCACTTCGTTGGCGAATAATCAAGCAAAAGATTAATAAGGATTTTGCTATTTCACAAAAGTCACTCATTAGGAAGTCGAAGCAACGCAATTCACAACACAAGACAAGAGGTTACCACAATAAAGCATTACCTCATGCCGTTCCACCATTGTTCAAAGAAAGATAGTTGCGAGACCAAAGAAAAAATTACCCATGGTGTGAACTGTGAAATTGAGTTCCATTTGCCGAAGTTCAGAGATGCCATTTCTGTCTCTGTTGGCAAAGGTGTCTCCACGTCTTTGTTGTTGGATACTGGATTGGTCCTGCTCGGCTGCTCCCCTCTGGAATGTTTGGAAGGGTCTGCCTCGGATCTTCGTTCTTGAGCTCTTCGTGCAGAGTACAGTCGAGCGAACGGGCCTAAATCTAATACGATAGATCTTATGGTATTAGGGAAGGGAAAGGAAGACTCGTTGCTATTGGAAGGGAGCGCACGCGCGCTCTCTAGTCATTTCCTTAGCCCTTAGGATAGCCTCTTGCTCGGCTATCAGGATTTCTGACGTGCAACATACCCTTCTTGATCTGGTTTTATTGTGCTATGAAATCGACTTCAGTCAACTCGTATGAGCTGGAACTTTCGCGTTGTGGGCTACGAACATTCAACATACGTAATAACCATCTAATACCCCAAAGTTAAGATAAAGTCATGAAAATATATCTTGAGTACACAGCAGAAATGGTAGGAAAATCTACATAATGCAAACACAACAGACAGTTACAAGTACCATCTGAATCTTTGCCAACAGGTCAGCGCAAGCTTCTATTCAGTTAAACATGGACCATCAGGATTTTCACCCAGTAAGCTCCTATTGCTATGAAAAAACGGGTGAAAACGTTTCCCCATGGTCGACCAGGTGACCTTCACAACGACCTCGAATATACTGTCTATAACGATTAATTCCTCGGTAGTGTTTTTTTAATGCAATTCCTCGGTAGTGTTGTGCTTCTGTGCGGTGAAAAAGAGATCATGGAAGCTCAATTCTTCCCCAGTAGCAATACCAATTCTTAGTTTCAGGTCACAACCCAGCTCCACAGCCACAGCAGCAGATGCCACAGCCATCAGCGATGACGAACCGTAATTTAATGCAGCCATAGGACAAGGTGCAGAACAGTCATATAACATAATCTCGTCCACGTATCCACACGTAGATGCAGTGACTGTGCTTAAGTTATACCCAGCTGTTGCCCTCTTGACCTCGATGTCTATGGTCGCCTCCACTGCATACCTCAGGATGGCGAAGCGGACATCGATAGGACCAAGAGAGCTGAACAACCACGCATTTCGTAGCTGGATATCGCTGCACGGAGTCTGCTTCACTTCAAAGCAACCATCGATAAGCTCATCATCCTTTTCAGAAGCATCACTACCATTGCTTTTAACCTTAAGACTATATTCCACCATCACATTGTAAGTTACGGATATCCCTCGAGCTGGGGGAATCAACTGCAGATCAGGAAAATCCTGTTCCATAAAGAAAAAATTAGACACGAGTCACATATTTGAGGTAAAGTATTACTGAAAGACTTCCGACAAAATGAGCATACTGATGTTATGAAATCAGCTTTTGAAATAGTCATTCGGCATACTTATGTTGCTCATGTTTGGCAGAGCTGTAACTCTCAGCAGGTCCATGTCAAACATGGAGTAAATGAAATGGGATTAAGCCTACTTTTTAGTCTAAAATGTTCACTGAAACACCCCTAGCCTGGCTCCATGAATTCTTGGAGCTAAGGCTATCAGCCTCCAAAAATTCTTAGATCTAGTGCTCTGCCAAACAAGCCACTATGTTGCTATGCCTAGCTCAATTTCTTAAGCCGTTTTATTTTATGTTTCATTTCATTGCATGGGTAATACAAGTATCGTGGACTCGCTCCGTTGAACCCCACTTGAACTTGAGTGGTCAAGTTCTTTTCAACTTGGCTGGCCCACTAGAAGTGTAATAAGGAGTTGTAACAGGAACAACTCAGCAGCCTCATGCATGCAAACATGACAACTGAATGCTTTTATCCTTTAATGTGCGCCTTAAAGAGGAACCTTAGGTCTCCATCTTTGGGGCCATCTGTTGGTAATGGTCAACCTGCCAAACGTGCCAGCAAGCCCTACTCCTGCCCACGTTGGCACTTACTCTAAGTAGGGCTGCTCCTGTTGCAATCATCTGTCACTGCTCTGGGCCACAGCAAGTTAAAATTGGGTCACAATTGTGCATATTACATGTAATTACTTGAAACATGGCACTGAACTTGTAATTTCGTGTCACAAATGTCAGAATACACGCAGCTGTGCTTTCACCTGAGTGCTAATATTGTAAAAGAACATGAACAATAGGGAGAGTTGAGAAAAAAAAAACAAGAAATGAGAAGTAACTCAAGAAGTACATAAATTGATAATCCAGAAAAGATGAGATCAAATCAACTAACTGGAGTTATCTCTTGGGCATGGTCCCTTGTTAGGTTGAAGATATAATTGCGTAGTTGATCAACATCATCACGGACTGCCATGAAACCATAAACACACATTGTCTGACCATGAGAGAAATCACCAGCAAACCTCAGTGAGAAGAATTGAAGAAGCTCTGATGATACATATTCACAGCCATCAGGCTCTGTAAAGCGCTTGCTCCTTATAGAAGCTGAGATAGCAAAAGCAGATGGATTCATGAGGGGATTAAAATTGTTCAGAGATAGTGAAGATAAGAAGAAAATGATACTATGAAGCTTACTGGGGTTAGTATTTGTCATCCGAAACATTCGGTGCCACCAATAAAAGCATCTCGGGGAAGGAGAACGGGGTGAATGCGGACATAATCAAATGTGTCCCCGACATTGAGTGTTATATTTAACTCTTCAATTTTATTGAAGTGATCATCCATATACCTGTTATAATTGTCTTTAATCTTCAAGGCCACCTCTGAATGAAGACAAATCTCAAACCAGAGTTAGTAGCTATGCACAAGGAATGGAAGAAATCAAATAACGTTCATGCTAGTCAACATTCATTGCATATTGTTGAAACTACCCTACAATGTTAAATACAACACAATCCAAGCTAAAATAATAAGCGCACCCAATGCATGAGAAAACAGAAGATTACCACTTCACTAATACTAACTAACAACGGTCTTGAAAGAACCTGTAGACAGTACATATCCAAAATAATCAAATCCGACAACTTTGCCAAATCGGGTGCTCATAGAAAACCTTGCAACCTTAATAGTTTGCTATACCTTACCGAATTAATTAGAATATGGGATAGAACAAATATCAGTCTCGTAGATGACAACATTTTTCTTGTTAAAGAAGAGTTCATCCTTCCTAAAAACCTTAATCAAAGTGGAGGCCAAAGGGCGCCTAGTCCTAACGGTTAAGTGACCTAGCGGCACTCCTCAGGTCCTGAGTTCGACTCCCCGTGGGAGCGGATTTCAGGCTGAGGTTAAAAAAATCCCCTCGCCCGTCCCCATGTGCCAAAGCGCAGTGGTAGGCTCCGGCCCGGTTCTCACAGGGTTACGACACCTCCTGAGTCAGGATGTGGGCGATCTGTGTGAGAAGATCTTCTTCTTAAAAGGAAACCCGGGGGCTGTCATAAACCCCCGCAGATCAAGTTTTTTTTCTTAATCAAAGTGGAGAACTTATGACGCTAGGAGCCTACAATTCAAGAAATCTAAATGCTAGTGGACACAAAAATATATTCTAATATTTGGACCAAGTTTACTGTGGAGACTTACCAACCAAATTTCGGTTGGATTCAGACACTTTATCTGTATTCCCAGTCCAGTAATATGGATTTACCCCTAGTATAGTCTCCCATAATTTTTCTTCTGCAATGTACTCCTCTTCGTCTAGTGATGACAGAATGAAGAAACCTTGAGTGAGATAATCAACATTCATATATATTATGCATACACATACAATCAAACGAATTTGTATCCTTTCATGCATCCACTCATCTTTGTGTGGAGTTTTTGAACGGAAAAAAATGTTTTGATGGCCCGAATCGACTACAAGTAAAACGGGTTGAATTTGGCTCGCGTTTACTTCCTTGCAGCCTCTACTAAATAATAGATCTCCTGCAAATCCACTTTTTTTTTCACATCTCACGTTCTTCCCATTAATAAATTAACCGATATAGTTACCTGGTACTGATAGGGCGCAACGTACAGGCAGAGATAATTAACATTTATAGAAAGAAGGTTGACGAACCAAATAAACTACTAACCAGCATTCTTGGGCGGCGGAATCTCAGGAATCAGCTTGCAGAACTCGTGCTCGAGTTAAATCACGACTGCGTTCGGATTACCCCGCCAGATTTTAGATTGTTTCTCGCCGTCAGCGGCCTCCATAGGTCCCGACTCCCGAGATCACGCGGCGGAGCTGCTCGAAACTGTAGCGCGGGCTGTAGGGCTTCGATTCGATGAGAAGGGGAAGAAGGTCGGCGTCTGTCCTTTGTATTCTTCCTTCTTCCCCTATTTCCAGAGAGTTCTACTCGATACCGGCAGCGGCCGGCAGCCCGATACCGGCAGCGGGTTTTGTTCGGTCCTCTTATTAAGGAGTCCCAATCCCAGTTTATCGCCCGTCCCAGCCGCCGCCGCCATCACCATCGCCGCCGCTGCGGCTATCTACCCCTCGCTGCACGCCGCTGCCGCCTCCTCCCCACGCAACCATGGATTCGGTGAAGGCTGTCGTCTTGGTTTGTCTTCCGCACCCCTCTCCGCCAGATGTCTTGGACTTCCCGTCCCGTGGCGAAGACCCTCCCGCATAGTCCCAGACGTCGCGGGATCCTCCAGCTGCTGCGCCGTCGAAGATCCTGCGGCCGCGGGATCCGTCGTCCACTCCGCCGTCGAGGGCGCCCCCCCCGCAGCCTCAGACGTAGCTGGATCTGATTTTCGCTCCGACCAGCTCAGCTCTCTGCCAGAACAGCTTTGCTCAAACATTGTCGCTCGGCTGCCACTGCGAGATGCCCTGGGTACCAGGGAAATCTCTAAACGCTGGCTCAACGTGTGGCCATCCACGCCGCTGTTCCTGGACGACTCGGACCTCGCTGGTTGTAGGCTTGACCACCGCATCAGGGCAATAACCCGCATTCTGCACATGCATCCAGGACCTTTCTACTCTGTTAGGCTCTTATTGACATGCTTTGAGCAAGCAAAGCCCGTGCTTCGCGTCTGGACACGGATTCTTGCCAATAAGGGCATCAAAGATCTGTGCTTGGTCAACCAGCCACCTCCAATTGACATGGACCTTCCCTTGGAAGTGTTGAGTTGCGCAACCCTGAGGCGCCTATGGGTTGCATTCTTCAGGTTCCCATGCACCAGTGGACATTTTGAAGCCTACCCTTCTCTGAGAGAGCTTGGTCTGTGCGCCACGGCCATTGAAGCATCGGACCTTGAACACATGCTGCAGTCTAGTCCTGTTCTAGAGATGCTTGCTCTCGTTGCAAGCTACGATGAACCTATGCATATCTGTGTCCATGGCCATTCATCCCTCCGCTGCATGGTGTTGTGGATGTCCACTGCTGATGAAATTGATGTGGATAACACATGCTTGCTTCAACGGCTAATATTGTGGAAGACTCGCTCCTCTGGTGGTCTACTTACAGTGAAGATTGCACGTTCTCCAAACCTGAGGGTGCTTGGCTATCTGGAGCCCATGCTGCATAAACTGCAGATCGATGATACGATAATTGAGGTATATCTTGTGGCATTCTTGTTGTTCTAAAGTTAACGTCCATGCATAATGTGGTATACCTAACTTTTTGTTGTTTTGATGTTTACTCTTTTGGTCAGCCCAAGTACCATTATTCCCAGTTTGCAGGTCCTTGCCTTAAAACTGTCCTTCCAGAATAAGGAGCAGGCCGAACTACTTCCTTGGTTCCTCAGATGCTTTCCTAACATTTCTGCACTACACATTGAGGTGAGAGTAGCCCCCTCTCTATTAACTTCTCTCTTAAAACTAAGGTCTGAAACTCCGCCATTCGTTTCAAGAAGAGTTGAATACATAAAAATTGTAAACTATTAATTGTTCTGTCCAGTTAGGAGACTAGTACTTAGCACATGTGGTCAATAATAATTTTAAGTTGACATATTTTACTGCTGCTTTTCGACAATTAATCCCTCATGTCTCACCCAGCCTTGGAACTAGGACTTTCTTGTTTTCTTCAGAGCAGCTAACATGCTGAGTAACCATATTGACTTCTAAAGAAAGGAGTCGCGATATTTTTATGTATAAGTCTGTGCCAATGTTTTATCTGTAACTCTCAGTTACTGTTTTGTTATCTTGTCCTTTGTTAGCAGGTTGGTAATTTATTTTCATACTTTATTTTGGTTATGAAGGGCGGGCCTGGTGCAAGCGGTAGAGTCTTACCGCCTGTGACCGGAAGGTCCCGGGTTCGAGTCGCGGTCTCCTCGCATTGCACATGCGAGGGTAAGGCTTGCCACCGACACCCTTCCCCAGACCCCGCACAGTGCGGGAGCTCTCTGCACTGGGTACGCCCTACTTTATTTTGGTTATCTCTTAACGGCAACTTGGCTGTTTTGGAAAACAAGATACTTTCACACTGATCGCTGAACAAGGCATTGCCTTACGGATTTTACATTGAGTTATAATCTTCTATTTCTATTATAGATTTTATATTGATATATGGAAAGGCTTGAAAAGCTTTACATTGCAAGTGCTTATTTTACCATGAGCTTTAGTGTCTTGTTGGTTGTTGCATTGTATTTTTTAGTGCAAAGGTTTATTGATAATTAGTTACTTCAAAAGTAATTTTACAGTGCATTGTTGCATTGTTTATTTGTATTATCTGTTTCAATGCAAAAGATGTTTACAATGAGAAAGTTTAAAAACTTTGTAGCACAAATCTTTATTTTATCGTGGGATTTTGGTGTATGACTCGTTGCATTTCTGTTTGTATCTATGCTACTTTTTATTTTATCGTGGGATTTCAGTGTATGACTTGTTGCATTGTTCTGTTTGTGTCTATGCAACTGCTTATTTTATCGTGGGATTTCGGTGTATTACTTGTTGCATTGTGCTGTCTGTATCTATTAATACAGTGCAAGAGTTTTTTTACCCAATCCTTACAAAGTAGCTTAGCATATACATTTTAGCTAGTTAAGTTGTCTGAGCTGCTTCCTTTCCTCTTCTCTTTTTTTTTTTTTTTTTTTTTTTTTTTTTTTTGCAGTCTGCTGAATCTGAAAAGGCGACAGGCAAGCTTAATCTGAGTTATTGGCAGAGGCAAGCTGGTTCTATTGAGTGTCTCTCGAGACATGTCAAGAAAGTATATTTCCATGGGTTCAGTGGGTATAGGAGTGAGCTCGCTTTCTTGAGGTTTGTAGTTGCAGAGGCTGTGGAGCTGGAGCTCCTGGTGATAACCCTCTCAACAGGCGTAAACAACACTGCTGAGATAAACAAGAAGCTTGTTGATCTGGGTAAATCGTACTGGGCAAGCAAAGACCCAAGGATGTTTGTTAACCAATACGAAAGTGGTTTCACGTTTCTTCGAGCAGCTAATTGTTTGGTGGTTGATCCATTCTTCAGCATGGAAAACTTGAGGGTCCCTCCAAATGATTCTTGACGAAGTACGCATTGTATCCATAAACTTAAAAATTGACTCTTGTCCCATGTATGATATGAAGCTTTCGAGTTGCCTGTAACTTGAGTTGTAATCTGCTTTCTTTCGCTGCTGAAGCATCATTACATAATTATCATTACTCTTGTAAGATCTATCTTTTTGGAGCACCATGAAGCAGGATTTTTGTATTATGTCTATTTTGGTGTCTTGGCTGTGCAGTGTTTCTGATTCATGCTTTTTAAATGCGATGTCAGTATAGACGTACTTAAAAAGATTAGTACTGTAATATGCTTGCTGTTAGCACCCAGGTCGTGTTTGATGTTCTGCAAACTGCAACGGGCCTTTCACTGGTGCCATCTAACTGTCCACCTGATCTTTCATCTGACTTGAGAGAGCACGAGGGGAAGGAGAATGTGGATTTGGGAGAAGTGGCCGAGATGAATGGGCGATCACCGATAGCGTGGTTTGAGAGGGCACTGTGGAAGGGAGAATGTGGGCAAGATGCATGGGCGGTCACTGATAGCTTAAGCAGCGGGTTGGGGCAGTGGCCCGCAGCTGAGCCTACAGGAGGCGGTAACCTCGTTTCTTTTCTCAAGGTACCTAATGTGCTGATAAATGGCGCATGGAAGGTCTTACCATTTATGTATGACGTAGACTGTATAATCAATCTCACACAAAAGGAATTCAAGTATGTCGAACTTCTCATTCATCATAGCGCTGTAGAGGAGCTACTGCTATAAGATGGTGATAGCCTTTACATTGATGGTGATAGCCTTTGCATTGCACTTCCTCGGCGGAATCAGGCGAACTACCTTTGCTTCTGGTGAGGCAATCAGGTGTGCAATCAGATCGATTAGGGAATGACTACTTGAAGAGGAGGTGCATCTGCTTGTGTGACGGAAAGTTCTCCCAAACCAGATCACGATAAGGGACAAGGCAGCGTGCAAGGCAGCACGCCTAATCGTCGACGATGGCTAGGTAACATGATTAGCGAGTAATAGCCTATGATCTTATTCTACTAGAGAGTAGAGCGGATTGCATAACACTTTCTCTTCTAGTGTGCTATTCGTGGCGCGTCGTTGTAACTTTCACTATTTCTCGATCTTAATACAAAGATGTGCAAATTTTTTGCGTATTCGAGAAAAAAAATCACGACAAGGGATAGGGGTGGGCAAAATGAACCGAAACGGAAGGACTGAACTAACTAATCAAGACTGAACTCGAAATGATCAAAATCGAATTTCTGGTCACTGATTCAATCTTACCATGTAACTCACTGATATAAGTACATGTAATTAAGTCCTTACCCTCGATTAACAAAAAAAAAAAACAAACCAATATAAAGTATGCATAATAGAGCCAACATCATATTCTTGCCCATGCTTTGCCGGTGCTCCGCTGCTACCCCGTCCAGTGTAGGGTCGAGATGGCGGACTAGAGAATGGTGAATAGTCTTTTCTAAAATTAAACGTGCCGTCTAACCGAAACAAATATGGAATTAAAACTGTCGGTCTAGCCAAGACTATACCCCTCTATCTAAGTTCTCAAGCACCTTAAAAGATTCCTAATTAGGCAACAAAGATACCGGGCTAGCTAGAGCTCACCTAATTAATTTTAAAAGCAAGGTCACACAAACCTATGTCACTAGTACTTCAAGCACTCAGGGAGCTCCTTCACAATTAGTGATGCAAAAGCACAAAGCACCTAAGCTCACTAGCAATGCTCAATAACAAGGCTACACAAGTCAAATTAGAAAGCGCAAATTACTTAGCTATACAAACTAAGTAATGTGACTAACAAGATTACTCCAACCAAATTAGCCACGTAAGAGAGCTACTTCTATGCTACACAAGCAAGAAGGTAACTAGCAAGCTACTCAAGCTAACTAATTACAAGAGCAACTACACAAGAACAATATAAATGAAGTAAATACAAGCTTGTGTAACGAGGATGCAAACCAACGGAAAGACAAGGATGACACGATGATTTTTATCCCGAGGTCCACGTGCTTGCCAACACGCTAGTCCCTGTTGAGACAAGCTCCAAGGTTACCGCGGGTCCTCTTGCTAGTGGTGACCTGCAAGTCACTCTCTCCCATGTGTAGTGCTTACCACAAACTCTAACACTTGACACGGCCAGACCACTTGTCGCCTTTCGCGTCTTGCTCAACTAGAGTTGCTTTTCACGATTCCCGTGGGACGAGCATAATACCCCTCACAAGCACTTCTATGGAGCACCGTACAATCTCCTTGCGTGCTTTGATGAAGCCACAAGCCACTAAGCCATCAAGGAGGTGGCAACCTCCAAGAGTAAAAAGCACCACTGACTTGCAACTCGAACACCTAGTGCCACTTAATGCAATCTATCACCGCAACGCACTAGAACCACTCACTCACTCGATCGGATGATCACTATCAAGCTCAAGTGAATGGAGGGTTCCCAAACACCACCACACAAGCCACCACGGCTCTAGTGTGCTCAGCAACATGCCCAAGGCCGGCCAACACTTCTATTTATAACCCCATGGCTAAAAAGAGCCGTTACTCCTTCACTAGGCCTTCTGCGCATCGACCGAACGCGCAGGTCCACCTGACCAGACACACAAACCCAGCGTCCGGTCGCTTGATTTCTGCCAGTGTCCCTGTGGTTCAAGCTTGCACGTTGATCTTCAATGGCTACTTCACGCGCCAACAGTCAAGTGATGATTGGACGCAATGAAGGCTTGACCTGACGCGCGCCTCCCATGTCCGCTCAAGCGCCTCCGCGTGCCACCGAGCCAAAGACCAAACGCGCCACCACTCAAAGACCTGACGCACCACAACCAGCGTCCGATCGTTTCTAGAGAGCTCCTAAGAAGGCCAAAACACGACTGAACGTGTCAGGTTAGTCATGACTAGACTTCTTGCGCCATAACGTCAGCATACGTCACGTCAGACCAGATACAGAAGCGTCACGTCGGTCACCTCCAGGCAACAGCGTCTGGTCATTTGACTGAGACGGCGCCTCTTCTGCTCACACTGATCGGGCGCGCCCGGTAGAGTCCAGTCCTGCCGAGGCCAGCATTCGATCACCTCTAGAGACCTCTTTTCGCCTCCTTTTCTTTACCGAGTTGATCCGCATCAACTCTAACTTCTTTCCCTTTGTAAATATGCCAACACCACCAAGTGTACACCACCATGTGTATGTGCGCTAGCTTTTCACAAATATTTTTCAAGGAGTTAACCACTCAACTTGCCACACCACTCGATCCTAAAAACGATTCAAAGTTAGATCACTTGAGTGGCACTAGATGACCGATATGCAAACAAGTTTGCCTTTCTTAATAGTACGATCATCTATTCTAAACCCGATCATAAATTTCTCTACACATCTATGACTGGTGAAATAAAATGTCCTAGATTATACCTTTGTCTTACACATTCTATTTCATCTCCTCCGATGTTGATGCAACACATGCACCAACCAATCACAAATGATATGATCCATTTCATATCATCACGTAATCGTATTGGTTCATCGATCTTGACTTCACTTGCTCTTCACCGTTGCCTCGGTCCATCGGCGTCAAATCATCACTCAACTTGCGCTTCACACTTGCAACCGGTCCGTTGAGCCAAGTCTTGTCTTAATCTTCTCAACCTTAGTCACATGACTCCATGTCATGTCTTATATGCAATGAGCTCCTTCATCACATGTGTGAGCGTTGCAACAAATCCAAACCATTTCACCTCCATAGCATAGGTTGCTCACACATGATATACTTGTGGACTAATTACCTTCGTATCTTACTCAAACACATATTAGTCCACCTAAAATTATCGCCCAATTACTAAAATCAAACCAGAACCTTCACCCGGCGCTGCACTCCCTCATCCTCCTACGCTCGCTAGAGGTCGCGACGACAGAGCTGCCAGATTCAGCACTGCCAGACCACCTCCACACGCCGTCGCCGTCTCGGATGGGCCGCTGCCTCACCCGGTGCCGCCTTCCCTCGCACTCCTGCACCGGCCGGAGGTCACGTTGGTGAAGCTACCAGATCCGGCGCCGCTGAGCTACCTCCACGAGCTGCGACAAGGCTCTGTCGACAGCACCAGCGCGCCGCCGTAGGTCACCTCCCCAAGCTCGTCCCACATCGGTCCTCTAGTTTGGCAACACAGCTGTTGTAGTGGCGCTGCCGTCTAGGTCGACTCCATCGGCATCCTTGTTTTTTTCTTTTTGTATATTTTTCTTCAAAAAGTAGAACAGAAAAAAGGATATGTGCTGAAATATGGGGTCTGATGGTGGAGTTGGAAGCGTTATTTGGAGCTCTGAGATGGGGCCAACCCCAAAGATCATATGTGGCCTTGATTTTGGGGCCCCTGTTGGAGATGCTCTTGCTTTCTCCTATTTTCTCTTTGTTCTATGGGCACGTGGCTGCGTCACTTGCTCCCTCCCGGTCCTGGCAGGACGGTGAACATCTTGTTAGTCGATGGATCATGCGCCCCGTGCCCCCGTCGCCAGCTCTCGTCCCTCTGTCTCGGCGCAGCGGGATTGTTGGCATTCACTAAGCTCTTAAATCAAAACTATGTGATTCACAAGCGCACGGAACACTGGTATAGTGTTTCGAGTATTATATGGTTTCGTATTTATATTCATGGGAAGCACTAGCAGCCAAAAATATTATAAATAAGTAAAGTTATCAGCTATATCAAACAACCAACTAAACTCAGCGGGGTAAGCCGAATGTGGAAGTTGGTGGCAATGATCCCAAGAGGGTAAGTTCTACACCTAAGGTAACTATAGAGAGATAAGCTGCTGTGAAAACAACGAGTAAGTCTGGGTTTCTAGTGGAATCCTAACCTTAAGAAAGACTGCCAAGTTAAGAAAGAAACGTGCTTAGGTAAGAATAGCCTGGGCAGGATTCAATTGGTCGAGCTGCTATCTCGGGGGTTCCAACGAACTTCCACTTGGTGTGAAGGAGATCACTTGAATCTGACACTTCATATCTCTCATTGGGGCATGACACCCTGTGGGCCACCGCTATCGAGCCTCAACGGAGCCAGTACAGCACGACAGATTATGTGAGATAGACAGGTGCTGTCACCACCTGCTACCTGTGGAAAATTTGGTGCCAAGCCTGCATGTGGGCATCTGCATTTTTGCATATATATACAACATTTGGATACATTTTGCTTGCTGGCATTTGGTGCATTTGTGTGAACTAAAGTAGTTTTCAACTGTATAACTAAGAACCTGTTTGGTGCGGCTCCGCTCCGCGTGCTCCCGTGCCGGAGCCGGAGCCCTTTTGCCGAAGCCCGAAATCGTGGCTTCGCCTGCCGTACGAGAAAACGGTTCCTCCTCACTCATTCCACGCCAGAAGCGCTCCTGCATCCTGCGTCGTTTGGTGCGGCTCCCCTGCCGGAGCCGGAGCCGGAGCAGCGCAGGAGCCGCACCAAACAGGTCCTAAGTTTGGAAATCTGTGTCAAAGTATCATGTTCAGAGAACTAATGAATAAAAGTGGGATGAATCCTATTGCTATTACTCCTAGAGTAAGAGTTCATACTGATCATTTAACAACAAGAAGCCCACATGGAAATATTTTTTCTGCAGTTGTGGAGAAAGAAGAAAGCTCTCAAAAAAGAGGTGAAGACCCTTCTGAATGTTATCCAGGCGTTGAGGGGAATATGCTGAATATGTCTTCCGAATCCAGCTATAGCACTCGGGCTGTATTTCTGAAACTAATGCACGATCTGTCAGTAGTGCTTCTGTCGACCTGCAAGGGTGGTTCTTCGTTACAGGAAGACGAAGAGGAGCTTCTGCAATCAGTCATTCAAAATCTTACAGCTGCCAGTTCCAAAAAAGCAAGGTATGATCTTGAAATGCTTTTATTAGGTACGGTTGACGTCCAAATCAAACATCAATAGGGCCTTGGACGTCCGAGCCGCTACGGACCGAAGAACGCAGCGAGGATGTCATTCTTTCGTGATGAAGAACGGAGAGATTTATAAGCAAACCACCAAAGGATAACCAACGTGCTTACGTGACGAAGAACCGACTTGTTTTCAGGTAAATTAGCAAAGAAACCGTCGAAGCTCACGTCCGGGAGGGACCTCGTCAGGGCAAGGACGTCGCCGTGTTGCCCTAGGTCGGCCGGCAAGCCTAGGGCGCCATCCTTGGTCGTCGGATCAAAAGATGAACAACATGGGAGTTGAAGAAGAGGGTAAAAGGGTTGGGTAGAGGTAATAGATTGATTTGTTTGTCGATTGGATAGATGAGAACTCAATCGGCCATGATCCTCTCATATATATAGAGGGGGTGGTCTTATCCCAGTAGGAAACCTCTCCAAGACTTATTTTCCAAGTTTTTCACGAGTTTGGAACAGTTCGGATCGGAATCCAAAAGGTCAGATCCGAATAGGATTTTTTTGTTAGGTATGTCGGAAGTCCTGACTTGGGTCGGAACTCCCGACAGTCGGAACTTCCGACTTTTGTCGGAACTCCCAACGTAGGGATAATCCCAGACACCTGAGTAGATTTCTTCAGGCTTTTCGGAAGTCCCGACACCCGTCGGAACTTCCGACAGTCGGAAGTCCCGACTTGGGTCGGAACTCCCGACAGCGAGGCATATTTCCGAGGGCATAACTTCTTCATCTGGACTCCGAATTAGACGTTCCATATATGTTTTTTGACCGTCTCGACGAGAGGAACGCAATGGTGAAGTCCATTTAACATTTTGACATCTTCACAAAATAGACATTTTTGGTCGTCAACATATGCCCCCCTGTTTTCAGGTGAATGATGCATGAACCCGAAAACACTTATTCAAAACCAAACAGCGACGATACCCATCTCATTGGCTGCTTAGTGACTAAGGGCGATGTATACATCGACCATTTTTTTTCTAAGGGCGATACATGTATCGGCCATTGTTTGGAGAGCACTTAGGCCTCTTGCCAAACACTTAGAAAGTATCTTTTCAAGTACCTCCCATTGAATGCTCTCGTGAGACGTTCATCTTGCAATGTCTCTAGCACATATGAATTTTCGAATATAACTTTGACCACTTTGTAAGGACCTTCCCAATTCGGTGACCACTTGCCAAACTGATTGCTTTTCGATCCAATTAATAGTATGGTTTTCCACACCAATTCTCCTACTTGGAAAGATTTGCTCCTGACTTTCTTGTTGTATGCTTTGGCAACTCGAGCTTTATCTTTCTCTATTTCCTTGAGAGCTTTTAATCTCACATCAGTCACCTCATCGATATTATCCATCATCAAATCATGATACACAATAGCTAATAAATCATTTTGTTTAGCAAGCCTGTATGCATCCAAATTCACTTCGATAGGCAACACAGCCTCTTGGCCATATACTAACTCAAAAGGAGTAACCTTTGTAGCACCATGCCTTGAAATGCGATGTGCCTATAGAGCCTTAGACAAAACTTCATGCCATCTCCTTGGATTCTCCTCAATTTTTTTTGATGAGCTTGATCAAAGTCTTGTTACTAGACTCAGCTTGGCCATTGGCTTGAGCATAGTATGGAGATGAATTGAGCAACTTGATCTTATATAATTTGGCAAATTCCCTCACCTCTTTAGACACAAACGATGTCCCTTGATATGTAGTTAATGTTTGAGAAATGCCGAATCTATAATAATATGCTCAGTAATAAACTCAATTACTTCTTTATGTGTCATATTCTTCAAGGAACTCTCTCGGTCCACTTAGTAAAGTAATCCGTAGGAACTACACAAATCGGTGTCCCTTCGAAGATGGAGGAATATATTGGCCAATGAAGTCTAACCCCCAACCACGAAAATGCCATGGTTTGATGATAGGATGAAGCATAACAGCAGGCACAAGCTGAATATTTCCAAACTTCTGGCACTCTTCGCAACCTTTGTAGTAGCGAAATAATCAGCCATCATAGCAGGCCAATAGAAAATGACTCTACGCAATAACCACTTCATCTTCGGGGCCGATTGATGAGTACCATAGATGCCTTCATGAACTTCTCCCATAGCCACTCTTGCCTGATCTGATCCCAAGCACTTAAGCAGCAAATCTTCGGTGGTTCTCTGATAGAGCTCATCATTATGCAATACATAGTTGAAAACGCTCCGCCGAACACTTTTATCAATTTTGGCACTTGGATCACATAGATATCTCAACAAGGGAGTCCTCCAATCTTCTAAATTGGCCCCAACATCACTAGAAGTTATATCGGACCAATTTCATAGCTTCTCGAGCGAATTGACTAGGCTGGTTATAGGGGAGTCACTGAGCCAACAGGTCCGGTAGGCCTTAGCCGATTTGGAGGTGTCGGCTTGGTCGACTAGGGGCAGTTGGCTTAGCTGACTTGGCCACAATAGAAGAGTAGTCGGCTGAACCGACTTGGTCAGTTGGCTTAGCCGACTGGTCTATATCTACATAGGAAAAATTGAAATCTTCATGCATCGGTTGTTCTTGAATATGGAAATTATGTCCACTAACATCATAGCCAGATGCTTGTTGAGCTAACATGTTGGCCTTTTGATTTTCATGCCTTAGAATATGCCAAATTCGGAATTCGACAAAATTGTCAATAATATCAAGGCAAGCATCAAGATAAGTTCTTAGTGACCCTTCTAAACATTGAAATTCGCTAGCAACTTACTGTACCACCAGCAAGGAATTACCATAGGCTTCAACATGTTATACCCCATGGATTGTAATATGGCCAAGCAAATAAGAAAACTTCACATTTGGCTCAAATGTTGGTGCAGATGTAATTTTAATCGGCTTTGATGTCTCCAATAGCACCATTGTGAGAAATAATGATTATGCCACACCTTGGCCTTATTTGCAAGCCGACTAATCATATTATCACATCCATGAAATAAATCAAAATACATATATCATGCCCCCTGGGCCTTAAGGCCATCAAAGTAAATTCCATGGGGCTTTCTAATAGCACGATGGTTGCAAGCATTCATCGACTATATTTTACACTAAGGGCGATATCAGAATATCGGCCATATGAATTCATCAACATAAGTATGAATAGCCAAAACAAAATATTTCGGCTCTCGATCATTGGTAAGTAAAATAATTTGGCAACCCTCCATAACATAAAGATCCACACCAAGGATCAAAATAAGGAGCTGAGGGATAACCATGCATACCAGGGGATGAATTCCACATAGGCATAGGTAGGGAGTATGGATGATGCCATGACCAATGATTTTGATGATTTGGTGCAACCCTCCAACTTGGTAATTATTTCTTGAATCTCCTCTCCTTTGTTTTTGTTGCACTACTTGCTTGAACATCATCCTTCTAGGCTTGAATACTTCCTTTAGGAACCCATGCCAAGCCTTTTCCTTTTAGCTTCTCTGCACTAAACTTTTGTAACTTCTTCTCTTGCCACTTTGGTAAACCGATTGAGCATATTGGTTTTATTTCTGTTTTGGACAGTGACAATTCTTTCTTGATTTTGGGCAATCCCACCTTCTTTTGTTCAGATTTGGCACCTACAGTATCAATAGATGATTTCTCCACTTCTTTGCCATCAATAGCCGAATTTTTCAGCAATGTAATCGGCTTTTCAATAGTTGAATTCAGATCTGAACTCTTCTTCTTTCGGCCATCATACTTCACGCGGTAAACGTGCTTTACCGCTTTCTTCTTTGGTTGAGCTACAGACTGATTTTGATCAAAACGGTCTTTACAAGATGATGATCTCTCTAAATGTCTAGGAGCTGAATACTCTACATATTCTAGCCTCAAATATGGTGGAACATGTGCCTCTTCATCAAACCAGCCCCAAGATGAATAAGGATAAAAATATGTGGGTTGTGGTCCATACGACATGGGAATTGACTGCATAAAAGGAGAATATGTTACTGCTACGTGAGGTTTATCTCCTTGTCGATTCCACTCTTGAGACTTATGCTTTGGAGGCAATTTTGATAAATGAACTTTCTTTGGCCACTTGGTGACATTTGCTTCTCCTATCTTCTCATATTTAGCTATAAGTTCCTCAAAGCTGAGTTTGGCCTTTTACTTCTTTGTTTGTCACATCCTTTACCTCCATTAGCTTTACGAGCATCCTCTTTCTCCCCATCTTGATAGACATGCTCCAAAGGAGAATCCTTAGCCGATTCTCCTTGTTCAATGGGATCAATCGGCTTTTGCTTTGGTTGGAGAGATTTTAGCTACCCCCCAGTGTCTTCTGAAACTATGATAACTTTATTGTCCTCTGGAATATCTTCTATTTGCAATTCATCAACAACAACCTTGCCTTCACTTGAGGGCTCCACATCTCTCTCTTAGGAGTTCAAGCTTTGAGCTTTGAGTGAATCGGCTAATGCAAGCCGATTCGAAACCTATTTGCCATCAAGACTAATTGAATCCAATTGGTCTATGTGTTGAGCTTCAGACAATCTCAATCGTCCTTTATCAATGGCCGATTGGATCACTCGACGAAACATATTGCAACTAGAGGTATTATGATTAGAAGAATTGTGCCATTTGCAATATGTAAGCTCTTCTAAATTTTTAACATATGGCAAAGCATTGTGATCAATGATTCTAATAAAATTATTCTTGAGCAAGACATCAAAGACACGATCACAAAAAGTAAAGTCAAAGGTGTACTTTGATTTCTTTAGCCGATTCTTTTGTGGAGTTGGCTTTAAAGCTAGGCAAGAGAATGGATCGGATTTATTATCAATCCATTCGGCCACACCTTTGCAATTGCTTACAGGAAGCTTTAGCTTTGACGGATTACCACTATCGGCCTTACCATATGGAACAATGTCTTGGCCGATAGAATTTGAATTTATTTTATCATCAATAAATAAATTGCTATTCTCAATCGGTCTATTACAATAATTAGCAAGGATATCTCTAATAGATGCATAAATTAAAATAGTATGACCAGATTGGAATTTGAGCAAAATATTTATGTTTTCTACCTTGTTGATCATGTTGGAAAAGTGCACGTCCTTGATTTGCATTATGTTGCTCTTCATCTCCAGAGAATGATCAACAATAGATGCTGAATCATCCGAAGATGCATCGGCAGCTGTCGAGACCGAGAAAGTCGGCTAGGCTGACTTGGGCACTAGTAGGGGCTGGCTTGGCCGACTAGGAAGTAGGCCTAGCCGACTTAGGCAAGGAGGCAGAGGCAGTCGGCCTAGCTGACTCAGGGAAGGCAGCAATTGGCTCAGCTGACTTTGAAGTTGGCTCTACCGATTCTGAGTAGGAAGGCAGCCCTCCTTTGTTGCTTGTAGGGGCTTGATCTCCATCAATGATGCGGTAATCACTAGATAAGTATACAACCCCTTTAGCTCCTAAAAAATTAAGTCTAGCTAGTTTTTGGCGTTTTCCATGCTTTTCTGTAGCAAGACTTGTTTTTGAGATGTGATTGATTCGGAAAGGATATTGCATTCTTCGGCTTTTGTAGCCAAACCTTTGCTTACATCCAAATCAATTCTTTCTTTCATGCCCACTAGCAATCCTCTTTTAGCCGATGACTCAACTGTGATCGGCCTTTTCTCATTAGTCTTTCCAAAATATTCATAGAATCACTCCTCTAATTGAGACCATGAATCAATAGTACATCACGGCAAAGATGTAAACCATACAAAGGCAATACTGGTGAGAGATAAAGAAAAATTTTGCACTCTTATATAGTCTTCTTTATCGGTAAAACCTAGCTGTGAGAGATATATACTAATATGTTCCATAGTGGTTTTATCATCTTCATCACTAAATTCATAAAAATCAAGTACCCACCAACCATTAGGAGTTTTCAAGTAATCATAGTATAATGGATACGGTCTATAATAAGTGGGCACCTTTCATTTAGAGGAACCATATGGATTCCTAGCATGGGCTAAATCTTCATCGATTCAGCTTGATTTGAGAGCAACAAATGAAGCCGAATCATGATTGTTTGCAAGTGCACATATTGCTGAATTTTCATTGATTCGGCTATAATTATTAGCAATATGTGGAGCCGAATCACGAATTTAGCACTCGAATGCCTTGCTGAAATTTCACTAATTCGGCTATGGTCATGAGCGAAATACAAAGCCAAATTGTGAGCATTGATCTTTGCATAAGGTGCTGAATTTTCGTTGATTTGACTATGGTTATTAGTAACACGTGAAGACGAATCATAAGTATTAGCACTTAAACACCTTGCTGAATTTTCATTAATTTGGCTCAAGTTGGGAGTAACATATGGAGTCGAATTATGAATAGGAGCATTGGCATATGGTGCTGAATTTTCAGAGCAATTGGCTAAATAATTAGCATTGTTATAGCAATTCTCTCATTCATCGGCATGTCTTGTGGTGGAACCACATATTGTGAACTTATAGCCGATGAATAATAATTTACGTGCTGTATGTTGCTAGTAGCATCAAAACTCGAAGAATTTACAACATGCATCGGCTCTTGACCATAATATTCATAATTATAATGTGTATGATGAGGAACATTAACAAAAGTATTAGCCGATGTAACATATCTAGTATCATAATAGCTAGCAACACCAATATTAGAGCGCATAGAACTTGCAAAATAACTATTAGGATCATAAGATGCATTTGCATGTTGTACCTCAGGGTGATTGTAGTAATATTGTGATGCAACACCTTGGTACTTCATGATTTATAACTTAACCGTCTTGCTGAATTTTCCGATAAGCAGCGCAACTTGTTGCAAAATGGCAAACAAGATCACAAGGGGTCAAAACCAGATGCGATCGGCTTTTAAGCCGGATGCAACGGTAATGGCGAGCTCAAGAAGATAGATCAATGAGTAGTAAGGCTAGGTCAGAGAGATCAGCTATAAGAGATAGCCGAACCAATCCTCCCCAGCGGAGTCGCCAAAAAGTGTGTTGACGTCGGAAGTGATCCGAATCAAACACCAATAGGGCCTTGGACGCTCAGGCCGCTACGGACCGAAGAACGCAGCGAGGATGTCACTCTTTCATGGTGAAGAACGGAGAGGTTTACAAGCAAACCACCAAAGGATAACCAACATGCTTACGTGACGAAGAATCGACTAGTTTTCAGGCAAACTAGCAAAGAAACCGTCGAAGCTCTCGCTCGGGAGGGACCCCGTCAGGGCAAGGACGTCGTCGGGTTGCCCTAGGTCAGCCGGCAAGCCTAGGGCGCCATCCTTAGTCGTCGGATCAAGGGATGAACCGCATGGGGGTTAGAGAAGAGGGGAAAAGGGTTGGAGTAGAGGTAGTAGATTGATTTGTTTGTCGATTGGATAGATGAGAACTCAATCGGCCATGATCCTCTCATATATATAGAGGGAGGTGGTCTTATCCTAGTAGGAAACCTCTCCAAGCCTTATTTTTCAAGTTTTCCACGAGTTTGGAACAGTTCGGATCGGAATCCAAAAGATCAGATCCGAATAGAATTTTCTGTTAGGTATGTCGGAAGTCTCAACTTGGGTCGGAACTCCTGACAGTCGGAACTTCCGACTTTTGTCGGAACTCCCAACGTAGGGATAACCCCAGACACCCGAGCAGATTTCTTTAGGCTTCCCGGAAGTCCCGACACCTGTCGAAACTTCCGACAGTCGGAAGTCCCGACAACGAGGCATCTTTCCGAGGGCATAACTTCTTCATCCGGACTCCGAATTAGACGTTCCATTTATGTTTTTTGACCGCCTCAACGAGAGGAACGCAATGGTGAAGTCCATTTAACATTCTGACATCTTCACAAAATGGACATTTTTGGTCGTCAACAGATACCATTTACTATTCCATAATGCAATGTAAGCCAAACTTATAATATGAATCAAGAAATGGGCATATTTCCTTCCTTTCTATGGTGCTTTCTCATCCCAGAGTCCAGACATTAAATATAGATAGATAATCCCTTTCTGTTTCTAGCCTTAAACTCATTTCATCTGTCTCCAAGCTTGAACAAAAAATTGATGATAGATTGAGCAACTCCAGTCAAATGAAATTCAAAAATATTAATTGTGCGAGGAAGAACTTTTGGAGTTCAATGCATGAAGACTCGGCACAGGAGAATGCTGATTAAGAATTTAAGGCCACTATTTCACAGGTAGCTTTAGTATTTGGAACATCATGCTTCTTCTTAATTTGAATTAATACAGACATTACCTCCAAAGTGTGTACTTTATGTTTCACCTTTCGTTTCAGGTTCTTACTAATCACCAGGAGGACAAGATGCTTGACAACACTGAAGTTTCTCAGGCGTCAATCTATAGAAACTTATGGATTGAAACAGAAGCTTCAGCTTGTAAACTCAAATATGAGCTTCAAGATGCTCGCCTGAACACTGAAGCTCGAGACAGCAAAAGGCCACAACGACACAGTAAAAGGTACTCACTTGCTCCACAGATGTAAGCATTTCTGGGATTTTTGGGACACATTTAGGCCTTGTTTGGATGCAGTGGATTCGTATCCATCCACATGTGTTGAGGTGGATTGGAGTGGAAATTGAACTAAATTTCACCCTAATCCACACCAACACACGTGGATTGAGGTGAATCCGACAACATCCAAACAAGACTTTAGGAGGAAGTGAAATGAATGCGATGTCCATCAATCAATCACCAAGATTACGGAGACGCAGTTAACACCTTCCTTTAGTACAGATGCCATAGACGCCAAGTGCTAAAAAACTTAAAACGCCAATATTACATTGATGCTAAACATGTTTGCCACCAAAATAAAACTGCTTCCAAATATTAATGATGAGGGAGGGGGAGGGGGTTGATTATTCCAGAAATGTTTACATTTGTGGACAATTTTGAATGCTGAAGACGCACATTGGAAGGAAGCTGGAGGGAGTAGCAAGATGGATATATAAATTAATATTTTCAAATGGTTCTTGGATTCTGTGTATGCTCATGTTTTTCTTCTTTTGCCAATGCAGCCCCTGACTCATTGGAAGGCAGTAAAGGCTCTAACTCATACATGTCCGGTAGCAAACCACAGAAGCATGGGAAAGAAACCATTACATGCCCTACGGCTTTTCAGGGCCAGGGAGGAGATGCTCGTGACAAGCAATCTCCCATTGTAAATAGGAGCATTTTCAATGGTGTTGATGCTGATGTGTTTGCCCGATTTAAAGTTTTGTAGTCCCGAATTGATAATGTAAACTCCTTCAGTGAGACTGACTGTGGGGAGCAGCAAGAGACCATATGCAGTTGAAGATGCTGTTATGGAGAGACTGGAAGTTTTGAAGTCTCGTCCTGACAATATAACCTCTTTGAGTCAGGAAAGCAACAAACACCAGCTAGATGCAAGCATAAACAGTGCAGATGATGTTGATGATGCTGTTATGGCTATGCTGGGAATTTTGGAGTCCCATCCTAATAGTGCAGCCCTATTGGGACAGGAAAACAGCAAGCAACAACTGGATGCGAGAACAAATAGAGAAAATGGGACTGATGATGCTGTTATGGCTAGGCTGAGAATTTGAAATCTCGACCTGATAATGAAACCTCAATGGGTGATGCCAACAAGGAGCAGCAAGGCGCATGTAGTCATCAATTAAATGGGGACGACCTTGGTGTTGTATCCAATGGAGCCATTAGCAACACCCTGAGTGAGAAGTGCTCTAAGTTTACGCACTCTGATGATTTGGCAGATCATTTGGGAGGAAAAGATTCAGTAGGTGGCCTGGACACATTTGGTGATGGAAACTGTGCTAGGGAGGAAAAGGAGGTAGGTGGTTCAGCAGATGTTGCTACCCCCATGAGGTGCAAAGGTACATCTGACGAAGTGAGCATCGAAAGCGCAGTACATGGTGAACATAATCTTGGTGAAAACCATGTGTGTCTTCAAACTGCTGGGGACTCTCATGTTTGGACAGAAGGGTGTCAGGAAGTGCCCTAATCTCCTTTCCAGTTGATCAGTATGGTGGTTCACCTACAGAGTGGGAGCATGTGCTGAAGGAGAATTTCTTCCATCCTTGCAAATAGGCGAAATCTGAACCCTAAACTGGAAGGCTATTGTTTCAGCTCATGTTGCCTCAAAATGCTGATGCTTCTTGTAAATACGATATTAAACATCCTCTCCTCCCCAACCTTTGTCTGTATGTTCAATAATCTGCGTATAGGTGATCAAGGAAACACGCTGTGCCCCCGATGGTGCTGTATGGAAGTAATCTTGGTTTGTCTGCTTGGGTCTATGCCAAAGTTTATCCTTTTTCTTAGATAAGGGAACAAAGTTCCAGCCTCTATCATTCGCGAATGGTACACAGCTGATGCCAAAGTTTATCTATAAACAACACTTGTATGTTCTGGACCAAGAGTGAATTATTGTATATGTTTACTTCCGCAAAATTTGAATATTGTGGGCTGTGCACTTGTGCAGTCTGTTGACCCTGCTTGGCTGCTTTTGTTCAGCAGGTGGAACTCGCCTTTTTTTTTGAGAGAGAGGAACTACGGGCCCCCCCTAGTTTCGAGACCATAGAAAAATTTAACCCATGCTGTGAACTGTGAAGTTGAGTTCCATTTGCCGAAGTTCAGAGATGCCATTTCTGTGGCTGTTGGCAACAGTGGCGGACCCAGGATCTGAGAGCCGGGTAGTCCTGGTAAAAAAAAATCATGTGTAATACTATAAAATCCAAACAAAAAGTTCGACAAACATAGCTATAAATTAACCAAATTACGATAATACATTTAAAAGGTTTGAAACTTACATAAATACTCCCTCCATACTGGTAAAGAAAGTCGTTTATGATATGATTTAGCATATCAAGGAGTGATTAATTAAGGGATATTTTCCCTGTTTTCCCTTATTAAATAGGGTTGCGGGTATTGCCTATCCAATAAACTTTCGTAGCTAGACTGGTAAGCGCGCTGCAGCCCGATGCACGAGGTATTCGGTTCGATCCCTCTCGGGTGTGTTATTTTTTTTTGAAGAGCTCGTGGATTTGCGATGTCTTCGGCCTAGACTGAGACGAGAGAGACCGTGGACCAGTTTTTGAAGAGTAGTAATAGAATTTTGGGCCAAATTTGTGGGTAGTCCTCGGACTACCCATGCTACCCGCTGGGTCCGCCCATGGTTGGCAAAGGTGTCTCCATGTCTTTCTGGTTGGATACTGGATTGGCCCTGCTCCCCTCTCGAGTGCCTGGAAGGGCAGCAGAAACGCCTTCGCCTAGTCCGGTGAAATGGTGACCCTTGTCAGGTGCTCTGAGATCCTACCTCGGATCTTCGTTCTTGAGCTCTTCGTGCACAGAGTAAAGTCGAGCGAACGGACCTAAATCTTTTAGGCGAATTCCTTGAGAATATGAAACATTTCATGCTTTTCTTTCTCTTCTTCCTTTCACTCCCATCTCATAAATCTTTGTATGCGGTCACCAAAAAAAAAAAAAACTTTGTATGTCAGTATCCCGAACTTTTGCATACCTTAATATATATTCAGGGCTTATTTGACAAAGCGCCCGTAGCAACTTCTAGATTGAATTAAGGAGGAGCTTCACGAGATAGTTTTTTTACTAAGAAATGATTATACACTAGTTTTGTGAAGTGATTCTTTGAAATGAACTAGAAGATTGTGAGCTGGAAAAAGTAGCATATCTTGGTTTTGTGAATCTTTTTAATCACTTTCAGGCATAGAATCACTTCTCTCAATAAAAGACCGAAATGACAACCAAATTGAGGTTGAACGTGAGCCCCAAATTTTTTTCTCCAAACCGTTGAGCGATGTATTGGCTATGTCCCAGAGGTTAACTCAAGCCTCTCTTCTAGTTTTTGCTAAGATCACATGGTCCCAATGTATCTACTGACATATGAACTAGGCTGGAAAGGCGCGAAAGCCAAACAAGCAAAGAATAAAGAGAAACACACAAAAAAGAAATCGGATCACCCTGTCCAAACTGTATGACCCAGTTTTTATAGTGAAAACTATATTGCCTTGTTTTCAAACCAGATGACTCTTTTCATGGATTTTAGCTCTAGAAGGTTTTGGACAAAAAGGCAAAATCCATTCGAACGATCTTCAAAAATTCTGAATTTTGAACCAAAGCTTCACAACAATATGATAAAAACAGCCCCAAGAAGATCTCCCTAAAAAACACAAGTCTCAAAACCGGGTCACATGGTTTCCAAACCGATGACCCTATTTCTCTAGAAAATAGGAAACTTGCCAAAAATCCAAAACTACTTCAAATCACCTCAAAAAATGTGAAACTTGGTTTAGACCTTGACGAACTCATGGTAAGGTAATTCCATGGGATCTTTCCAGAAAGGTCTGGGCTTAACCTCAAATTGAATAATCCCTCTCCAAAACTAGGGTTCACTCAATAAGGCTCAATTTCAAGAGAATAGGGTGCTAGTGGAAAATTTGTTGGAGGAAAAGCCTAGATATGTTCCCTTGTGGTCATAGCTCGATTGAGCACAATAATCAACCAAAAATAGCCATCTCAAACAGGTCACGAAAACAAGGGTTTTGGAGAACAAAAAGAGGAATTTTGGATGCCAATTCGTGGGTAGTTTGGTGCTGGGCTTAATATCATCATGTACCCATGTCTAAAGGCTCCAAGAAACATTTCTAAATCATCCAAGAACTCAGATCAATCACCGCTCCAAAAATCACCAAGAAAAGGTGACAAAAATTCACAAAAGGATTCAAAAAAGGAGGGGCACAAGAGACGAGTCTGATAAGATTTTCTTCATTACAGTTCAATCATGAATTCATCATACATCAAAATAGCCTTCCTCCCACTTTTGTGAGTGTTGACTACATGAGGCCCTGGTACTCTCATGGCCTCATCAGGGCTATAATTGGCTACCCTCAAGAGGGCGTGGGTTAGGCCAATTGGTCTAGGATGAATCCAAACCAGGGGTGCCTCACCGACTTGGTGAACAAGGCATATGCATGATATACATAGAAAATGAGTCTATTGTAACCGACTAGGAAACCAACCTATAAACTGATCAAGATTCTATCTGTAACCCTACCTCTTTAACTATACAAGGAGGGGTAGGGAGCCCTGTACCTCAACCCATAGCGGTACCCAATAGACAATAGTTGTGATCTCGCAATCAACCTGAGTATATGAAGCACAAGCAATAAACCTCCCCTACATAGGGTACCCCACCTGAACTAGTTTAAATCTGTGTCCTATGTGCTATCCTCTGATCTACTGCATGAGATTTATGAATTACTAGTTGGAGGTAAAAACACTGATAGTGAGAAACTAGCCTAAGAAAGAATCACACCTCTCTATCTTGACTCCTCTAATCTTTAGAGCACTTGGCTAACCCTAGGAAATAAATAGGTGGTGGCTATATTTTTGGGCACATGAACCACTTAGCCACTGGGGCTATTACACATTCCATGTACCCCAAGGTTTAGACATGAACCACTTAGCCACCGGGACAAAATGGTCAAAGTTGATTGTCGGATATCTATACCTGGGTATCCAAGCCAAAGGATTAAAGAGCGTCACGTCGCCTCATCCGATGGTTAAAGACGCAACTACGGCCTCGTCCGACCCCTAGGGGCCGGGCCACATCTCGTCTGACACCGAGGACGAGGTTTCCACCTCGTTCGACTCCCAGGGGCCGGGCCACGTCTCATTCGGTCCCATGGGGAGGGCCCCGTCTCGTCCGACCCCCAGGGGTCGGATTCCGTCTCACCCGACTCCCAGGGAGAGATTTCCGCCTTGCCCAATCCTTGGGGATCGGAACTGTTACCGGACCAAAGCAGTGGTCCTAGGGTAGGGCTCGAACCGCTTCAACCACTATGGCATGGAAGCGCACGCCCGGGAGCACGTCTTGGACGTGTCCTGATGCGACTGGCGGTCGCATCGGACCATGCTGGGAAACTCGCGTCGCCCATCACGTCAACAGGCCAGCACTGTGCCACCAACTCCCTGCCTGACCACCATCCAACGTTAGTCAACCAGCGTTAGTTGACTGGCACTGTACCGCTAGCCCCCTGCATGGCTTCTATCAGGGGACCCTTTGACCATTCCGTCCACTCGAATGGAATGGAAGACAAGAAAGGCACACGACGCCCACACGTAAGCTGTAGCAGCCAATAGGACCCCAGTACAACGCCGCTACCACCATGATCTACAGGGTTAGCGGGACCCACGTGAAGAGGAGGACGGTGCACCTCCGAAAGCCTTATTTCTCTTTCTTTTTCCCCCTCTTCCCTTTGGTTGTAACCCCTGCTTTCCCTTGACCTATAAAAGGGAAAGCAGGGCGTCCCGCTAAAGGGATGGTGAATCCTTGAACAAACACATCGTATCACACCAAAGACTTGGGAGCTACCTCCCTCTCTCGCTAGTTTGTAACCCCCTACTACAAACTCAGTGCTAGTAACATGAGCAGCTCAAAACTGGACGTAGAGACATTCAACCCAAACCAGTATAATCCTTGTATCCTCTTAGCACGTCATCCGGTGCTTACTCGAAACACCGATAGTTAGCATACTAGGTAGGGGCCTTTTGCACGTTTCGACATAAACACTAGGCCTCAGATGGCTAGTCATGACATCAGCTGGGTCCCGGGCACACACGTGCGCTTCGGAGACCTGGACTTTATCATCATGGCGAAGAGAGAGAGCTGGCACGAGCGCTCATCGTCGCCCAACCCCTCCACTCCGCTAGCCTCAACACGATCGCTGAGGCACTCGAGGAGCTATAGCTGCATGCACCGAAGGCCCACGCCCCTAGGAGCAGCCAACTCCTTGACTTTGACTATGGGAGGTTGGAACATCAGCTCGACGTCTTCCTAGGACCCCAACAGTCCTAGGAAGACTTGCGCCACCTCATCTTCTTGTTCGCCAACATCATGACACAACTTACTGGGGGAGAGCCGCTCTCCCTAGAATACCTCATCCGTAGCGCCCCGACAGTGCTCCCGTTCGGTCTCCACAACACCGCAGAGACTGTTGGCCAGCTTATGGTGGAATGCATGATTTCGTCCCCCACGAGCGACAAGTTCGTGGGGGCGATCGAACACATCACGAAATCTTTCCTCGACCTCCTCGCAGAGGAGCCAGAGTTGCTCTCTAGCTCTGACTCTAGCAGGGGGAGCCATCACCCCTCTTGTGAATGCTTCATGATAGGTACCCCCGAGGGACATGTCGAGAGCATCCATGAGGAGGAGGCTACCCTGACCAACAACCTCAATGACGAGGTCAAGGGGGGGGGGGTGCAGGAGCCCCACCTTACCTGCAGGTGGAGTAGCTGAAGGCCCGACACCTGGAGCTTGAGGAAGCGTGACTCCAGCTCAAGCAGGAACGCGTGGAGCTCTATCACGAGATCGAGCGCCACGGAGACAGAGGACGCACATGCGCCATGGCCCATGACATGAACTGGAGGATCATCGAGGACGATCAGGGCCTCCCGCACTTCGCCTAGGCAAGCCAAAACATCACTGCTATGGCAGCCTTGCTTAGGGGGCTTCTAGAGCCCACGACGCTCGAGGATCGATGGGCCCACCACGAGGTTCGAATGCTGCTCGAGTGTGCGGCTAAGCAGCAGACTAAGAGCTCGCTGTCTCGGTGATGGGAGCTCGATGCCAGCCAGCACTCGCCCTCCGTGCGGCCCAATAGGGACGCATCAGTCCACCAAGCGCTACATGGTGGTAGGCCATGCATCACAGTTCTGGTGTAGGAGCGCCTCGACCGCAACCGTGACGCATGTGACACCCTCGACGCCCCCTAGCATACCCGCAATGATGTGGGGGAGGGAGCCAGCTATGGTTACCACCCATGATGGGGTGGACGATATGACCACGAGGAGGACTAGAGTCATAGCCCCGAGCCAACGAGACCCTAGGCTTTTGGTTGGCATATCCTCAAGGCGGCACTCCCACCTCGATATCGCCCGTCGACTAACGTCCCAAAATACTCCGGCGAAATGAACCCTAGCTTGTGGCTCGAGGACTATCGGCTCACCTACTAGGCCAGTGGTGCGGTTAGTGATGACTTCATCATCTGCAATCTCCCCCTATTCCTGGCCAACTCAGCGCGAACATGGCTGGAGCACTTTCCGCCCAACTGCATTCAGAGTTGGGTGGACCTGAAACAAACCTTCGTAGGGAACTTGTAGGGCACTTACACACACCCTAGGAACCCCTAGGACATGAAGAATTGCTAATAGAAATTGGGTGAGACTCTCTGTGAGTACATCAGATGCTTCTCTCGGTAGTGCAATGAGCTTCCTAATGTCACCGATGCCGACATCATTGGAGCCTTCTTGTCAGGGACCACCTATGAGTCCCTGATCCACAAGTTGGGATGTAAGGGCCCATGGACTACCAAGGAACTCCTCGACATCTCGACTAGCCATGCTTCTGGTGAGGAGGCGGTGGGAGCAATTATTGATTACTCCATAGGCAAGGTGAAGTGGGATGATGATGTCGATGAAGGCCCCTCCGACTGCTCTAATAAGAAGAAGAACCTAACATGGTGTGGGGGCTCGCTTGTGGCCACTACTGAGTGAAAGGTCGATTGGGCAATGACCAAGGGCATCCCCGATCACTTTGATAAGCTGCTCGAGGGGCCATGCCCAAACCACGCCTTCCTTGTCAAGCACATGTACAAGGACTGCTCCCTCATGAAGCGCTTCTTCACTGGTGGCTCCAAGAAATGGGAGCAGAAGAAGAAGCCCGAGGCAGAAGCCGATGCCGTCGAAGAGAAGGACGGTGGCTTTCCATCACCAAATGGCTACCTCATGATCTTCAGTGGGCCAGAGGCATATGGCTCCAAGTGATGACAGAAGCTCACGCATTGAGAGGTCTATGAAGCCGAGCCTGCCACGCCCACTTTCCTCAAATAGTCAGGGTCTCCCATAACCTTCAACCGATCTGACCACCCGGATAGCGTTGTACACCCAGGCAGGTACTCACTCGTGGTTGACCCTATTGTTGGCATGAAGCAGCTCACCAAGGAACTGATGGATGGAGGTAGTGGCCTCAACATCATGTACGTCGAGACGCTTGATGCTATGGGCATCGATCGAATGCGCATCCGGCCGACTAGGGTGCCTTTCCATGGCATCATGCCGAGAAAGCAGGCCATACCAATCAGGTAGATCGACCTACCCGTTACCTTTGGGAATCTGTCCAACTATAGGATAGAGACCCTCACCTTCAAGGTAGTCGGGTTCCTCCTGGTCTACCACACCATTTTGGGGAGGCCATGTTACACAAAGTTTATGGCCATCCCCAACTACACCTACCTCAAGCTCAAGTTGTCAAGCCCACACAGGGTCATCACCATCAGCACTTCTTTCTAGAGGGCCTATGAGTGCGAGGTCGAGAGCTGCAAGCTCACTTTGGCAACCCTCACTTCTAAGGAGCTCGCAGCCATCGGGAAGGACATCACCGAAGGAGCGCCCGATGCAAAGCGAGCGGCTGGATCCTTTGAGCCTACAGAGAATGTCAAGGAGGTCCTCGTCGACCCCAACAACTCCACCGACAAGACGGTGCACATTGGCACCACCCTCTCCCCCAAGTAGGAAGGCGCACTCGTTGTCTTTCTCCGCGCCAATTGAGACATCTTTGCGTTGAAACCCTTGAATATGCTGGGAATTCCGAGGTAAGTCACCAAGCATGCCGTAAAGATCAGGCTGGGCTCTAGGCCGGTCAAACAATGCCTTCACCGCTTCAATGAGGAGAAACAGAGGCTCATTGGTGAATAAATCGCTAAGCTCTTGGCAGTCGGTTTTATCAAGGAAGTATACCACCCGGAGTGGTTGTCCAATCTCAATCTTGTAAAAAAGAAAAGTGGGAAATGGTGGATGTGTGTCGACTACATGAGCCTCAATAAGGCATGCCCAAAGGATCCATTTCCTTTGCCATGCATAGACTAGGGAGTCGACTTGACCTCAGGGTGTGAAACCCTATGCTTCCTTGATGCGTACTCTAGGTACCATCAGATCACAATGAAAGAGTCTGACCAGCTCACGACTTCTTTCATCACCCCGTTCGGGTCGTTTGGCTATGTTACGATGTTGTTCGGACTCAAGAACGTTGGGGCCATGTACCAGTGTTGCATGACCAAATGCTTTGGAGACCTCATTGGGTGAACCATTGAGGCTTACGTGGATGACATTATAGTCAAGTCCAAGCGAACCAACCAGCTCATGGCTGACCTAGAGCAGACCTTCAAGAAGCTCTAGGAAAACAGCATCAAGCTCAACCCTAAGAAATGTGTCTTTGGCGTTCCAAGGGGCATGCTGCTCGGATTCATTGTCTCCGAGCGTGGCATCGATGCCAACCCGGTAAAATCTCAGCCATCATGAAGATAGGCCCAATTCTGAACCTAAAGGGAGTTCAAAAGATTATTGGGTGCCTCACAGTGCTTAGTCGCTTTATTTCATGCCTTGGTGAGCGGGGCTCCCCTTTTACCGGCTCCTAAAGAAAACCAACCGATTCACATGGATGCCTGAGGCTCGGGAGGCACTTTACAAACTCAAAGTGCTCCTAATGAAGGCCCTGATTCTGGTCCCACCGATGGAGGGAGAGCCGCTCTTACTTACATTTTAGCTATGACTCAGGTGGTCAGTGCCACCTTGGTTGTAGAGTGGAGAGAAGAGGGACATGCCCTCAAGGTACAGTGCCCCATGTACTTTGTTAGCGAAGTCTTGTCCGACTCCAAGACATGCTACCCCTAGATCTAGAAGCTCCTTTACGCTGTCTAATCACTAGGAGGAAGCTATGCCACTACTTTGACTCGCACTAGGTGACCATCATGTCATCCTTCCCCCTTGGTGAGGTTATCCAGAACTAGGAGGCCACGGGGAGAATCGCAAAATGGGCACTCAAGCTGATGGATCAAGGCGTCATGTACGCTCCACGAATGGCCATCAAGTCTTAGGTATTGGCTGACTTTATGGCCAAATGGACCGAGACCTAGATACCACCATCGACCATCGATTAGGAGTATTGGACGATGCACTTCAATGGATCACTGATGAAGAAGGACACTAGGGTCAGGTTGGCTTTCATTTTGCCCCTTGGGGTGCGCATGAGGTACGCAATTCGCATCCACTTCCTAGTTTCAAATAATGTGGCTGAGTATGAGGCACTCATCAATGGCTTGCGCATCGCCATTGAGTTGGGCATCCGACGGCTTGACATCCGAGGTGACTCGCAACTGGTCATCGACCAGGTCATGAAGGAGTCAAGTTGTCACAACACCAAGATGGCTGTGTATTGTCATGAAGTTCGACAATTGGAGGACAAGTTTGACGGCCTCGAGCTCAACCATATCCTGAGGTGGCTCAATGAAGCAACCGACACGTTAGCAAAGATGGCATCGAGCTGAGAGTCAGTCCCCATCGGCATCTTTGCTAGCGACCTGCACAAGCCCTCGGTCTGATATAAGGAACCAAAACTGACCGGCAACGAGCCACCAGTTCTGGGCTCAGGGGCTAGCTGACCCTCAGTTCTATTCGACCCAGAGGTCATGGAACTCGTTGAAGACCTAGTGGCATAGCCTGACTGGAGAACACCTTATCTCGATTGCCTCCTTCACGAGGTGCTCCCTATCGACAAGATGGAGGCTCGATGGCTCACGCGTCGCACCAAGTCCTTCATCGTCATTGAAGGGGAGCTCTACATATGTAGCCTCACCGAAATCTTGCAGCGCTGCATCCCTACCGAGCAGGGGAAGGATCTGCTAGAAGACATCCATGGAGGGGTCTGCGGACATCACGCCACACCTAGAACCTTGGTCGGAAATGCATTCCAGCAAGGTTTCTACTCGCCAACCACGGTGGCTGATGCCGAGCATGTCGTATGCACCTATAAAGGATGCCAGTACTATGCTTAGCAGACTCACCTGTTGGCCTAAGCGCTCCAGACGATCCCCATCACATGGCCGTTCTTGGTCTGGGGCTCGACTTAGTAGGGCCCCTCAAGAGGGCGCCTGAGGGCTTCATGCACTTACTTGTCGCTATGGACAAGTTCATGAAGTGGATAGAGGCTCAGCCGATCACCATGATCAAATCTGAGCAGGCCGTGTTGTTCTTCACGGACATGATCCACCAATTCAGTGTCCCAAACTCCATCATAACCGACAATGGCACACAATTCACGGGGAAGAAATTCCTTCGGTTCTACGATGACCATCACATCCGCATTGACTGGGCCGCCATAGTGCACCCCCACATGAATGGGTAGGTTGAGTGCACAAACGGCATGGTCCTACAGGGCCTCAAGCCTAGGATCTTAAACCGGTTGAACAAGTTTGGCAGACGGTGGGTCGTCGAGATTCCCGTGGTACTCTAGAGCCTAAGGACGTCCAGCAGCCGAGCAACCGGTTACATGTCGTTTTTCATGGTCTACGGCTCCAAAGCCATCCTCCCAACCGACCTCGACTATGAAGCACCGAGGGTCAAGGCCTACAACAAGCAACGAAATGAAGCATCTTTGGGAGACGCCATGGATCCGCTTGATGAAGCATGCGACATCACCCAGCTCTGTTCGGCCAAATACTAGCAAGCGCTATGATGGTACCATAGCCGACGCGTGTGCGGTCGTGCCTTCGGCATAGGGGATTTAGTCCTTCGCCACATCCAAAGCAACCAAAATCGCAACAAGCTTTCAGCGCCATGGGAAGGACCATACATCATCGCAGAAGTAGTCCAACCCGGCACCTACAAGCTCAAGACTGAGGATGGCAAAGCCATCGCCAATGCCTATAACATCGAACAACTATGTCACTTTTACCCTTAGTCTTCTAGTTCCAAAGCTTTCAATATGCTTATCAAACTAAGTGATGTTTCCACAAAAACCAAAAAATGTTACCTCCTATCAGGTTTGCTTCTAATCGGATTGGACTATAGTAATACCCAACCCTGGCAACTACCTAGGGTCAGGTTTTACTCAGGGTTTGATAGGAGTACATATACTTAGAAACATTTTCTCATCCGACCCTTCTTTTTAATGACGATGATGAGGACATGGCACCTTTGGATATGAATAATGATTATAAGGTGCGCTCGTTCCTACATTTGCATAGTGGCTTTGGTTATAATTCACTTGGTTCCACATGTACATGTCACTTTATTAGCAAATATAATTGTAAAGGAGAGTATATGGTGCATCGTGTCTATATTTGTTCAACTCTGAAATCTCCTTTCATTGTGCAAAAATATAATCAACTAGAGGGCACCAATAGCGATAATGTTGTCATGTCGAAATCCCCAAGTTTTGTAATGAGGTAACAGGTTAAATTTCAATAAGGGGAGCATTGTTGGTTGCTACCTATGTCTGCTCGACCATCTATTCCTGCATTGTCTTTGGTTAGTTCTAATCTTTTGCAGGATAGTGTTGACATACATCGTGTGCATTTGGATCACGGAGTCTACATGCTTGCTGAAATTTTTATGCGAGATGACATGCTAGAAACTTGGAAACATGGTCATGTTCCTTCTCATAATTATTTCAATTTTATTTGTCCTTGCAACCCCGTTCTCCTTTATGTTGTGCAGGATCAGTTTCAAGCACAATCGACGCCGAGGACGGCTTTTCATCAAGAAGGGGAGGATGAGGAGGACATGACACTTATGCATATGACCATGTTTGGTGCATGGGATGGAGGAGAAGGAGGCCAGCAAGGGTGTCCAAGTTAAGAAGGAGGCCCGAGGCTAATTCGGTTCGAGTCCCCGAGGTGGAGGCCCAAAGCAACTCAAGTTCGAGTCTGCCTCGGCAGTCAGGACCAGTCTGCAATAAAATGGATGCTCAGGACGCATCCGAACTCCATTTTCGATGATCCACATATGGATGGAAAGCTAATTTGATAAGGAAGCCAATCCAAGTGGTTTCACATCAAAACCTCTTCAGAATCAACAGAAATCGTTGAAACAAGTTAATGTCCAGAATCTATCATGGCGCTTCGTCGTCGTCTTTTGGGCCGTTGGGCCTTGTAACGTGTTGGGGGCACCTTTAGGACATGAAGAGGGATCCTTGGACGTCCTTTAGGCTATATAATCAGTAGACACCACATACATTAGGTTTGGGGTTTTGTTTTAGATCAATCTGTCATTGAACAGTCACCGTTATCGGTTTGCAAGACCCCAACTTCGAGTGCTTAATCATTCATCTGCAATTGTCATTTTAATTGAGTTGCTTTTTATCTTGTTCTTGCTTGTGTTCTTCGATTTGCAGCAGGGATTAGCCTTCTTGGCGAGGTCAACCGGATTGTGACATGCTTGATAACCAGAGGAGACGTGGTGCTAAGGTTGCAGGGTTTGGGTCTTTGTGATCTGAAGCCGGATCGGTATGTCGCTCTCCGAACAAATCATTGTTTATCTTGAACCTGACGGAAGATCAGGATCCCCGTCTCCATTAATTGGTAATCAGAGCTTTAGATATACCGTCAAGTTCACATCTTACCCTTAGTTCGAGTGTTTTTGCTTTTATCCTATAGACCAATGCCATATGTGTTTCCTATCCTATAACCATCCACGCCATAGCCTTTGCATATTTCAGTTTCAGATTCTGTTGTTGAGTTTGTGTCCTAGGTCAAAGTCTTGTTGCTGGTTTAGATTGTGTTCTTTTCTAGTTTGTGTTGATCCCTCCACCCACCGCTATTCTGTATCACCATCGGTTTGCATCTTGTGTCCACTAAATCCCTGATTCGAGCAGCTTCCTTAAAACAGTCATAACTTTTGCATCTGAACTCGAAACGGAAAAAAATTTATATCTATGGAGAACGCCAGAAAATTTTAGATCTATTTTATCCCAGCATTTCTGGGTTCGCAAAAATTAGATTTGCAAAATTCGATTAGAAAAATTGAGTTTATGAGCCCACAAGTTTTGGTATGCTTTTTAGAGCATAGTCCTAATTTTCTATAGGCCACATCTTTTATTCAATTGAGCTCAAATTTTTTGTGGTTTATTCTTGTGTGCTCCTTGCTGAGAAAAAAATATCAAAAGTGCAAAAGCAAGAAAAAAAAGATTAGACAAAAAAATAAAAAAAATAGTAAAAGAGAATAGAAGATATCGAAAAGGAGCACATAAGGAACACTCAATAGCTCTATTGTTTGTGGTATCTTTTGCCTTGTTCATATCCGTTGCTACCTTTAATACTTGTTTCCTTTCATCCTTGTTTCCTCTCTTGTTTATCACAACTGGTGATAGAAACACGTATTGGCCAGCAACTAGGACAAGTGCTTTGGATATTTATTCAATATTGCTGTCTGTCACTGACTTGTGTGCCACATATACATATTTGTTCTTTTGTGTGCCTCCCAAGCTCCACATATACTTCAGATCAGTACAGAAAAAGACCCTTGCAATCTCGGTACCACTGCCTCATAGGTATCATGAACCAGCCGCCGGTTGTACCGCCACTGCTTGCGTTGGTAAGAACTTTGTAAGAGCTTGGTAAGATGCTTCCACTTGCTGTGAAAAGTGACACCACTGCAACCACATAGTCATTTGGTAGGGATAACTTTCACCGTTTGTTCCTTGTTTTTATGTTTACAATGACAGGTTGTTCATATCCACCGACTTATGATGGTATAGGCGCTGATGAGTACATGGAGTGGGAAATTGCCATCGATAACATATTTGCTACTCGCTTTATGTGTCCAAGGAGGAAGGTAAAAATGCAGCTAGTGTTTTGCGACATTCTGCTTTATCTTGGTGGGAGTCTTTAGATCCTTCTAATAAACCTCAAACTTGGAATGATATGAAACTCCTTATGCGAGAAACTTTTGTTAATCCACCTCCTATTTTGACTTTATATGATGAGGTGCACCATTTAGAGGAAGTGTCTGTTGTTATTCCTCTTGCTATGAATAACCTTCTACAGGATAATGTATATAAGCGAGAGGATGACATGGAAGAAAATGAGGAGCTCACAACCTCATATGCAAATTCAGAACCATCACTTCACAATGCACCTATTACTCCTGCTGAGAACACAGGTAATGCCCATGGTGCTACACTCACGAAAGGTGAAAATTGTCTTAATGTACTAAATTTTTCCACAAACCATGCTATCATAGAACAATTGTTAGTGGAACCCTCTCTTGATTTATCTTTGTCCCATGATAATTTGCTTGATGTTCCTTATGATAAAGATGAATTAGTTGATGATGCTTCAGTTTTTCATGTTTTGGAACCAATTACTTATGCTGAACATAAACGTTTGCTTCCCATTGCTACCAAAAAAAAAAGAAATTATTCTATTCTTCAAATACTTTGGGTTATATTGAGTTTGATACTTTATATGCTCTTAGTAGTTTAGAAGAGAAACTTAAATGTGTTGGATTGCCATGGTTATCTAGATGTACATGTCACTTTATTGGCAAATATAATTGTAAAGGAGAGTATATGGTGCATCGTGTCTATATTTGTTCAACTCTAAAATCTCCTTTCATTGTGCAAAAATATGATCAACTAGAGGGCACCAATAGCGATAATGTTGTCATGTCGAAATCCCCAAGTTTTGTAATGAGGCAACAAGTTAAATTTCAAGAAGGGGAGCAATGTTGGCTACTACCGACAACTTGTCCACCAGTTAAGCTCAAACCGAGGACGGTTTGTTGTCAAGAAGGGGAGGATGATGAGGACATGGCACCTTCGGATATGAACAATGATTATAAGGTGCGCTCATTCCTACATTTGCATAGTGGCTTTGGTTATAATTCACTTGGTTCCACATGTACATGTCACTATTTGATTGTAGGTTCAAATGTGTTTCATAATAGAAGTTCATCAAAGTTGAACTTTTGGTTTGTCGGTAGCCCGACAGTGCCTCATTGGGAAGGATATAACTCATCCATCCGGAGTGCGATCGAGGTCAATGAGCACTTGATGGAAAGATTGTTTGATAAGCTTTCAAATAGATCTGGTCCCATCTCAATATCATGTCATCAAGGCCTCCAAATCACCAATATATTCTGTCACTATTTCTGGCGGGAGCTACACTGTCGTCATGGGCTTGTTAGACATCCTTGGGACCCAGGCCCAAGTTGGAGCACGCCCCAAGAAGATAGAGAACACCTAAGAGATGGCCTTGGACGTCCTCCTCCTTGGCCACCACCTTAGGAGGCCAGCAAGGACGTCCAAGCCAAGCCAGAGGCCCAGTCCAATCCGAGTTCGAGTCTGCCTCGGCAGTCAGGACCAGTCTGCAATAAAATGGATGCTCAGGACGCATCTGAACTCTGTTTTCGATGATCCACATATGGATGGAAAGCTAATTTGATAAGGAAGCCAATCCAAGTGGTTTCACGTCAAAACCTCTTCGGAATCAACAGGAATCATCGAAACAAGTTGACATCCAAAATCTGTCACGGCGCTGCGTCGTCGTCTTTTGGGCCGTTGGGCCTTGTAACGTGTTGGGGCACCTTTAGGATGTGAAGAGGGATCCTTGGACATCCCTTAGGCTATATAATCAGTAGCCACCACCTACATTAGGTTTGGGGTTTTGTTTTAGATCAATCTGTCATTGAACAGTCGCCGTTATTGGTTTGCAAGACCCCAACTTCGAGTGCTTAATCATTCATCTGCAATTGTCACTTTAATTGAGTTGCTTTTTATCTTGTTCTTGCTTGTATTCTTCGATTCACAATAGGGATTAGCCTTCTTGGCGAGGTCAATTGGATTGTGACACGATTGATAACCAGAGGAGACGTGGTGCTAAGGTTGCAGGGTTTGGGTCTTTGTGATTTGAAGCCGGATCGGTGTGTCGCTCTCCAAACAAATCATTGTTTATCTTGAACCTGACGGAAGATCGGGATCCCCGTCTCCATTAGACGAGACCTAGAAATAAGAATTACCGAAAACTAACAATGAGTAAAACTAGTTAGAATGCAAAAAGCCTACGCCCCGACGGCTATGGCATCGCTTGCTCACCAGCGTAATCCTTACTTAGTCGCTTGCAACCTAAGTTTCTAATGCCTTAACATAAAACAAGGGTCAGATCGCAATGAACTTTATATATATATATATATACCAAACAAAGTTTCTAGCCATAATAAAAGTCTTTACAGAAAGACCGACACCAGACTCGGCTATCTAATTAAACATTGTTGGGCAGGATTTCTCCTTTGAACTTCTTCGCCAGGTCCCACATTGGAGGCTTCACCTCCTTCTCAATTTTGTCCAGCTCGGCGTCAATGTAGCCAGGCGTGAAGCCCTCACTGATCACCGGTAGGTCGATGTCCATGTAATGGGAGCGGGCGATAGCAAACGCATGATGGACACCGGTGTGCAGGGCCTTCCTTGCGAGCGCACATGCCTAATCCGGGATCTGGGTAACCCGCACTATGAGCGAGCTCATCTCCACGGTCGGGGCAACCCCGAGGTCATCGAAGACCAACCCGATGGCAGCATGCAAGGCATCGTGGTCGTTGTTCTTCGACTAGAGTTGACTCCACACCTTAGAGAGTTGCCTCTAAAGGGCTACCCAAGCCAAACACCAAAGAGAACCAAAAAGGTAACCAGAGCCTCACCATTCACTTGCTCCTCAAGGACCATCTTCTCCCTCTGGAGCGCACCAACAGCCCCGGCCATGGCGGTGGCTAGGCCCTCGGCTTCTTCCTTTGACTTCTGCTCATTTTCAAGAGCGCGCCGAGCAAGGTCGAGGGCCGAGCGGACTCGTCCAAGCTCTGTGGCATCTTCCCCAGCCTTGGCGACCATAGCCTTGAGCTTGTCCTTGGCTTGGTGACCGCAGCGTGTTGACAGGCTTCCTGTTCCTTGGTCTGGAGGCTCACCACTTCCTCCTGGAGCCATGACACTTCAGTAGCAAGCCCCTAGACCTCCCTCTCACGATGGAGGAATAGTGACTTCTCCTGGCTAAGCAGCGCAAGGGACTACAAAAAAGTCAGGTTAGAATCATATAAACAAGGCTCAAAAGTAGAAAACATGAAGACACAGCAAACCTGGACAGCTGGGGTGATGTCATGCTTCAGCACTCCCAATGCATTGGTCAGGGAGTGGACTATGGACTCAAGTCCCGAGCGCACACTCGTCCAGTCCTTCTCCTCCGCCGGGTCATCAAGGGTGAACACTGAGTCACTCGGGTCTAGCCACCTGGCCAATCGGAGCTAGCCTCCTCCCCATGCGAGTGGATCATTGCCCAGCCGAACAAGGGACTAGGAGGACCCAGCCCCAACTGAGGGGTTGGCTATGGCAACCGTCGATGTTGCCCAACGAGGGCTGATGGCACCCCTCCATCACCGGCGCTCTCTCAGGAGTGGACCCTCCGATGACTGAGGAGGCAGGCAGCTCAGGCTCCAAAGTCTAAGCCATCGCTGCTTCTACAGGGGATGCCACGATCATGCCACCTCCTGTCTGCCCCACCTCGGGCACATCGACCAGTGTGGGTGCCGATTTCATGAGTGCCTCCCCTAGCACAATCGGCGCCTCTGCCTCCCCCGCTTCCTCAGGTCGTGCCATGTCCTCCTCAGCACCATCATGGCACGCCCCCGGCACCATGCCAGCTAACTCCCGGGGGGTTGGCCGACGTGCCAGGATCTTCTACGGTGCCAACATCAGGGGTCTGTGGAGGCTGGTCCTACGAAAAGCACCAATGTCACACAACAAAATTTGAGAACACAACAAAAGGACAAAGAAGTCATTAACTCACCTCGACGCCATTACCCGAGGTCATTTTGGGGGCTAGCCGCTTGACTTTGACTCCGCCACATTAATGATTGGCTGCTTTGATCCCTCGATAGGGCCAGTTGGAGTAGGGCAGACTTGCTCCACCAACCTCAGGGGCATGTCCTCCCCCGCTGATCTTGGAGGCGCATTAGGGTCGGTCAAAGCGGGGCAGGCTTGCTCCGCCAACCTCAGGGGTGCGTCCTCTCCCAACAATCTTAGAGGCGCGTCCTCCTTGGTTTGCACCAAGGCATGCTGCCAAATTGGGGTCAAGTTGACCTGCACTGTGTCGTCCTGGTCATCCTCGAGCGCTAGCATGCCCCACAGAATGTTGGGGTCCTCCTCCTCCTCTTCCTCCTCGTCGTTGCCACTCTCCTCCGAGTCTTGCCGACTCCTTCCACACTAGAGCTTCACTCGCTCCTTCTTTGCCTTCTTCCAATCCTTCTTTGCCTTCATCACCTTAGCCATGGCGCGGTTTGCCACCCTCCATGCCACATCCTCTAGCAGTGGTGGGTCAAAATCATGGGCGATGAGGCCGGGCTACAAATCCTAGCGGTTAGAATTTGAGAACAGAGGAGGGTAGGCCAAGAAAAGAAACTCAAAGAAGGCTTACCAGTTCGATGAAACCCATGTCCAACTACATCATAGGATGCCCTAGGACCGGGTACACTAGGGTGAGATGCACCGATGGATCTGTCGGGAACTCCATCGCATCCTTGAGGTGTTGTGCCATTTCGCCAACACCAAGAGCCTTGCTAGTGACCATCACTGTCCCTTTAGGCATGGAATTTGGTGTCATCTTATACATTAGAAGGGCACGTGCCATTAGCGGAGCTAGCCTCTTGACATGGTATGCTTCGATGATGCCAGTCCTATGAAGGCCATGGCGCTTTAGAGTCGCGATGGCCTTGAGTAGGTCACCGAGCCTCTTCTGCTCCTTCTCGATGGGCCCATATCTCCACGCCCCTGGACCTCCTCAATTTGGCAACTGGTGAAGATCGGTAGGGGGCGACGTCATTGTTCTTTAGGTAGAACCAGAGCTTATGCCACCCCTTGTTGGACTTTGACAAGGGGATGGATATATACTCCAACACCTGGCTACCCCGCAGATGGATGCTCACGCACCCCATCAGCATCGCTAGGTCCGACTTCTTCTTCTCCTTCTTCTGTAGCTCGACGGTGAAGAAGTACTTCCATAGCTCGAAGTGGGGCTCGATCCCTAGATACCCCTTGCATAATGCGACGAAGGCCAAGATGTGTCGAATCCCATTGGGATTTAGATGCTATAGCTCTAGCCTATAGTAGTGTAGCAACCTTCGGAGGAATCGATGGGGAGGAGTTGTGAAGCCCCGCTCGTGGAAGGGGATAAAGGAGACGACGTAGCTATCGGGTGGTGATGGCACATCCTCGCCACTAGGTATGGTCCACTCATTCACTGTGGTCCTTGCATAGAGAAGGCCCTTGTTGACTATACCCTCCATGCGCATGTAGAGAATGTCAGAGCGAGGCCATGACTCCATCGAGGAACTAGGATGGAAATGCAGACTATACAACAGCGGCATAAGGCTAGAGAGCGAGAACTTTGCCGGCGGCATAGTGGAAGCAGGGAAACAAAGGTTAGGACTCGAGGGCGAAAGGCAGAAAGATTGGAAGGGAAAAGGATGCGGCTGCGCGTATGGAGGCCGGGGAGAAACCGCTTCATTTATAAGGTAAGGGCAGAATGGGCAAGGGGTGAACCATCTGCCTAAATTAACACGCCACATGCCCCACTAGATCCATTTCCTTTAGGGCTTGAGCCCTCATTATTTCTCGTAGCATCAGTCACCTCGCCGCCTTGAGAGACGAGCGCATGCCTATCCCAATCTTCCCCACGAAGGATCCACCGAGCGATGGTTTGACTTCAAACGCCATGGGCCACCATAGGGAAGAGGGATATAGAGCTAAAAACACTCCTACAACCCATTAATGCCCAAGAGTTCAAAGGTTGGCCCACTAGTGGGTTCACGGCCGCTCTAGGGCACCTTAGAGTGAGGGAAGGTTAAGGACAGGCCCGCTAGCGACTAGTACCCAAAGCACACTGAAGCGCCACAGGCATCCCGACCCTCATTTCGAGTCTTGGATGATGCAAGGTCCATGGTTTTTTCCTAAAATAAAGGCATCAAGCCCTTAGACCGGTCGAATAGATCTAGGAACTATATGAACCAGCCACCAAGAATCTAGAGTCAGTCACTAGCTGACCTTGAACCAGGGCCTCACAATGGGGATGCTGGGGCTCCTAGTCAAACAAGCCCGTTAACAACTCACCGAGCACCGTGCTCCATCCAGCGTGGAAAGCACATGCCCGGCTCAGCCCCTTTGTTTTAGCGAATGAATGCTTGAGGGATGATGATCACAAGACAAACCAACCCCCGATCCGGACCCCTGCTATGCGCGGGGGCTTAGGGGCTCGGCATCTCAAGGAGACCGAACACACGGTCACAGCCAAACGACGAGTGTCATACGTAGCTTGCCATCCTGCAAAACAACAATAACAAATAGTACTCCCATGTGCCCTTAGGCAATGGACCACAAAAAGCCTTTGAAGTAGTGTCTCACTCCTCCAAAGGCTCAGGGGCTACACCCACCAGGTGCGCTCGCGTGCACCTAGTGGAAAACGAATTACCAGCATGTCTCCTCCCCATGGGCTGGGCACCTACATCCACTTTTGCCAATCTCCCACATAGAGGCCTAGTATCTAAATCCTACTCGGTTACCCTACATGGTGTAACAAACCAAGGGGAAAACGCCAAAGTTCCAATAATGACCTGCCTCCATGGCACAACGGTGATAGGAGCAGCAAATCATGAAAAAAGCCTTTATAGGAGTGTCTCACTCCTCCGAAGGCTCGGGGGCTATTGTAGGATATCTATACCCGGCTATCCGAGCCAAAGGATTAAAGAGTGTCACCTAGCCTCATCCGATGGTTAAAGATGCAACTATGGCCTCATCCAACTCCGAGGATGAGGTTTCTGCCTTGTCTGACCCCCAGGGGCCAGGCCGCGTCTTGTCCGACGCTGAGGATGAGGTTTTTGACTCGTCCATCCCCCAGGGGATGAGCCATGTCTTGTCTAATGCCAAGGATGAGGTTTCCCCCTTGTCCAACCCCCAGGGGCTGGGCCACATCTCATCTAGTCCCACGAGGAGGACCTCGCCTCATCTAAACCCTAGGGGTCAGATTCCATCTTGCCCAGCTCCTAGGGAGAGATTTCCACCTCACTCGATCCTTGGGGATCAGATCTGCTACTGGACCAAAGTAGCGGTCCAAGGGTAGGGTTCGAACCGCTTCAACCACTACGGCATGGAAGCGCATGCCTAGGAGCACATCTCAGATGTGTCCTGATGTGACTGGCGGTTGCATCAGGCCATGCTGGGAAACTTGCGTCGCTGATCACGTCAATAGGCCAGCACTGTGCCACCAACTCCCTACCTGACCATGGTCCAACATCAGTCCACCAACGTTAGTTGACTGGCACTATACCGCTAGCCCCCTGCATGGCTTCTATCAGGGGACCCTTTGACCATTGCGTTCGCTCAGATGGAATGAAAGACAAGAAAGGCGTGCAACACCCTCACGTAAGCTACAGCGGCCAACAGGACCCCGGTACGATGCCACTGCCACCATGATCTATAGGGTTAGTGGGATCCACACGAAGAGGAGGATGGTGCACCTCTGGGAGCCTTATTTCTCTTTCTTTTTTCCCTCTCCCCTTTGGTTGTAACCCCTACTTTCCCTTGACCTATAAAAGGGAAAGCAGGGCATCCCGCTAATGGGATGGTGAATCATCGAACAAACACACCGTATCACACCAGCGGCTTGGAAGCTACCTCCCTCTCTCTCTAGTTTGTAACCCCCAACTACAAACTTAGTGCTAGTAATGCGAGCAACTCGAAACTAGACATAGGGACATCCAACCCAAATCAGTATAATCCTTATGTCCTCTTAGCACACCATCAGGGGTCAGATGTGCAATATACAAATTTTACTAGCCAGTGCTTACTCAAAACACTAACATTGATCTTCCATGCTCAGATGACCATGAGTCCTTTATGAAGTCGCTTCGCCTCAACACAAGCTCTCCTATGACACCATGTGCCACCCTGACACTACTAGGAATTTCCACTTTCATGATGATCTGCTTTCATCACTAAAGAAGCCAAATTCGTCATAATTTTAGTTTTATGATGAATTTATGACGAAAACCTGCCTCGTCATAGAAAGCGCATCACACTTGAACTTCTATGATGATCCTAAAATATCGTCATAGAAGTGGCTTGATCTGTGACAAAAACAAAACATTATAGAACTATTTTGGTATGCGTGGCAAGGGGCTATCACGTTGGTGGGCATTTCCATTAGAGATGCTTCCCATGTGTACATGCTATATCCCACATGTACATGCTATAGCCGGTTGCATTGGCGATGGGTCGGGTATGTGTCACCTTATTGCACAACGTGGCCATCTCTGGTTCTTGCATGTATTAGGTTCTTACTGGACCACGTGTCAGGTCCCTATTGTTCCACATGTCACTTTTCTATTGGCACATGTGTTATGTTGTGGTTGGACATGTGTCATATTTTAATTGGTCCACGTGGTCGTTTCTTATTCGACCACGAGTTACGGCACTGACCGTCTATGTTTCGCATTTTATTCGTCCACGTGGCTTGACTACTTCCTTCCATGTGTCGGATTTTAATAGCCCACGTGTTGTGTCCGGGATATTTCACGTGTCATGCACTACTTCATCCACGTGTCATATTTTTATTTGATCACGTGACCTGTCCTGGTTCTACCACGTGGAATACAATCAATTCGTCATAGAAGTAATTTGACATCATCACTACTACATAGATGGACTACATAACTATTTAGCCTGGCAATCAAATAACAATAATTAACATTTCACACATCAGCCATGAACCACTAACAGAGTATCACCACATCAAACTAGCATACGAGTCCACACATCCAATTGGCACATGAGTCCATACATCAAGCTACAAATGTTCACTGCATCAAGGCACATGAGTTGAAGACTGAGAGTTACCAGAAGAGCTGAAGCATGTGGATAGCTCATGGACATTATTGTACTCCTCCTATTGCCCTTTCTTGTATTCCTCCAGCTCCCTTTCAGTCTTTTCTGTCTTCCTCTTTAGTTCATCCACTTGATCGACGAGGGTAGCGGAACTTTCCTCTTTAGTAGCAAGCTATTCTCAAAGCATTCTCTCCACCGATGTCTTTGCTCTAGTGGAGCTTGTCTGGATACCAGCATTCTTCAAAAAAGGTCATTGCCGCTTCCCTAGGAGGGGCCTTGCACTAGGTGATGCAGAGGACTTTACAAACAACATCAGTGCTAGTCATTGGTTGCTGCCTATCAGCAATAGGTTTTGCTTGCATAGTTTCCATAGCTTCCTATGAAATTCAATCAGTAAAACATTAGGTTATAGATAGTGGAAGAGGACTTCAATTGAAAACCCAAGAGATTAATTCATAACAAGTAATGCATAGGTCTTCCTCAGCCTACTGCTAACAGAGATTACATAAGCTTTAGTAGATTTTAGTAGATTTCCATAACACTAGGCTCCTTCTATGTTTCCTTCTTTTATGGCAATGGCTTCGATAGATTTTAAGGAAAGCAAAAGAAGGTACTTACAATTGCTGCTCTTGCAACATCACTCCGGCCCTTTTTACTACTGGTATGGAAGTCCCTGATGACTTTCATAGCATTAACATCTTCACTAGGTGGACCATGTTGTTCTTCAAGTCCTTGATCGTGTTGTGTTGCCTTCCTCTTGTTCTCCTTTTGTTCACATTGAACATGAGTTTTTGTTTATATTTATACATAGGCAACAGTAACAATAAAACACAACCATCACTTACAAATTTTTGCAGCTGGACAACATAGGAGCGAGATCCTATAGCCTGGTGGTACTTCACTTTTGCACGGTTTTGCTTGTTCTTCTTAGATGTTTCCTATAACTTCATTTGTGTTAGACTGCAGCCCAAGTAGACCATAGCAAGACTAGATAGGAAATTGATGGGTTCACACACACCTTGTTCTTAGCACTAGACCAAAAATCAACAAGTTCAAACCTCTATGCATCATTCATGGACATGACAGAAGAGGACATAGGGATCTGATCAGCAGGGACGCCATTGAAGTATTTTTGCTAGCATGCCTACCGTACCACAGACTGTATTACATTACATCAAGCTTCTTTTGTTGGTGGGTGAACCCCATTAATGTGTAGCCTTGACTACACACGGTAGTATGAATGAAAAGTAAATCCATTAAAGTTGCTCAAAGCAGAGTTGAATGTCCAGAGGGGATAACCATACATACATTTAGCCTATTCACAAATTTTGCACAATGGATGGCGCCGGGCCTCTCCCTCTTGTAATGTTTCCAATGCGTCAAAATTGGTATTTCACACCTGGCTAGTACACCTACCTCTAAGGCAAACTTGGCAGCTTGCACTAGATCTTGTGGCCTTCTGTTCCCCTCGGCAACAGATATGGACATCCTCAATCCTCCAAGTGATTTGCTTATTTTGTCAAGCATAATTCCATGAGTTTGAGGCCTCATCTTCCTCGCTCTTCTAAAAAATGGTACTACATAGTTTTTATACATTCAGATTATTAGAAAAGTTACATGGATATCAAATAGCTAGTGTGAATTGATTGATAGACATCTGTAAGGTAATACCAACCTTGGCAACTTTCATTATTCTGCAGGTGGGGGGAGACGGGAGTTTGCTCATAGGGCTCCTCTTTGGCATGGCTATCATCATCTAGCCATGACCAGTCTCTCATAGAGCTAGGTATGGTGTCCCGACAAATATCTCTAGTCAATTCATGAACTTGGAATTGATCCCTAGGTACGGCTGACCATCGTAATGGAGAATTATATATGTTCACCTACTACTAATACCTCCTCCCTTTTGCCAATGATAGCCCTCCGAGTATAAACTCCATGAGCAACCTATTTTGGTGGTGTTGACTTCACTCTCTTGGAGTGTTTTCACCCAGGACTCATGGCAGCGCTGCCTTTTGTCCTGCTGGTAGAGCCTCCTCTATGGCTTCTTCAACCCAAACACTGAAATTGGAGATACAAACTTAAGCAGCAAACATGTACAAATTGTATTGCTATCCAAACAGTAAAGCATTGCATGGCTACCTACACCCTCCACTCCCCCTCTGAACTAAATACAAGATAGAACAAGCACCTCAATTGATAGGGGCACTGGCTTATCTTCTAAATCTAAATCTATTTCATCTGTATCATCAAATCCCTCAACTCCCTCCCCTAGTTTAGGGATATATTCTAAATCTTCATCATGTCTACCCTTTGTGCTTGACTTTTTTGCCCTTGGAGACACAGGTTTTGGGCCCACACATACTCCAAGTTCTTCTATCTTTCTATGATTCCTTGCAATTTCTGTACCTCGGTCTCATTCATAAGCAGTTAGTGGCTGTTCAACTAGATTACAAAGGCATTTATTAACTAAAGCTTCTACCGAATATCAACACAACAAAGCAAGAGCATGCAAATAAGTGCCTAGCTTGTAACTATATGATGGGAATGGGGATCTTGATCTTTCATCAGGTGACGATAACTATCATTTTTGTGGAGCACAACACACCGATCTAGCTTCAGATCCAAAGACCTGAACCCTACCATCTTAGCATCATGACTCCTCAGGTTATCAACCATGTCACCAAGCTGGTTGACCTTGCTAAGAAGGCTAATCCCTGACTGTGAAACAAAGAACACAAGAAAGAACTCGAAAGAACGCAACTCAAGATTTTGGACAAACTACAGATGAATGATTAAGCACACGAGTTGGGGTTCCACAAACCGATAGACGATGACTGTCAATGATAGAGTGATCTAAGCAAAACCCAAAACCTAATGATGGTGGTGGTGTATGATTATAATGGTCTTAGGGTCATCGCCTACCCTAGACACGCCCCCTAATGGGCTCAAAGATGATACACGGCCCATTGGACCAAATATGGTAACGCAACACCCTGACAGATTCTGGACATTGACTTGTGTTTGATAATTCCTATTGATTCTAAAGGGATTTTGATGTGGGACCACTTTAATTGGTTTCCTTATGAAATTATCTTTCCATCCATATGTGGATTGTTGAAAACGGGGTCCAAAAGCGTCCTGGGTGACCAGTTTATGACAGACTAGTCCTGGAGGCTGAGGCAGACTTGAATTCATGTTGGGCCAGCCCTCCGGCTTGTGTTGGACGTCCTTTCTGGTCATCTTTACCTCCATCCCTTCCTCCAAGTTCCCCATGACCCTCTCCAATGTTTCTATGAAATATAACATCATTAGGTAGTAGTCTATTCTCAAAAGTATGAAAAGGATCGCTTCAGAACGAGCTCACCTCTAAATTTAGCTGGCGCATTCGAGCTCGGGTCATTGGACCTTGCTTATTGTTTGGCGGATCTTGCTTATTGTTTGGTGGATTAGCGGGTGCATCTGAAGGAGTGATGTCCTCATCATCCTCCCCCTCTTGAAACGGAGTCATCCTCAACTCAAATTCATCTTCTCCCAAATAAGGCTTCAAATCTAAAATGTTTAAAGTGGGACTAACCCCGAACTCAGGTGGCAACTCAAGTTTGTATGCATTATCATTTATTTTCTCAATTATATTATAAGGACTAGCAGCTCTTGGCATCAATTTAGACTTACGCAGCTCTAGAAACCTATCTTTTCTCAAATATAACCAAACCAAATCACCCGGTTCAAGTTTTACTTCTTTTCTACCTTCACTACCAGCAATTCTATACTTCTCATTCATCTTTTCAATATTTGCTTTTGTTGTTTCATGTAACTTTTGAATAAACTCAACACACTCTCTAGCATCATTATGTGTCCTCTCAGTGGTAGGTAGAGGCAAAAGATCAATAGAAGCACGGGGGTTAGAGCCATACACTACCTAGAAGGGACTTACCTTGGTTGTAGAGTGTTCCACCCTGTTATATGCAAACTCCATGTGTGGCAAACACTCTTCCCACATCTTCAAATTGCGCTTCAAAATTGCTCTCAACATGGAGGATAATGTGTGATTCACTACCTCAGTTTGTCCATCAGTTTGGGGATGACAAGTTGTAGAAAACAACAGCTTTGTCCCCAATTTATTCCACAAAGTGCACCAGAAGTGACTCAAGAATTTTGCATCGTGATTTGAAACAATAGTAGAAGGCATACCATGCAAGCGAACGATTTCTTGAAAGAATAGGTTAGAAATATGAACAACATCATCACTTTTATGACAAGGAATAAAATGTACCATCTTAGAAAAATGATCAACTACCACAAAAATACTATCCCTACCCCTCTTAGTCCTTGACAATCCCAAAATAAAATCCATAGAAATCTTAGCCCAAGGAATAGAAGGAACGGGAAGAGGCATGTACAAACCATATGGGTTCAACCATGACTTAGCTTTTTGACATGTGGCACACCGAGCCACAAACCGCTCTACATCTCACCTCATCCATGGCCAAAAGAAGTGTGTGTCCAGCGCCTCCTCTATCTTCTTGGCACCAAAATGGCCCATCAATCCGCTTCCATGTGCCTCCTGCAACAACTAAAGATGAACGGAACCAACTAGAATGTATAGGTAGTTAGTTCAAAACAATAAACCATCATGTATCACAAATTTATTCCATGTTCATCCCTCTTTACAATTTTCCAAGACATCTTTAAATTCATCATCATTTACATATTGCTCTTTAATTGTTTCAAGTCCAAAAATACGATAATCAAGTTGGGACAGCATAGTATATCATCTAGACAAAGCATCAGCAATAACATTATCCTTTCATTTCTTGTGTTTAATAATATAAGAAAAGATTCAATAAATTTAGCCCACTTAGCATGTCTATGGTTCATTTTACTTTGATTTCTAATATGTTTTAACGATTCATGATCACAGTGAATAACAAACTCTTTAGACCAAAGATAATGTTGCCACATTTCTAATGTTCGAACAAGAGCATATAATTATTTATCATACGTGGAATAATTAAGAATAGGTCCACTCAATTTCTCACTAAAGTAAGCAATGGGTTTACTATCTTGCATCAAAACGCCACTAATGCCAACTTCACTAGCATCACATTCAAGTTTGAAAGTCTTACCAAAATCAGGGAGTTACATCATGGGTAAGCTTGTCCTTCAAAAGAGCAAAGGACGCCTCTTGTTCCTCTCCCCAATGGAATGCTACACCCTTCTTTGTCAACTCATTCAACGGGCTACAATGGTGCTAAAATCCTTCACAAAACGACAGTAAAATCCTGCAAGTCCACAAAAGCTCTGCACTTGTGTCACCATTGTGGGCGTTGGCTAGCTCCGTATAGCCTGCACCTTGGCGTCATCTACCTCAATTCCCTGCAAGGTCACAACATAGCCAAGAAACGATACTCGTTCGGTGCAAAAAGTGCACTTCTCGCGGTTACCAAATAAACGTGCAGCCCACAAAGCATAAAAAATAGCACGTAGGTGATCAAGATGTTCAGTTAAAGACTTGTAGTAGATCAAGATATCATCAAAATAAACCACCACAAATTTGCCAATGAAAGGACATAAAACCTTGTTCATTAATCTCATGAAAGTGCTTGGTGCATTAGTTAAACCAAAAGGCATTACTAGCCACTCGTACAAACCAAACTCGGTTTTAAAAGCAGTTTTCCATTCATCGCCTAATTTTATATCTTATTTGGTGGTATCCACTCCTCAAGTCTAACTTTGAAAAAAATTATAGAACCACTTAACTCATCAAATAGGTCATCTAACCTAGGAATAGGATGATGGTACCTTATCGTGATATTGTTAATGGCTCTATAATCTATGCACATGCACCAAGTGCCATCTTTTTTTGGAACCAAAATAACTAGAACAACACAAGGACTAAGGCTCTCACATATATACCCATGGTCTAGAAGATCTTGGACTTGGCATAGAATCTCCTTAGTATCCTCGGGGTTGGCTCTATAGGCAGCTCGGTTTGGCAAGCTCGTTCTAGAAATCAAGTCAATTTGATGCTCGATCCCTCGAATGGGTTACGCCACTATATTCTTGCAAAAGGTTAGTGATAGAGGACGACAAAGTGCTAGAAATATCATCCATGGAAAATAAAGCACTTTGCAAATCGAAGCATAGCACACATCTTTAATCTCTGCTAGATCAGATTTATTAGCAAGCATCACATGATTTTTCAATTTAATCACTGACTATTTTGCAAAGTTAGCATCAACTTGTGTATTTGCACTAGCAAGTCTCTCTTTATCAGCTTGTACAATTTGAACAGGGGTCATAGGTTGCAAAATAAAATTTTGGCCCTTATGCATAAGTGTATATGTGTTATTTCTACCATGGTGGACAACATCATTATCAAATTCCCAAGGGCGTCCCAACAAAAGTGAACAAGCTTGCATAGATACCACATCACAATCCACAAAATCAGAATAGGGACCAAGGGAAAAATGCACCTAGGCTGTTTGTGTTACCTTGGCCTTACCAGAGTCGTTGAGCCATTGAATATGATATGGATGCTTATGAGGATGCGTGGTCAATTCAAGCTTCTTGACCAAATTAGAACTCACCAAGTTGTTGCAGCTGCCTCCATCGATGATGACCCATGCACATCGATCTTTAATCATAAATAAAATCTAGAACAAATTATGGTGCTACAGCCCCTCTGCCTCCTCCATCTGTGTACTGAGGACTCACTGCACAATAAAAATCCATTGGTTGCCTACATCTTTGGAGCTCACAAAAACTCTCATTTGATATTCAATGTCTTCCTCTACATTAGAAGTGCTAACATAACCTCCATCTTCTATAGCAATGTATGCCCACTTGCTAGGACATTCCCTTGCCACATGTCCAAAGTCCCTAGTAGCGATGGCACTGAATGGCTGAAGAGCATCCGGTGGAAGCCATAAACGAGGCACTCTTAGCCGGTTCCTGCAAACGAGTCTTACCAGTGGTCGAAGGTGAAGTCATAGGTGGTGTTGAACGAGTGCTCACCAATGTAGTAGACCATATGCTTGTTGATGGTGCTGAAGGAGATGCACCCGGTGACTTGGTGGGTGGCGACATGATTGCCTTGGATGTGAAGGAGGTACCATAGTTGCTCCTGCTCCTTTGCGGTAGCTACGGTCGTCCCTGCAATTCTTTTTCTACAAGCATGGCAAGCTAAAATAACTGGTTGGTAGTGTTAAAATCTTTATAATCAATAATATCCTAAATTTCATGTCTCAAACCACCATAAAAATGACACACATTATCCTCTGGATCCTCCTCTATCCCACAATGAATCATGCCCTTTTGAAGCTCTGCAAAATATTCATAAATGGACATATCTCCCTGTTCTAAGCTCTATAAATTTTTACGCAAATCTCATTTATAAGAAAGAAAAACAAATCTATCATGCATCCCATGTTTAACTCTTCCCATGAATAAGGTTTTTGCTGCAAAGAAGCCCACCAGATTATAGCAAAATCTTTAAATTCACTAGTGGCTTGTCCAACCTTATGGCAATCAGGTACAAGATGGGAAGAAAAATTTTGTTCTATTGTCATCTCCCAATCTAGGTATTCCTCAGCATCATATTTCCCATGGAAAGGTGGAATGTTAAATTTAATTTTAGCATAAGGATCATCGTTACCTTGATTGTGCTAGTTCTTATTACCTCCCATACCTATTTTATTCTTGAGGAGTCATCTTCTACGCAGGCGATTCGCGTTGGTCTTAATGTGGTCAGGCAAACCATCGAAACCATAAACAACATCCTCCTCCAATTCTTGAAAACCATCATCGTCATCCTCCTCATATTTATTATCATCGAGCTTGGGTGGATTGGTCTCGAGCTATTGAATCCTCCCTATTAGGATGGAAAATCGCTTATCCTCACTCTCAACAGAATGATGTAGACCTCTAATTTCTTTCGTTAATGTGCCCATCTGTTGTAGCATGAGATCCTTCAGTTCCTAAAACTGACTAGATAAAACAAGTACATTGTCTAGCATGGTTTGATATCAACAAAAACCCTATGAGCTATTTTGGTTCAGTTGGTGCAATCACACCCTCACACATTCTTACCAAGTTCTTACCAACGCGAGCAAAGGAAGGCAACCGATGGCTTGGTTGTGATACCTGTGAGGAAGTGACACCGTGATTGCATGGTCTTTTTCTGTATTGATCTGAAGGATATGTGGAGCTTGGAAGGCACACAAAAAGGAAAAAATATGTGTATGTGGCACATAGGTCAGTAACAGATAGTAATGCTGAATTATAGTCCCAAATACTTGTTCTCGTTGCTGGCCTAACGTGTTCCAAGTACCAGGTGTGTGTGTGACAACAAGTATGTAGAAACAAGTATGATGGATAGGAAGAGCAACAGGAACAAAGCACAAGACAACACATGCTAACATAGCTCAATTAGGCCTTCACTATGTGCTCCTCTAGATATTGTTCCTCTTTTGCTCCTCTCTTGTTTCTCTTTTTTTGGGCTATCGTTGTTTTTTTGGGAAACTTCAACTTTTTTATTTTTTATTTTTTTGGATTAGGAGCACACAAGAAGTAACCATAGAAAATTTGAGCTTAAACAAGTGAAAGACGTGGCCTGTGGAAAATTCAGAAGATGTGCTCAAAACTGATAAAAAGCTTTGTTGAAGCCAAACTCATGTCTTTGATCTAATCTATAATACGCTAAACATTCATGAGTGCCTTTGATCTTTGTTGAAGCCAACTCGTGTCTTTGATCAAATTTGTTGAACTTGAAAGAACCATGCAGCGAGGAGTTTATCTGAACAAGTTTCGTGTCAATGTAATGTAGAACGAAGGAGCCATAGCTATTGACTTTTACTATGAATGCAAGAAAGTCCGCCCACTACGTATTTGATCTCCTAGGACAATATAAAGTGTCATAGAATTTAGTCTTCCCCTCGACTATTGTGACTGCATGGATTGGAGTGAAATAAGTACAGAAAAGTCCTATCACAACCGCACCATGCGTTCAAGTGTCAAGCATGTCATGGTGGTCAAAATCTCTTTTTCTCGATTGACTTCTTGTGTCCAGCTTTCATACACGCATTCGCTTTACTCTTATATTTTAATGCACTCGCAAGAAAGTCCGAATATGGCACATCTGATCTCTTTAGACAGTATACAGTATAGAGCTATGAGTAAAACTTTACCTATGGAGTGCACTTGGTCACAACATTTGTATCAGTAGTAGTACTAGTCAAGAGTGGCTTTGATCTATGTTGAACCTAACTCATCTCATTTTCATGTATTTGATAAGATTAGTTGAACTTTACCTTTCTTGAGTAATTCAATGAAAAGGCAAATAGAAGAACATACATGTGACAACCATTACAATTTTAGCACTAGGAGCAAGTCTCGCACTTACAATCTGTTGAGCGTGGTGTAGCTCAGGTCATTTGGTTTCTTTTTTGTTGCCTATCTTTGTTAATCTTTTGTTGAACTTGCAAGAACCTTGTAGACCTATTTGGTTGGTGATGAAAACGTGCCACGCCAAAGGTTCATCTTGCCACAGTTTCTTCGATAGCTATTTGGTTCACTACCACAACTATGGCACACCACACTTTCTTAACACCCTGCCCCATATGTCATAAACTCATTTTTGTGACAAACCTTGCCACAAGTGTGGCTTTGATTTTGTTCACCACACTTTTTATGCCAGCCATAGTTTGCTGAAGGTTAGGCGTGGCAAGTTTTGGTCACCAACCAAATAGGCCCAAGTCTCACCTTAGTCTAATGTAGAGCAGAGGAGCCACTGATACAAACAGGTATGGACTAATAACACAACTAATTGGCTAATTATTATAAACTCTTGGAGATTGCCTTCTTTATTCTCTCCAATACTTTTTTAGGAGTTGTAAAACTTTCTATTTTTGGGAAGAAAATATTGGGTACTCTTGGAGATTGTTGGTATTACTTAACATTTATAGAAATAATCTGCAAAGCATACAAAATTACCGTTGTAGATTTCACTCGAAAGTATTCATGGTATCGTATTTTCATAGAGAACGGAGATATTTCTTTTAGCTAATTCATTTAAGGACAACACAAGGGTAGCTAATAAGGGTAGAGATGGATTCCTATGGCTTTTGGGTCTATGAGAAGATAAACTCTACTTCTACTTTCTTACTATGGGCACGGCTCTACATCGAACCTGAACATGGAGGATTACAAGGGACGGACATGGCTGTCACCACCTGTCGCCTACCCCTCAACCATGGGGAATGAGGCAAATGAAGGTAGCCTCTAGCCTAGACACCATGTCTATGCTATCAGCTACTACCCTAGCATTTGTGTAGGGTTATCCATCTTTATTAGGGACCTCTACGAAAGTATCCTCTATGAGAGCAAAAGACAAACTTACAAGCAAATAAAAGTATCGCTTAGCTTATCAAAAGACTCTTATAACCAAAGGAACCATGAACACTTACTAAGATACCCGTCGAGGTACAAAGCGTGTATCCATCAAGGTACAAGCATAGAAGGTTACTAACAAGTCTGGCACTTCTTCCTTGAACTCTTCCTCACATCTCTCCCTTCTACTTTCCTAGAGCTAGCTAGGGCCTAAGCCCATGGAGTGGTGATGCTCTTGCTCTTGCTTTGCTCTTATTCTCTTATGTGTTGTTCAAATGAGGAGAGGGGAGCCTTCTTTTATAGGTGGAGAGGAGGGGGCTCTTTGAATAATGCCTCATCCCCTCATGGAAAGTGCAAACCGCCTTGAAGGTATGTTGAATCTGCCTGACACCTTGTGAACTGCCTTTGGAGAGCTGGTATGAACCGACCTAGCAAGGTTGGGCTCAAGGTAGGCCAGCTTGGGTGCACCTGCACCCCTGTTGGGCCACCTTGAGTCCAACTTTGTTAGGGGGTCTTCTTTGATCTTCTAGATGGAGTGGGCATGTGTTGGTGTTATATGAAGATAAGGTGATTTGATTTGGGCTTATCCTTGTTCTCCTCTTGTTTGGGCCCTATTTTGCCTGGTTGTGGGCCTCTCTTCTCTTTTGCTATGTGTAGGATCAAAATGTGCTTTGCGTGATTGCGTATTCTTGGTCATATTTCCATGCTTTTCATATAAGTCATCATGCAAAAGATAATTCACTAAAACTAGTGGAACTTGTGAGTTATAAGCCCTAATTCTAAGTTTGGTGACCATTTGTGTAGATTTTATATGATAATTGGTGGTTAGAAATAGGAGTTAAGGACCACCAACAACTCCCCCCACACTTAGCCCTTTGCTCATCCTCGAGTAAAGTTAAGGACTAAGAAGGGTCATCTCCTTGATATGACAAATGCATACAAGTTATTCCAAGCTTCACCTGCACTTATGAACTTTGAAGTGTCTACCACATTGTCTTGGGTAATTGAATAATGGAACAGCTTGGATTCAAATCCCCTTACATCAAGCAGCTCAGAAACTTGGGTTTTCATTTGATTTTGAAAATGTAAACATAGCTTAGCTCCTCAAATGATTCTCTCAAATCGCTCATATATGTGTCTGGTTCCTCATCAAGGCATATCATAGTGTTGCCTTCTTTCTTTCTTTCCTACTTCTAAAAAGCTTATATGGATCTTTGGGTAGGAAAAGATATGAAGGCTTACTTACTCTGCTTATTTTGCTAAGTCAAATCTCAGATCCAAGGAGAGAAGATGGCATACCCTTAGATTAAGAAGTGTAAGTGTGTGGATAAAACAATTCTAAATCCATACTATACTCTTTTTGTAGGTATGATCTCTCTAGCTTTTTATTTTGAGACATGGCTATCATTTTTTCTTCTTTTTATGAGCCTTCATGTGCTAATCTTTTTTTCATACCTTGGGACCTTCATGTGTCCCTATTTTTTTTTCTTGGCATAGCCCATGTCTCTTAAATCATATATTGAGAGATATCACTATTTTGTAGAACATGGAGTATTGTCCTAACAAACATTTTTTCTTTTCTACTCCTAGTGTAGGAGCAGAGTTTTGGGTGGATGGAGGCATGTTTTAGTGTATTCACAATGTAGGAATAGCTTTAATATATGTGGCGTGTATGTGATCATGATCTTGGGGGCATGATAACTTTCTCAACAAGGGTCAACAAGACTTGACAAAACTCAATGTAGGAATAAGTAGCATAATTTTTGGATGTTATTAGTTCTAAACCCTAGATATGGCTTCGGTAGGAATTTGAACATCATTGAGGAGCATGCTATTTGAATTTTGATTTTATAAAATAAATCCCAAGTTCTTTACATGAGAGAGCAAGGTTCATTTTTATCCCACTATATCACATATTCCAATTACTTAGATAACATGGGGTCCTTATGATATGTTGTTCACAAGTTATAGGAATTTTAGTAAAGAATAAAGAGTATGCAAATTTTCATCAAAGGATAGCATGCAGATTGAGCACCATTTTTATATTTTAAATTTGTTTAATTTTAAATTTCAAATTTAGGAGAGTTGAGGGTAAAGTTACACAATCCATCATTGAAGATGAAGGAGCTATGGGAAGTCATAGATGGTTTGGCTATACAGAGGTTCAAACAATCCATCTCTAGAGTCATCTATTTCGTCCTTCTGCAAGTTGGATCATTTGAGGTTTGTGCAATGTGTTGGTGGGAGATCTCGAATGTGTGTTCATAAAGCATGAGAGATCTCCCTCACACTTATTCTTGTACCTGTTTATTTAACAAGGAAAAACAAAAAGGAGCAGACAAGGGCTCTACCAGTTGAAATACTAGGAGCCTTAATTTTATTATAATTATTATTACTTTCATTTTTGTTATTTATTAATACTATTATTATTATTATAAATATTTTTTTTATTTTATTTTATGTGTTCACCCAACTTTTTATCATTTAGCATAAACAAGGCTATTTATCTCCATAGTAGATTACTTCTATTGTTTATGAAAGTAATACTTAAAGTTCATTAATCAAATTTCAACACCATGTCAAATTTTGATTAAAAAGGCTATTTTAACCTAAGCACCATGCTTAATTTAAAATCCTATGGATGTATCATATATGAATACACCCAAACCAGAGCATACAACATAAAACAAGGGAAGCTTGAATTTGTATGAGCAATTTTTATTTTCACATGGAGATAAATGATGTAGACTAGGCCCGATCTTCCGAAAGGTATGATAGCGTCGATTGGTGGAGACTCAACGTTCACAATCTAGGCTTCGAACCAAGACTAATTCAGACCCCTGCAACCGTTACACCACTGCTCCGTTGGTTATCAACCACGCGAACATGATTGACCTCGCCGAAAAGGCTTTCCTGCAAGCGAATCGAGAACACAAGCAAGAACGAAATGAACGCAATCTAAAATTGCAAATAAATATGAGGCTTATGAAAACAAGGAGTTCAAGTCTTTATTCGAAAGGACTAATCGCCACAGGTAAACAAGATCAAGAACTAGGGCCCTGGTTCACAGTAAGCAGCCTTGGCGGCACAGTTGTAGCAAAACGATGTCTGTTTCACAAGGAAATCAAGAACTAAACAAAATCCAAACCCTAAGGAGAGCAACGGCTGCTATTTATAGAGTCTTGGGTGTCACCCCCTGGATGAACCCCCTAATGGGCCCAAACATGATACACAGTCCAACGGACCAAAAGATGGTGTCGCAGCACCCTAATAGATTCTGGATGCTGACTTGTTTCAACGATTCCCATTGATTTTGAAGGGATTTTGATGTGACACCACTTGCATTGGCTTCCTTATCAAATTAGCTTTCCAACCATATGTGGATCATCGAAAATAGAGTCCGGATGCGTCTTGGGTGACCAGTTTAAGGCAGACTGATCCTAGAACCCAAGATGGGCCCCAACTTCAGTTGGACTGGGCCTCCACCATGAGAAAGATGAATTGGATGCCCATGCTAGACCTCCTCCTCTCTTTGGCTTGTATGTGATGAAGAAGTGATGTCCTCATCATTATCCCTTTCTTGAATTGAAGTCGTCCTCGACTAAAGTAGATCGTCTCCTCCATTGGATGACAGCAACGATGGCTCCAAAAGAAGACATTCATCTTGGCACCTAATCCTTTGCACAGGCGGCTGCCATGGTGGCTTCCCGGCTGGGAATTCATCCTCCTCCTGCAAAAGGTTAGTACCAACAAGAGGCATAACACTAGAAGCAGGACCAAGTGGACATATAGGCGATGTACAAGTTAAAGCATAACAAGGTTCATCATGATCAGCAAGAACAGATTTAAGAGAAAATAAAACTCCTTTCATGTTACTTGATGGTTCATTTGTTGGTTTGCTAAAGTCTTTATCATGACCTTTCTTTTTCTTTTCAGCAAGTTCCTTTTCATATTGCATAATTTTAGCAGGAGTTAAAGGAAGTAAAGCAATGGTCTTTCCCTTAAATATAAAAGTATATCTATTTTGCCTAACATGATGTAGAACATTATTATCATATTGCCAAGGGCGGCCTAACAAAAGTGAACAAGCTTGCATAGGCATGACATCAAAATTAGCATAACCATGGTATGATCCGATAGAAAAATACACACAAGCAGATTGTGTTACATTTGCCTTACCACTATTGTTGAACCACTAAACATGGTATGAATATGGAAGAGCACATGTAGATAAACCAAGGGTCTTGACGAGCTCAGAACTTACCAAGTTATTACTGCTCCCTCCATCAATTATATCACGAACACAGAAATTATTGACAATGAGGAACATTTGAAACAAATTGTGGCATTGTAGCTTGTCTACTGGCTCAACTTGTGTACTCAAAACACGCTGAATAAGGATTGATTTGTAGTTTGTAGTGCATGTCACACTATCAATTACCTCATCAGGATCTTCAGCACTATCCGCAAATTTATCTGCATAAAGATTAGTTGCAAGTGCAAATTCATTCTCTTCATCACTAGCACTAGCATACCCACCATCATCAGTAGCAATATATACACATTTGCTAGGGCATTCTTCAGCAATATGTCCCATGCCCTTGTAGTGGTGGCAAACAATTTTAGAAGAGCTGCTAGAAGAAGGTGTAGCAGATCCACTGGAAGAAGGTGTGATAGAAGAACTCTTCTTTACAGGCGTTGGTGGTGTCTACACATCAGAAAAATTACTCACCTTGGTTGGACATGAAGGAGTGGACAGATTCGTGGAATGCCTAGGTTGTCGTCCCTATACTTCCCTTTCAGCTTTAAGAGCATAATGATATAACTGAGAAAATCTAGTCCATTCTTTATAGTCAAGAACATCCTATATTTCACGACGCAAACCTCCAAAAAATCTAGAACACTTATCTATTTCATCCTCTTGTATGTTACTACGTGCTAGACCAATTCAAAGCTCCTGATAATATTCCTCAACAGTCTTACTACCTTGATTTAAATGTTGCAGTTTTAATTGCAGATCACACTGATAGTATGGAGGAACAAATCTTGATTTTATTCGTCATTTAAGTACAGTCTAGGTTTGAGGTATTTGAGCATTAGCATTAGCATTAACATTATTGCAAATATCATTCCACCAAAAAAGAGCAAAACTAGTAAACTCACTAGTAGCAAGTCTAACTCTATATTCTTCAGGGACTTGATGGGAGCTAAATTTTTTATCTACAGCCATCTCCCAATCTAAATATGCTTCAGGATCAACAGAACCAGAAAAAGGAGGTATCTTAAACTTGGTTTTAGAGAAAGGATTATTATTATCTTGGTTATTACCTCCCATACCACGTCGGTTAAAGTTCAACTGATTACAGTTACGTGCATCCTCAGCACGTCGTTGAGCTTCGGCTTCAGCCTCCGTGTCGCCATCCTCCTCCTTAGAGAGATCATCATCTTCTTCATGACGTGGTTTAGGATGTCGTTGTTCAACATCTTCAATCCTCTTGGTCAAGTTGGTGATTTGTTGAAGGATCTCACTGAACTTGTCATCAAGAATGGCACGAAGCTCATTCTTAGAAACACAGTCATTGAAATCTATAGGTGTGTCCCCGTTTCCTTTGCCGCTGCCTTCCGCTTTTCCTGACATGGTTAGTAGAAAGAAGAAGACAACACAAATAGTATTATCCCTACCAACTACTTAGGTTGTGGACAAGGAAAAACAAGGCACTTAACTCTCAAGTGTCTTACCATAGTCTTACAAGTGTTCTTACCAAAGTAACAGGCGGTGCAATCGGTCGATGACTATGATACCATTATAGCTTGAGTGTAACAGTTGCAAGGCAAACCTATACTTGGTTAGAAGAAAGTGGAGCTTGGACAGGCACAATATAGTAGCAAGAAGTAGCAAAATTCACAACTAAATACCAAAGCTGAATAAGTATCCCAAGTACTTGTCTTAGTTGCTGGCCTACTCACATTCCAAGTACTACATGTATCAAGTGATGTGAACAACAGGAATATGATTAGGAACAAGGCAGAAATCAGCACACGCAAACACAGCTCAAATGGCGCTCTCTATGTGCTCCTGTAGACATTGTTCCACTTTTGCCCCTCTTTTTTCTCTATTTGTTTTGCTGTCGTTGTTTTTTTTGGGATTCTTTGACTTTTTCTTTTTATTTTTTGATATTTTTTCTTCACTTAGAAGCACAAAAGAAGTAACCACAGAAAATATGAGCTTAAACAAGTGAAAGGCGTGGCCTGTGGAAATTTTAGAAGACGTGCTCAAAATCGACAAAAAGCATGTGACCACAAAAAGAGGATATTGTGACCAGTTTTTGACCAAAATAAAAATCTCTGACCCTAATAAAGTGGGAATGGACAGATCTAAAAAAATTTTCTAATCAATTTTGATATACGGAACGTTGAAATCCGAGTTTGTATGCGAAAACTACACCAGTTTTACGAACTGGCTCCGAATTAGAGGACAAAACAGGAACAATGCACGTAAAATTGGTCACGACAGTAAGGATTTGATGGGTATAACAAATTAGATGGTGTGGACTAGGGTTTGATGGATATAAAGGAAACATAGCAAGACTTGAAGGTGTTCATGGATTATGATGAAAAACAAAGAAAAAACACAAACTGGACTAAAAAATGATCTAAAACCAGCAACCAGGGCTTGACCTAGGGCACAAACTCAACCACGCGATAGAGAGATGAAATTGCACGGCACAACACGGCTATAGGATAGGGAATATGTGGCGGTGTATATTTTTTTGGCTTTTTGTGGACTATAGGTAATGCAAAAACAGTAACAATCTAAAGGGGAAAATAAAGTTATACCTAACGAGCAACAAGGTCTCTGATACCACTTGATGTAGACTAGGCCCGATCTTCTGAAAGGTATGATAGTGTCAATTGGTGGAGACTCAATGTTCATGATCTAGGTTTCGAACCAAGACTGATTTGGACTCCCACAACTGTTACACCACTGCTCCGTTGGTTATCAACCACGCGAACGCGATTGACCTCGCCAAGAAGGCTTTCCTGCAAGCAAATCGAAAACACAAGCAAGAACGGAATGAACATAATCTAAAATTGCAAATAAATATGAGGCTTATGAAAACAAGGAGTTTAAGTCTTTATTCGAAAGTACTAATCGCCATAGGCGAACAAGATCAAGAACTGGGGCCCTAGTTCACAGCAAGCAGCCTTGGTGGCACAGTTGCAGCAAAACAATATCTGTTTCACAAGGAAATCAAGAACTAAATAAAACCCAAACCCTAAGGAGAGCGATGGCTGCTATTTATAGAGTCTTGGGCGTCACCCACCCTAGACGTGCCCCCTAATGGGCCCAAACACGATACACGGTCCAACGGATCAAAAGACGGTGTCGCAGTACCCTGGTAGATTCTAGATGCTGAATTGTTTCAACAATTCCCATTGATTTTGAAGGGCTTTTGATGTGAGACCACTTGAATTGGCTTCCTTATAAAATTTGCTTTCCAACCATATGTGGATTGTTGAAAATAGAGTCTAGATGCATCTTGGGTGACCAATTTAAGGCAGACTAGTCCTAGAACCCGAGATGGACTCTAGCTTCAGTTGGACTGGGCCTCCACCATGAGAAAGATGAATTGGACGCCCATGCGGGACCTCCTCCTCTCCTTGGCTTGTATGTGATGAAGAAGTGATGTCCTCATCAATAAATATGAGTGGTAGAGTTTGGTGAACATTAATTTATCTTTGCATACCTGAGTTTTACTTACTGGCAGCATGTGGATGGAGCTTCAAAGTTGCTGCAGCGGTTGCTTGGTTGCACATGGTCCAACTCCGGCAATCAACAAGGCTTAATTAAGCCATATACACATATGGTGTGTATAGATCATAAACCTTGATGATAACAAAGGTCTAGAAGAGGAGAATCCTCCTCTCTCTTCTTCTCTCTTTTTTTCAGCCCCTCTCTTTTCTCTTTTTTTTATTTTTTATAGCAAGATAGAGCTAACATCGCCATCATCATTTTCGTTCATGAAACTTTCGAGATTCTCACCATCCTCCCCCACACTTGGACTTTCATGAAAGTCAAGTGTGCAATGTTGGGGTCTCCTTTCGAGTGTGTTCCATTACTAAAGATCTTTAAGGTATGTAGTCGATGCAACTCCCATGTCTTTAGCATCATATGCCCCCTTGTTCTTCTTAATCTCTACCGGAAATGGTTAGTAACCAAGAATACCTGAAGGTGCATACTAACTTGAACACATGTTCTTGCTTTTATTGACAAGAAATGTTTTTTATCTTAATATATATTATATTATTATTATTTTTAAGATAATCCAGGGTATCTCCCGGCAGTGCTTAATTTATGGTCTTAAGCTTGACCATGGGAACTTCATCTTGCAGCTATCAATGGTGGCATAGTTCCCAACTTTACCACCAAGCAGTAAAACATTATCGCTCAAGCTGCAAGGTTAGCGCCATAGTGCAACTACGAGATTTGCAATACTTGTGATAAACAAAACCATCCACAACCATCCTCTTAAAAAGTTTGGAGACGAGGATCAAGAGATGGTTGCGATCCTCATAGAAGGACTTGGTGCTAAATGAAATAGACTCTGGAGACTTCGACAGTGAGCATGAAATGCGAGGGGTCTCAAAAGTGAAACTTTCATGCTCATTTATGGAATCCCTCCTTTTGGACTCTAGTGTCGGTGTTTCAAGAATGTCCATGGCATAGGAGTTTTCATTGTGTAGGATCATAGTTGATTCTCGACCATTGTTGAGAATAACATTTTGATGGCTAGAGGGACAAGGTTTAGGTCCGAACGAGGGTGATAAAGGGACGTCTTGTTTCACAAGGAAACCTATGTGAAACAAATGGGGAAATGAACTTCACCTCCTCGAATGGGTCATGGTTGGGATTATGCTTCACCATAGGGATCTCCTGGCTTGATATAGGAGTGGTAGAAGCAATTTCTCTTAACTTTTCATAAGGGCCCCCATGGGAAGGTTTTTCTTGATAAGAGTTTCCAAAGGGTCATCTATGAGAATATCAAATTCAAGGATGGCATACATTTGGAAGTATATGAAAACTTTGATTTTGTCAATTATGATTGGGACGGCCCTAGCAATTCCACAACATTCAAAGATGAGTCCTGAGAGACTTTTAAAAAGTTTGTTGGTCGGGACTAGCAGCATATAGCCTAAAAGTTTTTTTGCTAGAAATTCTAACATGATACTAGTCCTGACTGTGGGGTTATGTAGGGCTTCTATGATAGTTCCCCTTAACAAACAAGGCATGGCCAGTGGAAGGTGAAAGAATCCAAATTGCTTCAGAAGAACGTTTCAATTCCATTAACCATTCCTTTGATGGTTTAGCTCTAGGGGAAACTTCTTTTATGTGCTTTTCATGCCAAGAATATTTTGAGGTATTGCCATAATCCTCGAATTCGATAGCGAACTCCGAAGGGTGAATCACTCTTTTCTTTGGTGTTCGTGGTTCGTGTGAGGGCTTAATAGTCGAATCTAAGGATGGAACGAGTTTGGATTCGGTTGATGAGGGCTCCTCAAAGCTTGACATGCCCCTTTTTTAGAGGGGTCTACGTTCTATGATAGAAGAAGCTTGTTTTTCTAGGATGTGAGCAGGGATTTTCTTTTGTTCCATCGTAGTTTTGTGTGTAAATGACCCTTCGATGGTCATGTCAAGGTATAGGGCAGCTTCTATGGCAAGACTTGAACAAAAGAGATGCAATAGCACGCTCTTGGGTAAAGAAAAGTCTAGGACGGCATGTATTAATGTTGAAAACCTAGCCCAGGATGCACCTATAGATTCCCACTCGTACTGCTCAAAATCAAGGATTGCCCTTGGTAGGGAGTCGATACGGGACATAGGGAAGAATGCAAGGCAAAACATGTCTTTCAGTTCTTCCCAATCCCCATTCGTACTTCCTACGACCTATGTGTACCATTGTTTTGACTTCTCTATTAGAGAAAAGGAAAACAATTTCTAGCTTAAGGTTTCTTGTGTCATGCCTGAGATGCTCAGGTACGAACACATTTCCTTGAACTCTCGTAGGTGATGGCAAGGGTTTTCATGGTCATGCCCAGAGAAGGGTTGTTCCCAAACCATAGCTTTTAGACTAGGGTGGAGTTCACTGCCAGATGAGAGATTTGGTTTTGGCGGTGGCTCACGGAACTCCCCCTTTGAAGTAGAAGGGTTTGGATTTTGAGTAGGCTTCATGATGAACAGGATAAAAGAAATATTTTTGTTTTTTTAAAGAAAGGATATAGATACAAGGACGAACTAGGTTCAAAGAAAATAGCAACCTTCCCCGGCAATGGTGCCAAAAAAGCTTGTTGGTAGTTCTTAACATTTACAGAAAGAATCCGCAAGCGTACGAAATTATCGTTGTAGCTTCCACCTGGAAGTATTCAGGGTATCATATTTCCATAGGGAATGGAGGTATTTCTTCTAGCTAATTCGTCCAAGGACAACACAAGGGTAGCAGATAAGGGTAGAGATGGATTCCTATAGCTTTTGGGTCTATGAGAAGATAAACTCTACTTCTACTTGCTTACTTCGGGCACCGGTGAATACCTGGTCTACCAAGCTTTGCCGGTCTACGGCTCTACGTCGAACCCAAACATGGGAGATTATAAGGGATGGATAGGGCTATCACCACCTGCCGCCTACCCCTCAACCATGGGAAACAAGGCAAACGAAGGTAGCCTCTAGCCTAGACACCACGTGTACTCTATCAACTACTACTCCAGCGTCCACGTAGGGTTATCCATCTTTATTAGGGCCCTCTATTAGAGTATCCGCTATGAGAGCAGACGATGAACCCGCAATCAAATAAAAGTATCGATTAGCTAATCAAAAGCCTCTTATAACCAAAGGAACCATGAACACTTACTAAGATACCCATCGAGGTACAAAGCATCTATCTATCAAGGTACAAGTAGGGAAGGTTACCAACAAGTCAGGCACTTCTTCCCTAAACTCTTCCTCACATCTCTCCCTTCTACTTTGCTAGAGCTAGCTAGGGCCTAAGCCCATGGAGTGGTGATGCTCTTGCTCTTGCTCTTGCTTTGCTCTTCTTCTCTTGTGTGTTGTTCAAATGAGGAGAGGGGAACCTTCTTTTATAGGTGGAGAGGAGGGAGCTCTTTGAATAATGCCTCATCCCCTCATGGAAAGTGCAAACTGCCTTGAAGGTATGTTGAATCTTCCCAACACCTTGTGAACCGCCTTTGGAGAGGCGGTATGAACCGACCTAGCAAGGTTGGGCTTGAGGTAGGCCAGCTTGGGTGCGGCCGCACCATGGGTGCGCCTGCACCCCTATTGGGCCACCATGAGTCCAACTTTGTAAGGGGGTCTTCTTTGATCTTCTAGAGTGGGCCTGTGTTGGTGTTCTACGAAGATAAGGTGATTTGATTTGAGTTTATCCTTGATCTCCTCTTGTTTGGGCCCTATTTTGCCTGGTTTTGGGCCTCTCTTCTCTTTTGCTATGTGTAGGATCGAAATGTGCTTTGCGTGATTATGTATTCTTGGTCATATTTCCATGCTTTTCATATATGTCATCCTGCAAAAGATAATTCACCAAAACTAGTGGAACTTGTGAGTTATAAGCTCTAATTCTAAGTTTGGTGACCATTTGTGTAGATTTTATGTGAGAATTGGTGGTTCAAAATAGGAGCTAAGGACTACCAACAGAGATGCTCTAAGCACCCAATCTTGAAGGAGGAGCACCTCACAAACTTGAAACAACCCCAATCGAGTATGGAGTCCCTAAATAGGAGAGAACTAGATGATTACACATCTTCTGTTAACACAAGATCTACAATCATCAAGGTCAAGCTCTTGTTCTACGGCAGTACCTCGCAAAGGATGGAGAAGGAGCACCACACAAAACTAGCACTAGCATCTCAGTGAGGTGCTTTATATTTCATAATCTTGCTACCTCTAAGGATCAAGGGATGTAAATCTGCATCTCGATGCTTAAGTGCAACAAGATTATGGAAACTAAAGCACCCAATCTTGAAGAGGAGGAAGACAAAGCACTTCTAGGCGATGAACAATGATGATTGGCTCATGAATGTGTGGATTCAAGAGTGTGTGGATTAAGCCCAAGAGGTGCATCTAGACCCGAGTTAAATAGGCCAACCGAAGATGGAGAAGTGCAAGTAATGGTGATGCAAGTAGTTGGGAAATAACTCATGCTGACTTTACCGTTGATAGACCAAATCTTTATCTTGCCTTGCCCTAGAGTCCCTGTGATGGTCTGAGCATTGTAAAACTGACTAAGCTAGACATGTCTCACTCTTCACTCTCCAATCTACCCCTCGACTATTGTGACTGCTTGGATTAGAATCAAATAAGTACTAAAAAGACCTATCACAACTGCACCAAGCATTCAAGTCTTAAGCATGTCAAAAGCTCTTTTTCTTGATTCACTTCTTATGTCTAGCTTTCCTACTACATTCATTTCACTCTAATATTTTATTGCACTCATAAGAAAGTTCGAATGCAACACATTTCATCTCATTGGACACTATAGTATAGAGCTATGAGTAAAACTATTGCATACGAAGTGCACTCGGTCAGTTTGTATTAGTTGTAGTAGTAGTCATGAGTGGCTTTGATCTGCGTCAAACCCAACTCATCTTATTTTCATGTATTTGGTAAGATTTGTCCAACTTGCAAGAACCATGCATCAAAGATTATTTTTATTCAAAATTTTATACTTCACAAGATCACACAAGGTCCGGCCGTCTGAAATCTTGACTACTCAAATATTGTAATTGATGAACGACGTGCTCCTACATTCCCACATAGACGCACACACATGGGTGCCATCAATAGCCTATTACAGTAGGGGATGTCGCCTTCCATCCTGTCGCATTAACGTAATGGGGCGAAGCCCCACCGCCCACCCACATAGTTGTCTCAGTCGTGGGGTGGTCGATGGCCCCCAAACTATAGCATCAGAGACAAGGGGCGAGAGGGAAGGTTATACACCTATTGCCTTCTCTCTCTAGAGCTCATTATTCCATCCCAAAGCTTTTGCCTTCCACCCTACTGTGCCATCGATGCCTCCTGCTAGGACCATGGCGGAGCCAACGAGGTCATCTATCGATGGGGAGGCCCCAAAGGCCTTCCACGTCGGCAATCCTCCACTGATAGAGGACCTCTCGTTGGCATGGTCTCTCACTCGCCAGTTCCCCCTTTGGAGGTGGTCATCACCGTACCATTGTTCATGTTGTTTATCTTCATTTAACTAGAGTATGCGAGCAATGCTCACACTAGTATTTGTGTTCATGCTATTTAATTTAACAACTATTTGGAATTTGCCTACTATCTCAATAGGTAAATATGAGTGTGATGGCATCCTAAGCCTCATTGGCCTAGGATCTTGATTATTTGTTCACGGTCGTGCTCGGAAAGTGGCCCCGTGAGGCATCCCTCGATGGAGGCATCCGCCTGTGATTCTGTGCCATGTTGCATCGGTTAGTTCGATAAAAGTCGTTTGCCTTCTTAATCAGATCACTCTCTCCCTTATCCTATATGAGCTTGAACTTGGCTTGCATTGTGTAGTGCTTCCTCCATGGCAGCGCCATCCTCAGTCATGGGGCTTTCCCCTAGTGGTGCTGGAGAGTCGTCCCATCATCGCTTGTTGGCGCTGAGCCCCTCTATCCCTACATGACCCTCTAGTTCTGAAGTGGGCGAATCATCAAAAGAGCATAAATCCCCAAACAATGTATACTATCATCAATTATTAAAGGATTACCAAGAGGTCCAAGTGGTTTTGTCATCGACCAGGCTGAACATCGAGATGCTACGCGGTGAGCTGGACGCCGTGTGCGACGCACTTCAAGGTCCCATGACTGAGATCTCCAAGGTGTGAGTCGACTAGGTGATCCTCAAGGAGTAGGGCCATAACATGATGAACCTTCTTGGGAAACTAAGGACATAGGTTGAGACCTAGATCCATGCGTGCAAGCTGTCTGTAACGTGAGCTTCCCCATGGGAACTAGTGGATAATCTGTTTGTCGTAGAGGAGTCGTTCTGAGCCCTGTCGGCCCACCTTCAAGCCTTGGTGACCGAAGTCATTTGTCTAGGGGCTGCCATGGTGATGGTTGCTGCTTAGCTTTAGATTGGTGTAGCGGTGAACACCCAGGGTGGCATAGCAGGGTTTTCTACCAGGAATAGAAGGATGATGGCATCATCGATCTGGTCGAGAGTTTTGAGCCGACCGCCAATGCCGTCTTAGCGAAGGTGGACATGGATGAGATCTTGCGTGCCTGCCTTGACCCTTGATCAGTGGGATGTATCAGTAGTATTAGTAGTCATGACTAGGTTTGATCTATGGATGCCCTTGCAAATATGTGAACTCTTATTTTGTAGCTGGTTTGTAGCCCCTGTTGGTTGCTTTTCGCTATAGATTTCTTTCTGGTTGTCTTTGATATGATCTATAATATGCTAGACATTCATGAGTGCCTTTGATCTCTGTTGAAGCCAACTCATGTCTTTGATAAAATTTGTTGAACTTGAATGAACCATATGCAGCGAGGAGTTCATCTAAACAAGTCTAAAATATTGTTTTTGTTTTTGCTTTTGCTTTTCTGTTGTTTCATTTTTGCTTTTGCTTTTTTGTTATTTTGTTTCAACTTTTTTTGTTTCCTTTAGGGATTCAACAAAAGTACTCATATAAAACAGGTTTCCCTATATAACATGACATTTGTCCAGCCCATTCAGATTTACAATGCTTGGACTTTCTTGTATGTGCAGTAAATTTGAATAGCTATGTGGCTCCTCTGTTAGGCATTAGATCAGCACGAGACTTGATCGGATGAATTCCGTTATGCATGTTTACCATACTATAGATCAACAAGAGAACCAGAAAGAAATCTATTGCAAAACCAACCAATAGGGGCTAGAAACTGGCTACCAAATGACCGAAGGACCTGATCTACACCATGACCAAAGGACATAAGGAAAGAGTAACAACATGTACACCCTCCATACTCCCAACATAAGGAATTGAATGTACATTAAATGCAACATAAGATACATCAAATGGAACTTTATTTACTCATCTACTCATCGTTGGTATCACTGTCCTCATCCTCATCCTCATCGTTGGTATCAACATCGTCGTCCTCCTCATCAGCGGTGATGCGGTTGGCCACCTACTTAGCATCGGCATGAACTAGGTTGCGCTAGTGCTTCTCGGTGTTGTGGGTGGTGCCGATTCCCTATGTCATGATGCTAGTGTCAAAGCCATCTATCTGGCCCTGGTAGCAGGCGAGGATGTACTCCGTAGTGTCCGTGTGATTCCTGTTTAGGTAGGCTGGTAGGTCTTCTAGGACATCCATGAGTTGGTGAAAAATGAAGACATAACTGCTCACCTTCTTCTCCTAAGGTAGGTTGAGGGTGCCCAGATCGGTGTTCTATAGCACATACATGATCTTCAAGAAAGCTTTACTCATGATGCTAATAGCCCAATCATCTCTATCTCCAAAGGGATCCACATGAGCTTAATCTTGATTCACCATGGGCACGGTGTCATCCTCCTTCACCATAGGCATGGTGTCATCCTCCTTCACCTTGGGCATAGCGTCAGCCCCCTCCTATGCGCGCTTCATAGAAGGCTCACCCTTCACCATGGCGGTGCCTAAGGGTGAAGTATGTTTGGAGAAGGCAACCGCACATTCCTGGCAATTTTAGATTTGTAGTGAGAATGGGAGGGCTCCGGGAAGGAAGGAAAACAAGCAGAGTTGCAAAAGAGATTGCGATGGTTAATATATCACTACTACAGAGGAGCCATTGATATTTTTAGGGAACAAAAGGAGCCATTGGTGTTGAAATGTTACTGTGTACGCAAGAAAGTCTGACCTCTATAGGTTTGGATGCGTCTGACAGTATACTGTATCCTCTATGGCTTTGAGTGCTACAACAATTTGTGTGGATTTGTTTGTATATGAGATAATACTAATCTTGGCCTCATGTCATACATTATTCTTGAACCCAAGTTATAGGAGACAAAACTTTCCCCTTTTTTTGAGGTACATGTGACAACCATTACAATTTCAGCACCAGGAGCAAGTCTCGCACTTGGAATTTGTTGAGCGTGGTGTAGCTCAAGTCATTTGATTTCTGTTTGTTTATTTGTTGCCTTTGTGTCTTTGTTAATCTTTGTTGAACTTGCAAGAACCTTATAGTGAGTAGCAAGTCTTGCCTTAGTCTAATGTAGAGCAGAGGAGTCATTAGTGTTGAAATATTATTGCACACATAAGATAGTCCGACCGCAAGTCTCACCTTAGTATAAAGCAGAGCAGAGGAGCCATTGGTGTTCAAATGTTATTACACATGTAAAAAAGTTTGGCCTATGTACATTTGAACGCATCTGACAGTATCCTCCATAGTTTTCCTCATTTTCCTATGATGCTTGTTACTGTGGTGTTTACAATTTTAAGTTTGACTAGCTTAATAGGAAAGAGCATCAACATCTATGACATAAAATGTAAAGGGAAGATACATAAGGAAGAGTAGCAACATAAGGAAAGAGTAACAACATGACAACATCCATCATTGAGGAAATTAACATGTCCATAGGCAAGCAAACAACATTGGTCCATTTAACAACTATGATAAAGAGATACATCAAAGGTAGCTTTATTTACTGCTCTGCTAATGAATCCAAGAACAAGAGAACATAAGGAAGATAGTATGGTCTACAGATGAACTCTTTTTTTACACTACATCTATCATACTAAAAGACAAGGGTAGGGATGACATGAACTTTTATGCGGTCCATGTCATATGCGATGATTGTTCCATCCTCCCCAGCAAAGAAAATCAAATTCTATTATGGGTGAACTATAATCACTTTGTAGTCCTCAGCACAATCCACGAAACCAAATTTAATATTAATCCTTTCAAACTAGATCATCATGCTGACCATATGCTTCAATGTCCAATTATTTGTACCATAGTCTTCAAGGATCCAAATTGAAAGCTTGGAATCATTGGGACCAGCAACAATACATACACACAAGTGACCCTGAGCTTGATGCATGGAGTGTTGAAGACCACTAGGCCTATTAATTTTCCTCCATGGGTTTTCCTCCGTATCAACAACAAGTATCTTAGAGTACCCTAGAGTGCCCCATAATGTGCAGACAACTATTAAGAAACACACTTGGTGATCTTGAAAATGTCACATTAGTATCCTCGCCCCATTCAAATTCTTTATAGATCTATGCTGCAGTTTTAGATGAGTAGATCTCCACACCTATGCACAAACCATCGACATCCACATATTGAATCACATGGAAGTATGAGGAGGCTGTTGGATCGAACTCCAAGTGAGCCTCACCAACAGAATGGCCAACATCAAGGGTGCTAGGCAGCAGGATATTAAACTTCTAGGTCATTGGATTGCAGACGACATAGCGGTATCCATCAGCCGAAGGCACCAGCATAGGATGAGGCCGTTGCAGCAATCTGAGACAGCTACATTGTCAATGTTGTAGGGCAAGAATTCCAAGGAGGGCAGCATACACCATGGACGCTGGTGAAGTGTCGATTGCCGTTCTCACTGTCATAGAAGAAGCTAGCCACAATCTAGGGTGGGTTCTTATGATTGTTGGGGTTTGAGATGAGGCGGTTCTAGGAGCGACATACACATTTGTAGCAAAATAATGAGTGGGTGGGGAGGTGGTGGAGGATATTGAAAATGACATCCTCTGTGCAGCTGGCCAATGCATTCCTCTTGTTTGGGGCTTCCCCCATTCCAAAGAGCTTGTGATCGTCAGTGTGTAGTGGGATTAGAGCTTCCTTAGTAATGAGATCACTAGAGTAGCAGTTAATGGAGCTATAACCATTACAATTTCAGTAGTTAATGGAGCTTGCTCAGTTTTCACAAGTAGAATGTTAGTGAATAAGTGGTAGTGATCATCATTGGCATCAGTAGAAATATGTGTAGCTTAAACATTAGTGGCCTCAGTCATGTGAATGTTGGACACAAAGCATTGATTTGCTTTCGATGCCTTCCTCTTGTTTGAAACCAAATGGATAACTTGGTTGTTAACAAGGAGAAGACACAGAAAACAAACATAGGAGTTGCATCCTAATACATCCAACAGCCATGTTGACATCATTGGCACAGAAATGTGGCCTTAGATATGTTACAAGTTCAAAATACCATAAGGACTCACTTGTGGCACTAGAGTGTATGAAACATAAATGTAGAATCAAGCAAGCACTAGATAGAAAAAATAGTTTAAGGCAGAAGTGAAGAGCATGTTTGTTTGCCTAGATAGATAGGTATAATCAAGCAAGCACTTAACAATTAACATGCCTAGCTGCACATAGGCATTTACAGTAAGAACACTAAACATATGTAGAAAACTAAGACACTAGCAGAAAACCAACCAGTGCCACCTCCTAGTTCTTTTCATCATCATTGGCTTAACCAGATCTCCAACGCTAGAATGTTTCTTCTATGCCTCATGTTCAAGCAAGGATCAAAATAGTGAAGCGAATAGGAAAAGGTGAGAAAGGAGACCTGTGGATCGGATCTGTCACCCTGTCGCGGCACACAATGGACACGAATGCCAATGCCATCGTGCTCCACTAGGAAACCCACTGCCTAGCCTCCAAATGGATGCTCAGCCACCACAACACATCAGGGATCCTCTGCTATCGCCGCCGCCCCCACAAGTCCAATGGGCATAGATTTGTTTCCACTTGTAGAGGATATCCAATATATAGGGCATCCACACAGAGAATATATACTACAATAAGGACTCCAAAGACATGTCAACACAACCAGACGTCTAGCACAATGGTGAAGATGGTCCATTCCTTGATCTGGGTCCTGAGTTTGATTCCTAGGTCTCATGGTTTTTTTGAATTTGGATTTATTGAACCTCAGTGGCAGAGAAGGGTCCATAGGTGACACGCAAGCCATTGGGTCCCATAGGTCAGATGGAGATGGAGAAAGGTCCCCATCGGTACACATGACACGTAAGCCATCAGATCCCATAGGTTGGATGGAGAAGGGTCCACAAGTGACACATAAGCTATCAGGTCCCACAGGTCAGATGGAGATGGAGAAAGGTCCTATAGGTACACGTGACACGCTAGCCGTTGGGTCCCACAAGTCAGATGGAGATGGAGGAAGGTGCCATTGGGTCCTATAGCTTGAAAGGAGAAGGGTCCATAAGCACAAGTGACACGCAAGCCATCGGGTCCCATACATCAGATGGAGATAGAGAAAGGCCCCACAGGTAAACATGACACGTAAGCCATCGGGTCCCACAGGTCAGATGGAGAAGGGTCCCATAGGTACATGTCGCATGGAGAAAGGATCAAGCAGAGACTTTTATGATGAATTGTAAGCGTCACGGATGAGTAACTGCAGGTGCCATAAGTACATGTTGGATGGAGAAAGTACCGTGTGGAGATTTATGACAAAGCGCCTTTCATTATAGATTGAATATTGTTCATCACAGATATGTAATTAGTTCAATGATGAAGCCCTATTTGTCATAGAATTAAAGAAGATCATAATAGATGAGTCGCACAAGTGATCTATGATGAAACCTAGTGCTCTTCTATAATGTTTCTTGTGATAATATCTGATTTCATCATAGATAGGGAGGGTTTGAGGATCGTCACCACTGATCTATGACAAAACAGAAATATTTGTCATAAAATGCGATCTTCTATGACCATTTTGGAATCGTTGTTAAGATTTTTGTCATAGAAGTGAATATTTCTAGTAGATCCTTCCCTTGAGTTTTGAGGCCCAAACTTAGAAACCACTTCATATGTGGTTTGAGGCCGAAACTGCCAAAACCTTCTAGGGCTACGTAGTCAGTACAAAACCCCTCTGATTTCAGCATGTGTCCTCCATGTCCTTGGTCCGACGGTCTACCAAGTTCTAGTAATGCCCCACCTTGACTTGGTCCAACCCTAGACTTGACTTTGGTCAACGTCATTTTCACCACCATCTCACATGTGCTCTTGATCGTCACCATGCCAAGTGCTTGCCATCCTTGGTCCATCCTCTGTCCTTCTAGTCTTTTGGTCCAAGCCTCCCTATTCATTCTTCACCGCCCATGGTCCATCGACCCAAACCCCTCGCTTGTCCTTCTCCACTCCTATCTACCTCCTTGATGCACTAAACACCTACATATTCACAAGCCAAGAGATGTTTAGCTCTAAATACTGGTAGCGAACCCACGTGGCCCGAATCAAATACAGATCAACCATATGCATTGGGAGGGTTGAGAAATCTGCACGTACTTGTCGAATTGGACCCGAGTTTGATTGAATGGAGGAGTTTGTTCAAGAGGGGAGGGGGAAATCATGACCAAACTTGTGTGCATATGGTATGCACTGTGCCTCCCTACATACATGCCATGGATGGTTGTCGCATGTCCTCACCTCATGATCCAACAACACGTATCATACTACCTTTTACGAGCCTATATGGGTCAAATCAATCATGGATCAATAATGCAGTTGGACGGAGGAAGAGCATGAGCATTGGATCATGTTGACTAGACATGTGGCAACCATCCATGGCATGTATGTAGGGAGGCATAGTTCATACTGTATGCAATGAATTTTTTTTCCACTTGTGAGGGGTAACAGAAGGGAGTGCTTCTTCCTTTCTATTGGGTCCACTCTCTGGTGACATATGTCATTATTAGCGTTATGTGATTATTAGCATCCCTAGCAAGTGGGGCAGTCGAGCAAGCAAAGCCCACTTGGGCAAGTCCACGAGGCAGACCAACCCAAGCCCAACAGTGCGAAAACAACCCTAGCCCCGAGCTCGGCTCCCCGATTGGTTCTGACCTAGGTAGGAATACCAACAAAGTTGAGAGGCTGGAGCTGGAAGAAGGGGCGTTGGCATATCCAATGATGTGGCCATGGATCTACAGAAGGAGGTGAAGGCCGAAGGGTCAACCATCGGTGAGGTACGTGTTTAAACATTTTGATAAGAAATTGGATTCTGAACCTCTATGTTAAAATCCCTTAGGATCTAATGTTTGGATGAGAGATTCTAGAATTTTAGAATTTTTTAATCCAGGTTTTTAAAATCGGGCCCGTAGGATCCAAATAGGACACTAGTCAAGGAGAGCTACAACGCATACTTTGTAGTTTGCAGCGCTGTGTCCTTCACTGACCAATTTAGGTCAAGTAATGACAACTTAGCACTAGAGTTGATGTCCTGGAAAGATAGCTCCTGTTTGGTGAATTAGTTCGGTCACATCAATGAGTATTTGTTTTGGTGAATTACTATACATCTAGACATATATAGTATGTATCTAAATACGTACCAAAAGCTATTGTGTCTAAAAAAGACAAAAAGTCTTATAATTTGGAATGGAGGTGGTAATTTGTGTAGCTCTTTTGTTTTGATACATTTGATGTTATCTGTAATAATCATGGACTAAATGCCTCCTTAACAAAGAGGTAGATCTGAATCTAGAACTATTATATTCATTGTCTAAAAAAGAAAAGAGAAAAAAAATGAAACGCAACAAACCGAGCCATAGGATCAAAACTCAGCAAAAGTGAACATACCAAAGATTAATTAGAAATCATCGATATTTGTTGCCTTGAAATGTTAGCAGATGAAAGCAGTGCACATGTGAATCTATCTGGACCAGTTTCACCACAAATACCTTACGGTACGCCTAGCGTCTGGACGCACCTAGAAAATAGCACCCGTCCCATGTACAAAAAACAGTGCCAACATGCGTGCAAGCGCCCCCATGTGTGGCCTATCTTCTCCACACCCCCATCTCACCACCGTGCTGCCATCTCAGGTGCGCTCCCTCTGCAAGCCCCCATCACGCCCCTTCTACAAGCCCCTGCCACGCTATGGCAGAACCTCCTAAGTTATAGGGCCCACATGAACCTGTCACTGTCCAACGACCTTTGACATTTATGCATATGTTTCCATTAACTTAAAAAGACTGTCGGGTGTCCTTGGGGAACCCCGAATCATCCACGATTTCTGAGCAGGATCACGTTATAGAGTCATTGCAGTATTACAACATTTATTCAAACATCAATACCAGAGTAAAAATAGCGAAAGTCTTACAATAACATAATTTACAAAACAGTAGTTTCAAACCTCGCAACTAGGTTCGATGTTTATTACAAAACGGAATAGTGGAGTGGCATTATAATATAATACAAAACACACAATGAAACTGCCCTGCCCAAGGGCCACACATTTACTTATCATCGTCATCACAAGGTACAACTATCATGCAGCATGATCCAAAACAGATCTGCTCATGAGGCTCACCTACAACAAGGGTCAATGAACCCTAAGTATAAAAGTACTCAACAAGACTTAACCGAAATAAAACTGATAGAACTCAGGAATGCTGGCTCATGGGATTCAAGGTATGGCTTTAACAATAATCAAAGTTCTTTTGCGTAAAAGCTCTTTAACAAAATTCTTTATATAGAAAACTTCAAAAATCATATACAAAGATGACATGATCCATGTTGAGATCATGAAACTTCATATCCAACACCTTCACAAGCCTTATTCGAGTTCCAGTTATTAGTACTATGATGATGAACAGAGAAGTGAGTCTCCATAACCGAGGAGCAACGACGATTCGAACCGATTAAACCCAGCTGGGGATTCCAGACCACACGACATATGCAGGTCCCCGACCTACATATATTAACCTACTCTCGGATCCTCTAAGGCAAGAACGGGTTCGCGCCACCCGAGAATACAGTACTCCACCAATCTAGCCCATTGCCACATGGGTACATGCTATTCCTGCCATCTCTCCACTCCCAGTGCGCGAGTAGCCATTCTCGTAATAGAATCGCCAAGTTTAGGCTTACCAGAGTATGTGGTTAGTACTACAAAGTCTCATCACACACAGTTCAACAACGGACGTGCCTTAATCGACACAGGTGGAAAGAACCTGCTCACAAGACCTCCATGTCTTGTGGCTCACACACACCGAGTCCGCCCGGTCTAGATTTATTACTCCACATTCCCATATCACATGATAACATAAGTTAATCAAATCCCGTTTAAAGTTCGCAGGTGACAGGTAATCACCTGACTTTCATCGTTCTACGCATAGCTAAGCATAACTAGGCATATACAAATTTAAAACTAGTAATATGGTAATTATGGAATAACAAGGTGGTAATGCACCAATTAGGCTCTTACTTAACTCCTAATCACTTAATGCAGTAATAGAAAGCAAAAGCGAAATTAATTTATAAAATATAGGGTAGGGTTGTATGCATCCGGGGCTTGCCTTCGTTGACGGAAAAGTCCGGTTCCTGCGACGTTTCACAAGTATTCGATCCGACCTCAACAGACGGATTAACTTCCTCAACAACTTGATTAACTACCACGTGTTCATCTTCACTCACTACATGTAATAACAATGCCATGTTTAACATGATGCGGAATACGAAACATGATGCTCAATGATGGATGCAAAAATTAACAATTTGAATACAGCTTTCCTTCGCGATACAGTTGCAAGTCAAACAACTAAATCTTTTTCGTAACACATACATCAATTTCCAAGGATCATTATCAACTAATGACCCAAGGTCATCACTCAATCCAAAATTTCAAACAAAACCTAAATCATCAAAGGTTACTATTTGCTTTTATGAATTAATTATTTAATTCAGAATTATGAAATAAATCAACTTATTCTAATTGAGCTCAAAATTTTAGTAAATGTTCATTACATGATAACTAAGTGGCAAAACAAATTTCATAATTTTTGGATAAATCAATAAGCCTAGAAAAATCATGGAAATCCATTTATTAATAAATTGAGCAATTTTTATCACATTCAAAAATTACTGAAAAACATTATTTCATATTTTTCTTAAATAATATACATCACAGAGAAGTCACACAAATATTTTCATAATTTTTGGAGCTCTAAATAAATCTACACAAAAATAACAAAAACAGACACTATTCATTCAAATCTGAAAATAGAAAAATCCATTTGAACGTTGAGTCACTGACAACCCGACCCCACCTGTCATCCCTAACCTCACGCGTTTGACCAAGACGGCGACGGCGCTGACCGGCGTAAACTTGTCGACGGTGAGTCCAACGGCGACGGCCAAAGTACCAAAATGATCACTAAGACTAGGCGCATCGATTGACGTCTATCAGCACTGATTACGGCCCTATACTAGCTCGTCGTCGGCCATGGCGGACGCGGTGGCACGGCAGCGCTACGCCGGCGACGTGAGACTGGTACAGCTAAAATAGAAGGCCTAAGAAGCATCAGCAGCTCACCCCAAATGCAACTGAGTAGAGCACAAGGCCGGAGGAGCAACGGAGAGGTGGGTCGACGCCCCGAGCAAGCACGGCGGAGCAGATCGTCGTCGGTGGTGATGTTCCGGGAGCTGTGGTGGTCAAAATGAGAAATCAATGGGTCATGGAGGACTACAGCATCGTGGTGAAGCTAAAACAATACTCAGCAGGGGCAGAGGATCACCGTAACACGCTGGCCACGGTGAAGCGCTCGCGACGGGGATGCTGCCGGCCGCGAGGAAGAAGAACGCGCACCGTGAGTTTCCGGTGAAGACAAGCCACAAGGACTGGTTTGCTGGACATGCAAGGAACTAGCGGAGCTAGGACACACTTTGCTGTGATGGCGCGGGCCCTGGTTCGACGGCAAACGCTCAACGGAGTTATGGCAACGGCGCCGGGAAAACAGAGGAAGGGAAACGGCGAAGAACGGCGACTGGCTTAGGCCTTAAGGAGCGGCCAGAAGCACAAGGAAGCCATGCAGGAGCCTTTCCCACGCCAGCGCGAAGCCGAGGACGTCCACGCACGCATCTGGAAGCGAACCGAAGGTCGCCGGCGGTGTAGCTACGGCGGTGAACACTAGTTCATAGTATTTACAAGTTTGCCATTCGCCAAAATTCACAAATTACTCTCAAATTTTCATAACAACTCAAAAATCTCCAAAAACAAAAGTTGTTCAAAATCAAAAGTTCTACAACTTTGCTTTTATAACCAACTCCTAATTCAGTCTAGATTTTGAAATGAACTTTTGAATTCAAATGGGGAAATTTAACTGAATTACAGCCTTTTTGAATTACTCCAAATTTTACTAAACAACTTGAAAAACTCCAAAAACAAACTTTGCTTAACTTGTCAAGCTCTACACTTTTGCTTTTGGACTCAACCCCAAAATATGCATAGATTTTGAAATGGATTTTCAGGGTAGGATTTAAATGCTGAAAAATCGAGGGTTTTCACGAAAAATTCAAAATCAAACAAACTTTGAACTTGAGTCAAACAATACAATTCAACACATACCACATGAATATAAACTTGTTTTAGTGTATGCATCTCAAAGTTTTCACATATGACCAATTGCCTTGCAATGCATATGATGACTATGTCAGGTTTTAGTATTTAAACACCCGAGGGTGTTACAATCCTTCCCCCTAAAAGAAATCTCGCCCCGAGATTCAAAGCCATAGAGTAAGTAATGGAAAAGGAAATGTGTCAGTCCAAAAACATCCAAACTTGTCCATAAAACAGCTGAGGTTCCTTTACAAAACACAATTTGTAGCAACCGAGCTCAACTAACATTACTCTATTCTATATTGACGCTAGAAACTCTAGAAACTTTTCTAACAAGTAATCTTCTGATTCCTAGGTAGCTTCCTCTTCTGAATGTTGATTCCATTGTATTTTATAGAACTTGATTGTCCATCTTCGAGTAACACGATCTTTCTGATCTAACACTCGGATAGGATATTCGGAATAAGTTAAATCCGGTTCTAGTTCCACTCCTTCAACTTCAACATTCTGTTCAGGCACTCGGAGACACTTCTTCAATTGAGAAACATGGAACACATCATGCACAGCTGCGAGATGTTCAGGTAATTTCAAGCGATATGCCACTTTTCCATACCTCTCCAAAATTTGATATGGTCCAATGTATCGGGGTGCCAACTTTCCTTTAACACCAAAACTGGTTAACTCCCTTCATTGGTGATACTTTCAGATATACAAAATCTCCTTTGTTAAATACCAATGGTCTCCGTCTTCTATCCGCATAACTCTTTTGGTGGGACTGAGCTATTTTCAAATTACTCTGTATTTGCCTAACCTTGTCTTCTGTTTCTTTCACAAGGTCAACTCCAAAGAATCTTCTTTCTCCAGGCTCAGACCAACTCAACGATGTTCTGCATCTACGACCATAGAGTGCTTCAAATGGAGCCATTCTAATGCTTTCCTGATAACTATTGTTGTATGAGAACTCGGCCAAAGGTAAGCACTCATCCCACTTATTGGAATAGTTAAGGACACAACATCTTAACATATCTTCAAGTACTTGATTGACTCTTTCAGTCTGTCCATCAGTCTATGGATGATAAGCTGTACTATACAGAAGTTTGGTACCCAATGAAGAATGCAATTGTTTCCAAAAGTTGGAGACAAACTGTGTACCCCTATCTGACACAATAGTCTTGGGTACTCCATGGAGACTCACAATTCGCTCTAAATACATCTTGGCATACCGTATAGTGGGATATGTATTCTGGACTGGAAGAAAATGTGCTGATTTGGTTAGTCGATCTACAATAACCCATACTGAATCAAATCCCTTTGATGTCTTGGGTAGACCAACAATAAAATCCATACTTATGTCCTCCCATTTCCAAGATGGAATAGGTAATGGTTGTAATTCACCAGCAGACCTCAAATGTATAGCTTTCACCTTTTGACAAGTATCACACTTTGCTATATATCTAGCAATCTCTATTTTCATTTTAGTCCACCAGAATCTTTGCTTCAAGTCATGGTACATCTTGTTGCTTCCGGATGGATAGATAACCTAGTAGCATGTGCCTCATCTAGAATTGACTGCCGCAACTCAGGAACCTTTGGTACCACCAGGCGATCCTTGAACCATAACACATCTTCATCATCTATGCTGAAGCATTCTGCTTTTCCATTCTTGACTCTTTCCTTGATATGGGCTATACCCTTGTTTTCCTTCTGAGCAACAATAACTTGATCTCGAATAGTGGCTTCAACAATTATGTTGGTCAAACTACCTTGTTGAATTACTTCTACATTCAACTTCTCCATTTCTTGACATAGCGTCAAACCCATTGTTCTCACTGCTAGACAATTGCAATAACTTTTGCGACTGAGGGCATCTGCAACCACATTTGCTTTACCCTAGGTGATAATGTACTTCCAAATCATAATCCTTAATCAGTTCTAACCATCTTCTTTGTCGCATGTTCAATTCTGACTGAGTAAAGATATACTTTAAGCTCTTGTGGTCTGTATACATATGGCACGTATTACCAAGCAGGTAATGCCGCCAAATCTTCAGAGCATGAACCACAGCTGCTAACTCCAGATCATGAGTCGGATAGTGTTCTTCATGTTGCTTAAGTTGCCTGGACGCATAGGCAATGACTCGGCCTTCTTGCATCAACACACATCCAATACCAATACCTGAAGCATCACAATAAACATCAAACGGCTTCTCGATATCAGGTTGGGCTAATACTGGTGCAGTAGGTCAACAGTCTCTTCAAGGTCTGGAAAGCCTCTTCACAATCAGATGACCAGACAAACTTAACTTGGTTCTTCAACAATTCAGTTATGGACTTTGATATTTTAGAGAAATCTGGAATAAACCGACGGTAATACCCCTGCCAATCCCAGAAAACTCCGAACTTGATGAACTGTGGTTGGCGGTTTCCAATCAAGCACATCCTTCACTTTGCCGGGATCAACTGCAACTCCTTCGGCTGACAAGACATGTCCAAGAAATTGCACTTCCTTAAGCCAAAAATCACACTTGCTGAACTTGGCATATAGTTGATGTTCTCTCAAGCGGGTCAGAACAATCCTAAGATGTTCCGCATGTTCTTTCTTATTCTTGGAATATACTAAAATGTCATCAATAAACACCACTACAAACTTGTCTAGCTCAGGCATGAATACTGAGTTCATCAGATACATGAAATGAGCGGGAGCATTTGTCAAACCAAAAGACATTACCAAGTATTCATATAATCCATATCTTGTGGTAAATGCCGTTTTGGGAATATCTTCAGGCTTTATCTTAATTTGATGATACCCTGATCTCAAATCTATCTTGGAGAAAACTTTGGCTCTGGCCAATTGATCAAAAAGCAAATCTATCCGAGGTAAGGGATACTTATTCTTGATGGTCACTTCATTCAACGGACGATAGTCAACACATAACCTTAGGGTCTCATCTTTCTTTTTCACAAATATTGCCGGACATCCCCAAGGTGAGGAACTAGGTTGGATAAACCCCTTCTCAATCAATTCTTGTAACTGAGTCTTCAACTCGGCCAATTCCTTAGGTGGCATCCTATAAGCTCTCCGAGAAATCGGAGCTGTTCTAGGTTGCAACTCTATGTTAAACTGGACATCCCTATCAGGTGGTAGACCGGGTAGATCTTCTGGAAACACATCCAGAAATTCACACACTACCGGAATATCTCTAATCTCTTTGACAGCAGTTGCACAAACCTTGCCCACTGATCTTCTTAGGGTTGGAAGTTGGATGAGAAGTTGAGAATTACTATCAGGCAAACTTACTCTTAATGTCCTATTCAAAGCATCTATAACAGCCTTATGCTGATACATCCAATTCATTCCCAAGATTACATCTATATCCTGATCCTTAAGGATAATCATGGTAGTGGGAAAAATATGCCCACCCAGGTTTACGGGTACCTGGTATACCATTTCCTTAGTACACAGACGTCCCCCGGGCGACTGTATAAAGAAACTTTCCTTTGTTGCCCCAATTGAAATTTCATGCTTCACGACAAATGTTCTATTGATGAATGAATGCGATGCGCCAGAATCAAAAAGTATAACTGCAGGATGATTGGCAACAGGAAACATACCCATCATCACTGGCTCCCCTTCTGGAATTTCTCCAGCTTGAATATAGAACACCCGTCCTGTCTTCCTCTCATCTTTGCCCTTCTGAGCATTCTGATTGGGGTTCTTGTTTGGTGCCTGACCCTGTTGTTGATTGGCAGGGGCCTTCTGATAATTTTGATTAACCTGCCTAGGATATGGACATTCCCTGGAGAAATGACCAGTCCTTCCACAATTGTAACACGGATAGTTGTGACCCTGGGACGTTGGAGCATTGCCACCAGGAGCATTGGTTGACTGTGAGTTCGGATAGGTTATAGCAGGACGGACATTTGACTGTTGCCCGGCTTGAGACTGTGGCGGACGGTAAGGAGGACGATTATGATGTACTGGATGATAAATCACCCTCTGCCTCTTCTGATTTCCCCCAAAAGATCCGGACGGCATACTCTTTTTCTTTTTGAGCTCCTTATGCTGCCGATACTTTGACTCTGAAGCAATTGCAATATTTACGGCCTCATGGTAAGTGACATTGGTGCAAGTTGTCATCATTGTTTGCAGCTTGGTATTCAAACCTCTCATAAACCACCTCTTCTTCTTGGCATCAGTATTGACATGTTCTGATGCATATTGTGACAGGTGATTAAATCTTCCCACATACTGCATCACGGTTTGATCTCCTTGCTTCAAAGCAAGGAATTCATCTAACTTCATTGCCATCACTCCTTCAGGGATATAATGGGCTCTGAAGGCAGTACGGAACTCAGCCCAAGTTATTGGAATGCCAGCTGGTTGCATAGCCACTAAGTTCGCCCACCAAGCACTTGCTGCACCTCTAAGTTGCTGGGCGGCAAACGCAGGTTTCTGATATTCCGTGCATGGAATAAGGTCAAATTTCTGCTCCATGGTTCGAAGCCAGTCATCAGCCTCCAATGGTTCATCTGCCTTGGTGAACACTGGTGGTCTTGTGTCTGTAAAATCAACATATGTAGCCTCCTGTCTGTTATGGTGACGACCACGGTTTCCTTGCATCTGATTCTGATTACTTAGAGCGATCTCATGAAGCAAACGGGAATTTTCAGCCAGTCACATTGACAAGTGCAGGTTATAGCATCAGCTAGATTTGTTGGAACTGGTGGCGGATCTGGAATACCATCCTCATCTTGCGAAGTTCTAGGAACATACGAACCCCGCGTACGACGCATCTGCTCATAACAAACCAAACTTTATTCACAAGCCTTTATTGAATTGCACAAAAGCTTACTCCAGACACATTACATAGGGTTTACTAATATAAACACCAACCTGTAAGTACTAAAACAAAGATACATAGCTTAACTATAACTAACTATTATACAACTCTACTCTTTTCCGTGATTATTTCAAACTTCAGGCTCGGTATCCATTCCGGAATTATTACCGCCTTCATCATCACTTTCATTGATCATTACTAATTCTTCAGGATCTTCTTCTTCTTCCTCTTCCGATTCGTTATCATCGGCAAGGATGACACCGGGGTCCATGGCATCAGCTTGGGGCTCATGATTGGGATTTAGCAGATTACTAAGCCTATGAACTTCCTCATGCAGATAAGTATTATGTTCTTCTAAATCTTCTACATAGAATTCTAGCTCATGAGTTCTAGCTCTAGCTACATTTTCCCTATGCCAAGCCTCATTTCGTCCCTCCACTGTACGAACTAACATGCTTTCGCAGTTCCTGTGTGCGGTAGTGAGACGCCTCAATTGATCCTGTAATTCTCCTACCTGTATAGCATCCAAAGCCCTATCTCTAGTAGCTTGTGCTAACTCTGCAGAAATCCTCTGTATCTCTGCTTGGGGATCAGGCCTAGAACTGCTACTGCTAGCACCATCGTTTCTAGGGGCAAGTTGGTGACGAGGAACTCCTTTGGGTCCAGTGGACTTACGGGGCGTCATCTTGGCACGAGCCATACTGTAGGAAGCCAATTTAATCCAAGTAAGACCATTTGATCAAAGTCTAAAGAGCAGCTATGATGGATTACATTACTCAAACCAGTCTCACTACTCAACTCCAGACTAAGAGGTGAAGGAAGTAACGAGTGAATTAATAATGATGCATGAATCGTTCTTACGAACCAAAAACATCAAAGTTTATAATGCACATAAACAACATTTATTTTTATATAGGGCATAGTAATATTACTACTCCACCACACAAAACCTTTTTAATCAAATACGGAATAGGGAGAAAGAAATAAGATAAGTCAGAAGCAATTTGAACCAAATTATCAAGTTAAATTTAGTCATCCCAAATCAATTTGAAGTTTTTGTAAAACAATACAACAAAAACCTTGCAACGATCGCTCTGATACCATTCTGTGGCAGAACCTCCTAAGTTATAGGGCCCACATGCACCTGTCACTGTCCGACGACCTTTGACATTTATGCATATGTTTCCATTAACTTAAAAAGACTGTCGGGTGTCCTCGGGGAACCCCGAATCATCCACGATTTCCGAGCAGGATCACGTTACAGAGTCATTGCAGTATTACAACATTTATTCAAACATCAATACCAGAGTAAAAACAGCGGAAGTCTTACAATAACATAATTTACAAAACTAGTAGTTTCAAACCTCGCAACTAGGTTCGATGTTTATTACAAAACGAAATAGTGGAGTGGCATTATAATATAATACAAAACACACAATGAAACTGCCCTGCCCAAGGGCCACACATTTACTTCTCATCGTCATCACAAGGTACAACTGTCATGCAGCATGATCCAAAACAGATCTGCTCATGAGGCTCACCTGCAACAAGGGTCAACGAACCCTGAGTACAAAAGTACTCAACAAGACTTAACCGAAATAAAACTGATAGAACTCAGGAATGCCGGCTCATGGGATTCAAGGTATGGCTTTAACAATAATCAAAGTTCTTTTGCGTAAAAGCTCTTTAACAAAATTCTTTATATAGAAAACTTCATAAAATCATATACAAAGCTGACACGATCCATGTTGAGATCATGAAACTTCATATCCAACACCTTCACAAGCCTTATTCGAGTTCCAGTTATTAGTACTACGATGATGAACAGAGAAGTGAGTCTCCATAACCGAGGAGCAACGACGATTCGAACCGATTAAACCCAGCTGGGGATTCCAGACCACACGACATATGCAGGTCCCCGACCTACATATATCAACCTACTCTCGGATCCTCTAAAGCAAGAACGGGTCCGCGCCACCCGAGAATACAGTACTCCACCAATCCAGCCCATTGCCACGTGGGTACACGCTATTCCCGCCATCTCTCCACTCCTAGTGCGCGAGTAGCCATTCTCGTAATAGAATCGCCAAGTTCAGGCTTACCAGAGTATGTGGTTAGTACTACAAAGTCTCACCGCACATAGTTCAACAACGGACGTGCCTTAATCGACACAGGCGGAAAGAACCTGCTCACAAGACCTCCATGTCTTGTGGCTCACACACACCGAGTCCGCCCGGTCTAGATTTATTACTCCACATTCCCATATCACATGATAACATAAGTTAATCAAATCCCAGTTTAAAGTTCGCAGGTGACAGGTAATCACCTGACTTTCATCGTTCTACGCATAGCTAAGCATAACTAGGCATATACGAATTTAAAACTGGTAATATGGTAATTATGGAATAACAAGGTGGGTAATGTACCAATTTGACTTGTACTTGACTCCTAATCACTTAATGCAGTAAAAGAAGCAAAAGCGAAATCAATTTGTAAAATACAAGGTAGGGTTGTATGCATCCGGGGCTTGCCTTCGTTGACGGAAAAGTCCGGTTCCTGCGACGTTTCACAAGTATTCGATCCGACCTCAACAGACGGATTAACCTTCCTCAACAACTTGATTAACTACCACGTGTTCACCTTCGTTCACTACACGTAATAACAATGCCATGTTTAACATGATGCGGAATACGAAACATGATGCTCGATGATGGATGCAAAAATTAACAATTTGAATACAACTTTCCTTCGCGGTACAGTTGCAAGTCAAACAACTAAATCTTTTTCGTAACACATACATCAATTGCCAAGGATCATTATCAACTAATGACCCAAGGTCATCACTCAATCCAAAATTTCAAACAAAACCTAAATCATCAAAGGTTACTATTTGCTTTTATGAATTAATTATTTAATTCAAAATTATGAAATAAATCAACTTATTCTAATTGAGCTCAAAATTTTAGTAAATGTTCATTACATGATAACTAAGTGGCAAAACAAATTTCATAATTTTTGGATAAATAAATAAGCCTAGAAAAATCATGGAAATCCATTTATTAATAAATTGAGCAATTTTTATCACATTCAAAAATTACTGAAAAACATTATTTCATATTTTTCTTAAATAATATACATCACAGAGAAGTCACACAAAAATTTTCATAATTTTTGGAGCTCTAAATAAATCTACACAAAAATAACAAAAATAGACACTATTCATTCAAATCTGAAAATAGAAAAATCCATTTGAACGTTGAGTCACTGACAACCCGACCCCACCTGTCATCCCTAACCTCGCGCGTTTGACCACGACGGCGACGGCGCTGACCGGCGTAAACTCGTCGACGGTGAGTCCAACGGCGACGGCCAAAGTACCAAAATGATCACCAAGACTAGGCGCATCGATTGACGTCCCTATCAGCACTGATTACGGCCCTATACTAGCTCGTCGTCGGCCATGGCGGACGCGGTGGCATGGCAGCGCTACGCCGGCGACGTGAGACCTGTACAGCTAAACAGAAGGCCTAGGAAGCATCAGCAGCTCACCCCAAACGCGACTGAGTAGAGCACAAGGCCGGAGGAGCAACGGAGAGGTGGGTCGACGTTCCGAGCAAGCACGGCGGAGCAGATCGTCGTCGGTGGCGATGTTCCGGGAGCTGTGGTGGTCAAAATGAGAAATCAATGGGTCATGGAGGACTACAGCATCGTGGCGAAGCTGAAACAAGACTCAGCAGGGGCAGAGGATCACCGTAACACGCTGGCCACGGCGAAGCGCTCGCGACGGGGACGCTGCCGGCCGCGAGGAAGAAGAGCGCGCACCGCGAGTTTCCGGTGAAGACAAGCCACAAGGACTGGTTTGCTGGACGCGCAAGGAACTAGCGGAGCTGGGACACTGCTTTGCTGCGATGGCGCGGGCGCTGGTTCGACGGCAAAAGCTCAACGGAGTTATGGCAACGGCGCCGGGAAAACAGAGGAAGGGAAACGGCGAAGAACGGCGACGGCTTAGGCCTTAAGGAGCGGCCAGAAGCGCAAGGAAGCCACGCAGGAGCCTTTCCCACGCCAGCGCGAAGCCGAGGACGTCCACGCGCGCGTCTGGAAGCGAACCGAAGGTCGCCGGCGGTGTAGCTACGGCGGTGAACACTGTTCACAGTATTTACAAGTTTGCCATTCGCCAAAATTCACAAATTACTCTCAAATTTTCATAACAACTCAAAAATCTCCAAAAACAAAAGTTGTTCAAAATCAAAAGTTCTACAACTTTGCTTTTATAACCAACTCCTAATTCAGGTCTAGATTTTGAAATGAACTTTTGAATTCAAATGGGGAAATTTAACGAATTACGCCTTTTTGAATTACTCCAAATTTTACTAAACAACTTGAAAAACTCCAAAAACAAACTTTGCTTAACTTGTCAAGCTCTACACTTTTGCTTTTGGACTCAACCCCAAAATATGCATAGATTTTGAAATGGATTTTCAGGGTAGGATTTAAATGCTGAAAATCGGGGTTTTCACGAAAAATTCAAAATCAAACAAACTTTGAACTTGAGTCAAACAATACAATTCAACACATACCACATGAATATAAACTTGTTTTAGTGTATGCATCTCAAAGTTTTCATCAATTGCCAAATGCTTTGCAATGCGTATGATGACATGTCAGGTTTTAGTATTTAAAACACCCGAGGTGTTACACGCGTCGTTTAGTGTTGTGCCCGTTTTGCGCTGCACGTGGGGCCTGCACCGCCCGAGCGACAAGAGAAGAAGGGCGTGTGGCGCCTCTGATTCAGAAGGACCCAACTGTGGCGTCATATGGATGCCCTACTAGCTCTGGGAGAGACAGTGTAGTAGAAGGTGGGAGGAGGAGAGATGAAACACCCGATCTACTTTTGAAATATCCAAAGACATCGGTTGCAACATACGTCTAAAGGTAGTTCAAACATTTGCAACATGCTTCTGAAATACTTGAAAAAACACCTGAAACACACTTGAAAACCATTGCAACCCATACGCAACATCTAAATAAAACACATGCAACATATGTGTGAAACATATACAACATCCAGATAAACATAATTGCAACATGCATCTAAAAAACACAGAAGAAACATACCTCTGAAACATCTGAAACACTCAAAATATACTCTTGCAACATGTCTCTGAAACACTTACAACATATGCAACATGTGCAACATCCCTGATCTACTTATGCAACATCTGATGAGGACATCACTACTTCATCGCATACAAGCCAAGGAGAGGAGGAGGTCCAGCATGGGCGTCTAATTCATCTTTTTTGTGGTGGAAGCCCAGTCCAACTCAAGTTTGAGTCCGGCTTGGGCTCTAGGACCAGTCTACATTAAACTGGTTACCTAGGACACATTCGGACTCTGTTTTCGACGATCCACATATGGTTGGAAAGCTAATTTGATAAGGAAGCCAATCCAAGTGGTTTCATGTCAAAAGACCTTCGGAATCAACAGAAATCATTGAAACAAGTCAGCGTCTAAAATCTGTCAGGGTGCTGTGACATCGTCTTTTGGTCCGTTGGACCATGTATCATGTTTGGGCCTATTAGGGGGCGCGTCCAGGGGGGTGACGCCTAAGACTCCATAAATAGTAGCCGTCGCTCTTCTTAGGGTTTGGGTTTTGTTTAGTTCTTGATTTCCTTGTAAAACAGACGTCATTTTGCCACAACTATCGCCGCTAAGGCCGCTTGCTGTGAACTAGGGCTCCAGTTCTTGATCTTGTTCGCCTGTGGTGATTAGTCCTTTTGAATAAAGACTTGAACTCTTTCTCATTATCATAAGCCTCATATTTATTTGCAATTTTAGATTGCGTTTATCTCATTCTTGCTTGTGTTCTCGATTCGCTTGTAGGAAAGCCTTCTCGGCGAGGTCAATTGCGTTCGCGTGGTTGATAACCAATAGAGCAGTGGTGTAACGGTTGCGGGGTCTGAATCAATCTTGGTTTGAAGCCTAGATCATGAACGTCGAGTCTCCACCGATCGACGCTATCATACCTTTTGAAAGATCAGGCTTAGTCTACATCAAGTGGTATCAGAGCCCTTATTGCCCATTACGTATAACTTTGTTTTCCCTTTTAGATTGTTACTGTTTTTGCATTACCTATAGTCCACAAAAAGCCAAAAAAATATATCGTCACATATTCCCTGTCCTATAGCCTCATTGTGCTGTGCAATTTCATCTCTATTTTGCGTTGTTGAGTTTGTGCCCTAGGTCAAGTTCTGGTTGCTGGTTTTAGATCCTCTTTTCATGGTCAGAGATTTTTATTTTGGTCAAAAAATGGTCACAAAATCCTCTTTTCATGGTCACAAGGTTTTTATCGATTTCGAGCACGTCTTCTGAAAATTTCACAGGCCACGTCTTTCACTTGTTTAAGCTCATATTTTCTGTGGTTACTTCTTTTGTGCTCTAAAGTGAAGAAAAAATATCAAAAAAAGAAAAAGAAAAAGTTGAATTTTCTCAAAAAAACAACGACAACCCAAAAAAATAGAAAAATGAGAGGGGCAAAAGAGGAACAATATCTAGAGGAGCACATAAAGAGCGCTATTTGAGCTGTGTTTGCGTGTGTTAATTTCTACCTTGTTCCTAATCATATTCTTGCTGTTCACATCACTTGATACATCTGGTACTTGGAACGTGAGTAGGCTAGCAACTAAGATAAGTACTTGGGATACTTATTCAGCTTTGCTATTCAATTATGAATTTTGCTATTCCTTGCTACTATATTGTGCCTGTCCAAGCTCCACTTTCTTCTAACCAAGTACAGGTTCACCTTGCAACTGTTAGACTCAAGCTACAACGGTATCACAGTCACCGACCAATTGCACCGCCTGTTGCTTTGGTAAGAACACTTGTAAGACCATGGTAAGACGCTTGAGAGTTGAGTGCCTTATTTTTCCTTGTCCACAACCTAAGTAGTTGGTAAGGATAATACTATTTGTCTTGTCTTTTCCTTTCTACTAACCATGTGAGGAAAAGCCGGAGGCAGCGACCAAGGAAACAAGGACGCACCTACAGATTTCAATGACTGTGTTTCTAAGAATGAGCTTCGTGCTGTTCTTGATGACAAGTTCAATGAGATCCTTCAATAAATCACCAATTTGGCCAAGAGGATTGAAGATATTGAACAACGACATCATGAACCATGTCCTAAAGATGATGATGATGATCTCTTTGAGGAGGACGATGGCGACGCGGAGCCTGAAGCCGAAGCTCAACGACGTGCCGAGGATGCACGTAACCGTAATCGGTTGAACTTTAATCGACGCGGTATGGGAGGTAACAACCAAGGTAATAATGATCCTTTCTCTAAAACCAAGTTTAAGATACGTCCTTTTTCTGGTTCTGCTGATCCTGAAGCATATTTAGATTGGGAGATGGCTGTAGATCAAAAATTTAGCTCCCATCAAGTACATGAAGAATATAGAGTTAGACTTGCTACTAGTGAGTTTACTAGTTTTGCTCTTTTCTAGTGGAATGATATTTGCAATAATGCTAATGCTAATGCTCAAATACCTCAAACCTGGACTGTACTTAAACGACGAATGAAATCAAGATTTGTTCCTCCATACTATTAGCGTGATCTACGATTAAAACTGCAACGTTTAAATCAAGGTAGTAAAACTGTTGAGGAATATTATCAGGAGCTTTTAATTGGTCTAACACGTAGTAACATACAAGAGGATGATATGGATAAGTGTTCTAGATTTTTTGGAGGTTTGCGTCGTGAAATATAGGATGTTCTTGACTATAAAGAACGGACTAGATTTTTCTAATTATATCATTATGCTTTTAAAGCTGAAAGGGAAGTACAGGGACGACAACCTAGGCGATCCATGACTCCATCCGCGACTCCATCCATTCCTTCACGTCCAACCGAGGTGAGTAAATTTTCTAATATGCAGACACCACCAGCGCCTGTAAAGAAGAGTTCTCCTATCACACCTCCTTCCAGTGGATCTGCTAGACCTTCCTCTAGCAGCTCTTCTAAAGTTGTGTGCCACCGCTGCAAGGGCATGGGACATATTGCTAAAGAATGCCCCAGCAAATGCGCATATATTGTTACTGATGATGGTGGATATGCTAGTG